>NC_084589.1:48383445-48716004 GCF_033807715.1 Cololabis saira
CAGACTGCAATATCCGATCCCCCGTATACATGGCGTTAACAACCCGATTGCGAAGGGGTTATCTAGGTGCTGCAACCCGATTACGAAATAGATCGGGTTCAGGTGTTTACATGCAGTTTAAAAGTCTGAACGATGTCTTATACGATCAGAAACCCGATTGAACTGCTGCATGTAAACGTAGTGAGTCGGTGAGGTGCTCAAACTCGCAGTGTTTCACTTTGTTTTTTAAATCAGTCACATATGCATCAACAGTCTCTGATATTCCTTGCACTTGAATAAAGAACAGGTGCCTCAAATACGTCACATTTTTCCTTGGCTCACAATGTCGGCGGAAAAGTTCTTTCAATGTATCATAGTCATCTACGTCTTCATCAAAGTCAAAAGTGTTGTATACCTTTAAATGCTTCGTCCCCGGCCACATGTAGGAACGTGGCTCTTTTCACTGAATCAGAGTTTTCGTCGATTCCGCTGGCGACAAGAAACCGTTCAAATCTCTGGATCCAGACTCCAATTTTCTGCTAGATTTCCTACAGTCACAGTGCCACCTAATGGTCACAGAGAGTAATGCACTTGTTTTCAAATATACTACATAGATGAAGGGGAAGACAGAAGGTTCAGGACAAACTTTAAACCTCACAAATACGACCAAACAATCAACAGTGGGAAACACTTTTGACTTGTTAAAATCCTATCTTTTTGTAATTCCAGAACTCCCACAAGAAAATGTTTGTAAGGTGGAGGAGGACGGGGTTTTCAGTGACCAGCACCTGGATAACCTGGAGAGGAGCTGCAGCCCGGACCAGGAGGAACCAGGGCATCCACAGACTACAGAACTGGAGGAAGACTCCAGCGGTCAGGAGATGAAGCACGAGGACGTAGAGGTGGATGTCTCATTGGTCAATGTCGCTGATGTGAAAGTTGAAAATGGTGAACCAGGACCAAACTGTGGCCAGCTGCTGTTGCACACTTCTCCTGAAGCTCAAAACAAAGATGAGGAAGGGACTGAAAGTTTACGCTCAGACTCCAGTAAAACTGCAGATCCGGAGCCAATGAGACGACACGGTGACCACGAAGATGCTGCTGTCCCGTCAGACAGCAACTGTAAACCAAAGCTGATCAGGACCTACACGAGGAAGAAGGTATTTTCTTGCAGCACTTGCAGGAAAGAGTTCAGTAAAAGTAGTAATTTAATGGATCACATGAAGATCCACACTGGCGAAAGGCCGTACCTGTGCAACACCTGCGGAAAAATCTTTACTGAATCATCAGCTCTTAAACGGCACATAACCACACACACAAACATTATTTTGGGAAGATTTTAGGTTTCAAAGACTGTAATAATTTACCTTGTTGACTAATTAAGAAACATTTTGAGTGGATTTCTTTCCCTCAAAACACTCAGAAACACAGCCATGAAACCTTTTGCATAATGTTACACAGAGAACAACCTGCCATCAAGACATTTATGAAAATATCTATATTTTTCCGTTTTGCAGGTTTCTACTGAGGAAATGCCTCCAGAAGATTCTGGTGTTACAAAATCTTCCTCCACAATTGAAGATTTGGAACAGGTATATATTGATACTTTTAATAAACATTGTACATTATCTGAGTATGAAATACTATTTTATGAATGAATAGCAGCGGGGTGCAAAAAGATTACTGTAGATTACTGTAGGCACACTGTGCTCGTAAATTATTTCTTCCAGTTTGCACATTTCCATTTTTAGGGGCAAGTGAAATTCTTGCTCTGTAGAGCCCTGCAGTAACGTCACATTGGACGACCAAAACAGCCAAATCACTGACCAAGTGCAACACTATTAAAATATGCTCCGTTATATCCATAGTAAAGCGATATGAAAATAATATGGAATATATCATATATATATATATATATATATATATATATCTATATATCATTCAAAAAGGTGTACTTGAAAACAGAGTTTTGTTTCTGTAACTCATATTTGTTTGTATCTGTAACCGTAGTTTTGTAAACTTGTACATAGTAGTAGCTATTAAATATTTAGCTGTATGAAAGTGAGCTTGCAAGTGTCTGAATGCACAGACTTGTAAAACGGAGTTTGCACACATGTAGAAGTTTACGAAACTAAGCTTACAGATAAATGCTTGTACTTAAAAGTTTGCAAAACTATAGTTACAGGTACAAACATAAATGCACAGCTTTACAAAACTATGGTTACAGATACAAAACCCTGTTTTCAAGCACTCCTTTCTGAATGATACAATATTCCATAAAAAAGGTGCAACCAAATCATGTGCTGGTGCAACCAACTTTCTCAGTGGTCGCACCAGTGGACAAGTTAGTCTGGAGCCTGTGCAAGACATTTTTGACCCTCTAAAGCTGTATTTCCACACTTATTTTGACCTGTCACTTAATGGAAATGAACAAATGAACACAGGCAGACCACGGTGATAATTTTGAACACGTCTGCTCTTGTTCTCTATCTTAGATGGACACGGAGAATCAGTTCTGCAGTCCAACTGAAATGGAGACAGTTGTCAACAGTGAGAGGGTAAGTTGAATGTAATGTAGACATTTGATGGACATTTGTTTGTTTTTTTTAATACTTTTAAGATAAATACATATGATTCTGAAATGTCTTGCTGCTCAAACTGTCTGGTAACAATAAATGTTACAATAAAAACATTCCAACAGTGTCAGAAACATAGCCTGGTGTGTGCAACTGTCTCCCCCTTGGACAAGTGTCTCCAGTGTGTGGGACCTGTGTCCTCCCTCAAGTGGCTTGGCTATAAATGCAGAGGTGAGATATTAAATGAATTGGCACTGTCTGGTGAAAGGTAGTAGGTGTATGTGCTGTGTTCTGTGGTACGATTAACCCCTCTATTAACACCTATGGAGAATGATCCTGGTACAGCATAGGCTACTGTACCTACTATTGTTTCAGTTTAACTATGGTGTCATTATCAAATTGAAGACAGCTACCTTACTTTATTAGAGTGAGATTGATTGCAGTGCGTGTCATATATGTCATCTAATTCAGATTACATAAAGATGTTTCATTCTGCCTTATTGGCACTGACCAGTTCTGCGAGGGTCGTACTGTAGGTTTTCCTCAATCCACCTTGTTTTCCACTTGGATGTGCGAACATTTACATCAATAAGTGTCAGTCAGTACGTTTACATGCAGCAAAGAGATGGGATTTCTGATCGTATCAGATAACGACATGCAGAAGACCGGATCACTGGTCTGAGTTTACATGCTGTTCAGAGATCGGATAAATGGCCAGAGCATGTCTGACTCCGTGACGCTAGGTGGCGCTGTAACCATGGTAACCATTTCAACAAAGATCCACCTCCGGTTGACCTCCACTTAACAACAACAAGAAAAGACGTCGTACGACGACCTGGTCTGATTTGTTGTTCCGAGTTTGTTCCCTTTGCTGCCACTAACCTTGCGAGAGGCGCAAAAGGCAAAATAACCCTTTTTAAAAATTATTATATAAAACGTGAAATTTACCGGAAAATACTTATACGGGAGGACGGCGGGAAAGAGGGGTAAAATACGGTAGTTTCCCAGCAAAAACGGGAGACTGGACTTGAGTGGAAACAAGTCACAAGTTTTTTACTGGACAATTGTGTCGTTATTAGGGAAAGAGGACTGAACTTGAGACACAAGTTAGGAGGGCCAGCCAGGTTCTTTCCTCTCTCTTATTGTTCAACTGTTGCACTGTAGGTGTTTGGAAAATAAAAAATAAATAAATAGTGGAAGTGATATATATGTAAATATTGTCCTTTACTGAATTAAATGGTTGCTAATCAATAATTCCGCCAATTAATTAGCCTGCCTGAGTTTTACCTGCCCTTATAACCAGTACTCGAGTTGTAAAAAGAAAATCAGGGGGGATGGTGGATTTTATCATATGGGGACAGATAATTTGTGCTGATTACAAATAATATAATATATTACAAATAAAAGCACTGACCAAGACACCTGCAGAAATACTGCAGGAATGACATAGCAGCAGTTAAATGCAGCCTTCTGTAAGCTTTAAATATCCACTGGGCTTACATCAAATACATCAAAACACAACAATAAAAACACTTTTCTGAACTTATCAATATGACTCTGTCCTTCACAGGATAAGTAAAATGGATCACTGCAAAAATTCAAAATCTTAACAAGAATATTTGTCTAATTTCTAGTTAAAATGTCTCATTTTAGTAAAAATCTCATTACACTTAAAACAAGACTCATCACTGGAAAAAACAACAATTTTCACCTGTTTCAAGTAGATTTTCACAATCTACAGATTTTTTTGCTTGTAATAAGAAGATAAATCTTGTCCCACTGGCAGATTTTCCTACTTATTTCAAGTGAAAATTTACCTGAAACAGGTGAAAATTGTCACATTTTTCTGGTGTCATTTTTCTGGTGATGACTCTAAATGTTGAAATAGCAGTAAAACCAAATTCATTGATGAAATGACGTACGTTTTCAGTTGTAAGAGCTTCCTTCATTTTTTTTGCTGTAACACACACTTGTATTTCATACTGAGTGAGTCGGTGAGGTGCTCAAACTCGCAATCTTTCACTTTGTTTTTTAAATCAGTCACATATGCATCAACAGTCTCTGATATTCCTTGCACTTGAATAAAGAACAGGTGCCTCAAATACGTCACATTTTTCCTTGGCTCACAATGTTGGCGGAAAAGTTCTTTCAATGTATCATAGTCATCTACGTCTTCATCAAAGTCAAAAGTGTTATATACCTTTTAATTGCTTCGTCCCCGGCCACATGTTAGAACGTGACTCTTTTCACTGCACCAGACTTTTCGTCGATTCCACTGGCGACAAGAAACAGTTTAAATCTCTGGATCCAGACTCCAATTTTCTGCTAGGTTTCCTACAGTCACAGTGCCACCTAATGGTCACACAGAGTAATGCACTTGTTTTCAAATATACTACATAGCTGAAGGGGAAGACAGAAGGTTCAGGACAAACTTTAAACCCCACAAATACAACCAAACAATCAACAGTGGGAAACACTTTTGACCTGTTAAAATCCTGTCTTTTTGTGATTCCAGAACTCCCACAAGAAAATGTGTGTAAGGTGGAGGAAGACGGGGTTTTCAGTGACCAGCACCTGGATAACCTGGAGAGGAGCTGCAGCCCGGACCAGGAGGAACCAGGGCATCCACAGACTACAGAACTGGAGGAAGACTCTAGTGGTCAGGAGATGAAGCACGAGGACGTAGAGGTGGATGTTCCATTGGTCAATGTCGCTGATGTGAAAGTTGAAAATGGTGAACCAGGACCAAACTGTGGCCAGCTGCTGTTGCACACTTCTCCTGAAGCTCAAAACAAAGATGAGGAAGGGACTGAAAGTTTACGCTCAGACTCCAGTAAAACTGCAGATCCGGAGCCAATGAGACGACACGGTGACCACGAAGATGCTGCTGTCCCGTCAGACAGCAACTGTAAATCAAAGCTGACCAGGACCCACGCGGGGAAGAAGGCGTTTTCTTGCAGCACTTGCAGGAAAGAGTTCAGTAAAAGTAGTAATTTAATGGATCACGTGAAGATCCACACTGGCAAAAGGCAGTACCTGTGCAACACCTGTGGAAAATCGTTTAGAAAGTCATCAACGTTCAAGAAGCATAAAATTATCCACACGGGCGAGAAGCCCTACATCTGCAAAACATGTGGAAAAAGTTACACAGAACATTCCACCCTGATTATTCACTCGAGGACCCACACTGGTGAAAGGCCGTACCTGTGCAACACCTGCGGAAAAACCTTTACTAAATCATCAAATCTTAAACGCCACATAACCACGCACACGGGCGAGAAGCCCTATATCTGCAAAACATGTGGAAAAAGTTACAGGCTACGTTCCACCCTGCTGACTCACTCAAGGACCCACACTGGCGAAAGGCCGTACCTGTGCAACACCTGCGGAAAAACCTTTACTACATTATCAGCTCTTAAACGGCACATAACCACGCACACGGGCGAGAAGCGGTATTTGTGCAAGACGTGCAACAAAGGTTTTAGCCGCAGATTTGATTTGCTGAGTCACATGAAAAATCACCCGGAGGAGAAGTCTGGTGACTCATGACAAATGAAGCTCATGTTGTCGTCCTCCGGGGGCAGCTGTCCACTCCTGTCTGACCCACAGAAGAAGAACCCGCAGAAGTCCAACCACCACCTCCTGTGGCTGATGAGCCTAATCCCCTCCCCACAAGGGTTGCAGGTTCAACCCGGATTTATGCTTCTCCGTCAACTTGACGTAGAGTGAACGATGTGGTCATGTACTTTTTTTTAAAGTTCTTTATTGAGGTTGTTTGAATCCCTGTTCCTTCTTAAAATTGTTATTATTTATTGCTGTTGGTAACTTGCCGTCTCCACAGTGCAAATAAAGAGCTGTTAGTATGTGCTGAAGTTTCTTTAAACGTGACAGTTTATTTCGTTCATCTACAAAGCCTCTCTTACACGTCCTTTTTCCCGTCTGTTTCTTCTTCACTCACATTCTCTTTGTAAAGTTAATCTGCAGCTCCATGTTGTTAAACTCTCTCCATCTACTCCGTTCAGAGGTTGTATATTGTGATGTTATACATAGTTCGCTGAAAACTGTAAAAGGCTTTATACATTTTAAAATCTGAGCTGCGCGTACATCAGATTATCGTGATAATTCATGGGACAAACTAAGTCAAAACTTGTAATTCAAATGATCCATGCTGTTTTATTGTAACTATACAAGCTAAAGTTACAACATATTTGTGTACGTTTTTCATATTATTTAAATAATATGAAATTAACAATATTATTTAATCACATGTATTAAATCAAGTTGTACTAGATTTCCAACTCGTCTGACACATGATTTATTATAAAGCTGATGTTTAGATCCGCGTTGAAGCTGCAGATCTGCAGGTTGGAGAGCAGGAAGAAGAGGGAGGATCATCCGGATCAGATTCCAGGAAGAGGACAGACTTTGGATTTAACCCTTTTATATCAGACATCCGTTTAGGAGTAAATGTCTTTTTACCTCAACTCATATTTAGTCAGAAATAATCATGAAAATGAAATTAAGTTTTCATTTTAGATGGATGACTATTATTTTATTGTTTATAATTCTGGAATATAACACTCTCCATATGTAGAAAGAGCAGCAGTGCCCCCTGGTGGTGAGTTATAAAATCTCTACATAAACCCAAGAGTGAACAATCTATCGTAATAATAATAATAATAAAAACAAAAAAGACTTTACACTGCAAAAACTCAAGAATATTTCCAGTTAAAATGTCTAATTTTTGGTAAAAAAAAATCTCATTACACTTAAAACAAGACTCATCATTGGAAAAAACAACAATTTTCACCTGTTTCAAGTAGATTTTCACTTAAAATAAGTAGAAACATCTGCCAGTGGAACAAGATTTTTTTGCTTGTAATGAGAAGATAAATCTTGTCCCACTGGCAGATTTTTCTACTTATTTCAAGTGAAAATTTACTTGAAACAGGTGAAAATTGTCAAATAAGTATTTTTTCTGGTAATGACTCTTGTTTTAATTGTAATGAGATTTTCTGACTAAAAATGAGACATTTTATCTAGAAATAAGACAAATATTCTTGTTAAGATTTTGAGTTTTTGCAGTGTAGTTCAGCAACAAGAGGAAAGTTGTCAGTGACGCAGATTATTGGTACAGCGTGATCAGTACAACCGGCATTTAGCTCAGAAAACAATGTAGCACAGGGGTGGGCAATTCCGGTCCTCGAGGGCTGGTGTCCTGCATGTTTTAGATGTTTCCCTGCTTTAACACACCTGATTCTAATTAATCATTGTCATCAGCTTGTCATCCAGGGCTGCACAATTCTGTTAATGACACAGTCACTTGTATCACGGTGCAATGAAGCAGGGAAACATCTAAAACCGGCAGGACACCGGCCCTCCAGGACCGGAATTGCCCACCCCTGATGTAGGAGCTCTCCGGGGTTCTGATGGAGTTCTCCATGGTTCTGATGGAGCTCTCCATGGTTCTGATGGAGCTCTCCGGGGTTCTGATGGAGTTCTCCAGGGTTCTGATGGAGCTCTCCAGGGTTCCGATGGAGCTCTCCAGGGTTCTGATGGAGCTCTGCATGGTTCCGATGGAGCTCTGCATGGTTCTGATGGAGCTCTCCAGGGTTCTGATGGAGCTCTCCAGGGTTCTGATGGAGCTCTCCAGGGTTCTGACAGTCTCATGAAGGGGGTGGGAGACATTGTCCATGATGGAGGACAGCTTAGCCACCATCCTCCTCTCCCCCACCACCTCCACCGGGTCCAGACTGCAGCCCAGGACAGAGCCGGCTTTCCTCACCACCTTGTCCAGTCTCTTCCTCTCTGCTGCAGTGATGCTGCTGCTCCAGCAGACACACCATAAAAGATGGCCGACGTCACCACAGAGTCATAGAAGGTCCTCAAGAGGCCGTCCCTCACTCCGAAGGACCTCAGTCTGCGCAGCAGGTGGAGTCGGCTTTGGCCCTTCTTGTAGAGAGCCTGAGTGTTAACAGGTCGTTTAGTAAGGATAAAAGCGTCTGCTAAATGACAGAAGTAGTAGTAAACCAGTGATGAAAAAAATTTTGCATTTTGTTCTGATTATTTTCATTGGTAAATTAAATAATTACTGTAACTGCGAGAAGGAACTATCCGTAGAACTGTGAGCTCTACCGGAACTCCAGATTGTAACACCCGGCGGAAGGTCGGAGGTTTTGAGTGAACGGAACACGTGAGCAGTGATTCCCATCCTGCTAAAGCCATCCTGGAGGACTGTTGGGAACATAATAAATCAAATATTATGAGTTTTGGGTGGGTAGGAAACATAAAAGCAGTACAAGCAGGTTTAGGTCATATACACTTCAGTCCGACAGTCCCATATTCATGTACTCCTCCCTGGGTATTCATAGAACCGTCAGTAAACTTTGACATACAGCAACAATTGAAGAAAAGGAACAGGCAGATTTCCGAGGGAATGGTAGCTGAAAGTTATCTGGAACAACACTTTTCAGACTAAATATTAATTTTCACTGATGGGTCAAAGGACCCTGATACTGGAAGAACAGGAGCTGCAGTTTTCATTCCACACTACAAAACACAGATCAAGAAAAGAACCACAGACCATTTATCAGTATATACAGTTGAACTTGTAGCTATCATTTTTTCTTTTTTTTTTTCTTTTATTGTTTATTTTGGTCATCCAAAAAACAAAAAACAATGTTACATCGGTGCAACCATCATCATTATACAGCACACATGGGGAAAACAGCAAAACCAGGGAGGAACTAAAGAGATGGCTCAAAAGATGTGACCAAAAAAGGTGTAGGCTGAAGCATGAGCTTGTGATGCCTACCCTATTATCATACAATCAATACACACACACACACACGCACGCACGCACGCACGCATGCACGCCAGACGCACGCACGCACGCACGCACGCACGCACAACAATAATACATCTGTTACACTATCATATATTGGTGGATGCGAAGAAGCAAACTAAAGCCCAGTAATAATACTATGAAACCACTATGAAATTTGATGTCAATGAATTATAATATATCCGTACAGTTTGTTACAGTATTTTTTTATACCCGTTGATAGTCTTAATTTTAAACATTCTTTTGAAGGTATGGATTGAACTACACATTCTTAAGTCCTTTTCGCAACAATTCCATAGTTTTACACCATTTACTGAAATACAATGTTCTTTTGACTTTGTTCTTGCCTTTTGGTTTTTGAATGAACCAGCATTTCTCAGTTGATATTTGTTCTCCTGGATTTGGAACAGCTCCTGTATGCTGTGTGGAAGGAGATTGTTGTGAGCTTTGAATGGGACCAATAAAGTTTGCAACTTAACTATATCCCAGAATTTGAGAGTATTTAAATTTATAAAAAGAGCGTTGGTTGGCTCATGGAACGTTTTTTTCTTTATTATACGTATTATTCGTTTCTGTAATACAAAAATGGGTTTTAGATGGGTCTTGTATGTGTTTCCCCACATCTCCACACAGTAAGACATGTATGGAACTACAAGGGAACAATACAAAAGGTTAAGTGACTTTGAATTTAAAAATTCTTTTGATTTATTTATAATTGCAATAGTTCTAGACATTTTCTTTTTGACATAATTAATGTGTGATTTCCATTTTAATTTATGATCAATGAGTGTTCCAAGGAATTTGTATTCTGTTACTCTTTCAATGGGAATATTGTTGATTTTGATAGAAATTTCTTCATTGATCTTTCGGTTTCCAAATATTAAAAGTTTGGTCTTGCTTAAATTTAGGGAAAGTTTATTGGCGTCAAACCACTTTTTCATAAAATCCATCTCCCCTTCCACTGTTCTCAGGAGCTGCTCCAGATTTGTACCATGGCAAAGCAAACTAGTGTCATCTGCAAATAGGACGCATTTAAAGAACCTTGATACATTAACAATGTCATTAATATATAGTATGAAAAGTTTGGGCCCCAGAACCGACCCTTGAGGGACTCCACATTTTATTTTCAAAAAAGCTGATTTGGTTTCCCTAATTTGTACATATTGGTAACGGTCTGCAAGGTAGCTTTTTAACCACTGGTACGCAGTCCCTCTGATTCCATATTTCTCCAATTTCTTCATCAACAATTCATGATCAACAGTGTCAAATGCTTTACTGAGGTCAATGAACACAGCTGCAGTAAGTTTGTTGTTGTCAATGGCTGTAGAGACCTGCATTCCATTTTAGGCTTGGAATGGATAGAAGAAAACAACCATAACAAAACAGCAATAGCATCAGACAGTTGGGCAGCTCTTACAAGTATTAAAACCATGAAGTCATGTAGGCAAGATCTCATATATAAAATACATAATATACTTCACAGAATGCACAAGAGGGCTTTGACAGTTTGCTTCATTTGGGTTCCTGCCCATGTAGGGATAGAAGGGAATGAAGGAGTGGATATTCTGGCCAAAGAAACACTCAAATCACACACTGTAGATACAGAAATTCCATGATGTAGGGCAGAGGGTAAATCAATAATCAAGAAACATGTGGGGAAAGTGTGGCAAGAATACTGGGACATCCAAGACACGGGAATACACCTTTACAATATACAGAAAACAGTTGGGTTGGGAAGAAGGAGGGGCAGGAACCGGAGGGAAGAGGCAATCATTACACGACTCAGGATAGGGCACACAGGACTGAACAATACACTGCACAAAATAGGAAAAACCCCTGATGGCAGATGTGACCAATGTGGGCAGGCTGAATGTGTTCAGCATGTGTTGTTGGATTGTGGAGGATATGAGGTGAAAGAAGGACATTAGCAGCAGCAGCAGAGGAAGCCAGGATGGCTTTAAATGCGGGGAACTTGCTGGGAGCAGAGTCAGGAGTTATGCTCAAGCATTTGATGATATCTGAAAGATACAGGGCTACTGGAGAGGATTTGATTTCCTTATTTAGTTTTTGTTTTATTTTATTTATTTATTTTATTTGTATTTTTCTTTTCTTATTTATTTTTTATTATTTTGTCTGCTAGTCTAGTGTTCCACACTCCAGTCCAGTAGGTGGCGGTAATGCACCTTCAAGTTGGTTTGCCAACCGCCAATAAACGCCATTGAAGAAGAAGAAGAAGAAGAAGAAGAAGAAGAGCAGTGATTCCTTTGAGGAGGACGGTTCTGTTGTTTCCTTTCTTTTTCCTCTTCAACAATGTCTAAGGTGAATCATCTGAGAGAGTTTATTGGTCAGCGACTAACAGCAGCTGCTGTAGAAATATTGTCAGTGTTTGAAAAAAGCATCTTGGAGTATGAAGAAGAGCTCGACCGTCAGCGCAGACTGTTGGACCTCGCCTGGAAACCTGAAATCAGACTCCACAGAGTCGGTACGTAACCCTGGAAAGTTGAATGAATGAACACATGAGTATGACTCCTACAAGATCCCTTTGTTTCCAGTTAAAAGCCGTGGTGATGAAGCAAAACAACTAAATGGGAAACTCCCCAGCTCAAGCAGCTGCTGATGTGGGATTCGGAAACATCCCGAACTAACTTGTTGTTCTGTTTACTTGGTGCTGCCTTTCATGCTCCATTCACACTCTGGACCAGACTGATATTTCACACTTTATCAATGAATGAATGAATGAATGAATGTTTATTTCGAACATGTATATAAAAAATAAAAAATAAACAGTAACATCTTCATATTCACATATGTTGGAAAAAAGGAGTAGGAAGAAGTTTACACTTTTTCCTAGTTCCTACCCCTTTATAACTCTATGAATTTACATTATTGCTATTATTATATCTACACAATATCCATATAAATATAGTCTATAAATACTATGTAAAACATGCCTATTACCACATATTTATCCATATAAGTATATAGAAAATATAAATATTACATGAATATTATATCAATATATAGAAAATACAAATATTTTATAAATCTATATAAATATACACTATATAACTACATAAATATCCCTATAAATATATATATGCTACATACCTAATAAATATCTAACATATATTACATAATTATAACTATCCCTCTCAACATATAATATATACTACATAAATATCCACATAAATATCTAAACATATCTTAAGCAAGTATAATATACCATTTTTCCCTATAATTTTATTTGTTTCTCACACTCGTTACCCCATTTCCTCTTCCATGCTAATGTTAAGTGTTTTATTTTTTTTAATTATTGTTTTATAGATATTTCTCTCATTTCACTTCACCAACTTAGACTATTTTGTGCAGATCCATCACATACAATTCAGATTCAAAAAATATTTCAATTACAGGTTGAAATGTAACAAAATAGATAAAAAGCCAAGGGGGGTGAATACTTTTGCAACCCCCTGTACCTGTTTATAAATAATTTTTTGTATCTCTTTTTAAACAGATTTATGTTAGTACCTTTTCATTTCCAGCTCCAAACTGTTCCACAGAGTCTCCACAGTTCCATATGCACATGCTGCACATTGTTGTTCCTACTTTATGTTTTCTAAAATGTAGTTCTCCCCTTAGATTATAGCCCCTTTTTCTCTCAGTGAACATTCCTCTGATATTTTCTGGTAGTAGATTATTCCTTGCTTTGAACATTATTTGCGCTGTTTTTTATTTAACCAGATCCATACATTTCTTAACCAGATTCATACATTTCTTTAGACTTAACCGTTTATTTCGTAGAAAACATGTAGATCACAGTGGCTCCGTGTAAGATGTGAGATGACACTGGCAAAAAACCTGATCGTTGGAGGATGTTCATAAAGGAGTTCATATGCAGGACTTGTAGTTAGATTGTTATTTTTTTTTATTTATTCTTTTTTTTTTCAAAAACTTTATTTCACAAAAACATGAAGTTTACTAATTATATATCTTCAACAGAACATAGAAATCACATTTCATGCCAGGGGGGATAAGAGTTTACAAGAAAACATTAAAATGAGCACAGATATTAATAGTTTTGATCGCCTTTTGATGAAGAGAAAATTGAATGGAGTCGATGTGCTGTTTGATCTCATTGTAATAAGCAACAAAAGAGGGTTTTCTATGTGTAAATTTACATTTGTGAATGTGAAATTTTGCCAACAGTATGATGAGGTTAATAATGAATGTTTCATTGGGTTTTGCCTTAATCCTGTCAAAGTCAAAGAGTCCAAACAGCACATCCCTCCAAAACAACTTAAATTCTTGTTGAATATTGTTAACAATAAAATTACATATATCAATCCAGAGGTTTTGGACAATGGGGCAGATCCTGTAGCGGAGCCAGAGGGGGGGGTTAGGGGGCGGGGCCCCGGGGCCCACAAGCTCAAGCTCAATGATAGGGCCCCGTCTTGTGTGATTTATTTATTTATTTATTTGATTGGATCCCCATTAGCAGCTGCACAGCAGCTACTAATCTTCCTGGGGTCCACCCGTAAGTTCACATTGAGTACCGGTAATGAAAAAGTTCAACTAAAATACAAATTATAATGATAAGGAAAAACTTACACTAATGATGACTGCAACCATTGCAGCAATAATTAAAACAATGATAACAATTAAGTAAAATTACAAATACGTGCATATAGGCTGTGTAGGCTAAAGGCTGAATTATGGTTCTGCGTCAAAACGACGCCGTGTCTACGGCGTGTGGTTTTTGTACACGCAGAGGACACGCCGTCACATGCGCCGTCTCTGACGTGCACCTCCTGAAAATTGTAACTACGCGTCGAGGAGACGCCGACCACACGCAGACCGAGAGGGCTGTGATTGGTTCGTTTGAAAGCGAAGCATTTCCGGTTTCCGGTTTGAATCAGTAGTGAACTTCCAGGGCTCTTTTCTTCGTTTATATGTGATTTTTTTTTTGTTTTTGTTTTTTGCACAATAGTTGTCCTTATCTCTTTGATTTACTGTGACCGGAAAAAGTCGGATAAACCATTCAGAAAAAGATCGCTAACTAGTGGCCGCGGGGGGTACTGCACCGCGACCAAATGGAGAGACGGAGAAGTCCGAAGGATTCGTGACGACGTCACGGGTGCGCCGTGTGCTCTGCGTGTGTGTGACGCAGAAGTATACCCGCACCTTAATTCCTACTTTACAACTGTCCTGAACGCATCGGGGCTGTGAGCAAATGCCTATTGGCTGTAAAGCCTGATTTATGGTTCTGCGTTTAAAAACGACGCAGAGCCTATGCCGTAGGCGTAGGGTATGGCGAAGCAATTCTTTTTCCTCCAGGAGAACCGCCTGACACACACTGGTCGCTCGTGTCTTCTGGTAAATCTTGGAGCCGCAGGTTCTACCGACAACTGTAGCGCTCCAAATCACTGACCTGGTTCATGGTTTTCAGGGCAGAGTCCTCGTTCCTTCCACCCTCTTTTCAATGTGTATGACCTTTTCGTTCAGGACTTTAATCTCGCTACGAACAGATTCCATCATTTTTTCAAGGGTGTTGCTCCTGCTATTAATAAGATCAGCCAAGGAGCGGGCCGCATCATCTGAGCCAAACCCGATTTCTTTATTCGCTTGAATTAAAGATGGTTTCTTTGGAAGTGGAGGCTTACTTGGTGTTACAGGCAGGGGTGGGAATTCACAGTCGAAGTTTGTTTGCAGGTTGCAGTCCTTCCCGCTGCTGTAATCGTGGTCACTAGCTGGGAAGCTAGTGTTAGCCTCCTTGTCGGGTCAGTTAACGTTGGATCGTTTTAGTCCGGTCTTTTTGGACGTTTTAGATGTGTTTGTTCAGTCTTCTGACAGAAGTGTGTTAATTTTCTCAAAGGTACTATGCCAGCCGTATTTTCACAGATTGACGGTCAAAATGTTCTTCAAAACAGGTTTGGTGCCGAGAGCTCAATAAGTTGTGACTACTCACTCCGCCATCTTGCCCAGCCCCTCCAGTTAGATCGTTATATATGACGCGGAAGAAGCCATTTCTAGAACAACAACTTTATTCTTCAACTGTCTTGATACCAACGCAGTAACACAAGAGTACAGTCACAGTGCCACCTAAAGGTCACATAGAGTAATGCACTTGTTTTCAAATATACTACATCTCCCTTTCTCAAGTTTGTTTGTTTTCCTCATAACAGTTTCTATGCATTATATGGACATGACAGTTATGAAAACAGCATTACAACATTTAACCAAGTTTACACTAAAGGCACTGTAAATAATACGGTCCTGATGAGACTAAATTTACCAACCAAAATTGCCATCCAATATCACAGATCCGTATTAAGTCTGCATATATCTTTGGAGCAATTGGAAAAACAATTGACTTAAGCATAACAATATAACTTTCAATTTCAACAAAACATACCAATGCCTAAATCTTGTGACTGAATTTGAAAAGATCACAATTAGCGCATAACAGCTCCATCAATAACATTTACATCATACTTGTTCCATTCTTTTTTTTTCTTTTCTGTTTTTTATTCCAGATAACACCAAGTCACTCTAACAGGCCTTCCACAGGGAGTTGTTCTCACAGGGTTGTTCTTGGATACAGCATTGTCAGTCGCTACTCTTGGACTATGCAGTACAGCGGAACAGTATGGAGTAGAGCTAGTTGGACCAGCACTTGTTAGAGTGTCTTGCTCCACGTGATACGAATGCTCTGGTGTGATGTCACCAGGTGTCACTGGAAATTAAGGCCCAATCCCAATTCAACTTCGCTCGCCCTGCTTTTCTCCACTCGCCCTTCTTTTCTTCCCTAACCCCTAAAAAAGAAGGGGGAGATTTTAGGGCACTTGAAATCTAAGGCACTTGGCCCAGGTGCCTGTCCCATTCTCCTACTCCCTCTCGTTTTCATCCCTACCCTGATCAGGAAGCTGAGAGCCAAAAGCTGTTTTAATTTCAGCTGTAGCGCTGTTAATATGGCACTTTCTTAAGTTTTAATATTTTTTCAGGTATAAAGGTAACCTTTAAGATCCGCAACCGGGGCTCAGTTTATCCAAATAACGCCTGTTAAGAAATTTGACCCGATGTTTTCGGAGATGAGAATAGCCGCCGCCCCCGGGGAGCAGCAGCAGCTCACAGCCGGGGGGACAGACGTGTCCGCCCGGTCAAGCTGCTCCGTCGAAACTCAAAATACTTCTTTGTGTGAAAAACTTTCAAATGTCTTATCAACTTCGTTGTGTTGAAATTCTTTAGTAACATTCCTCCTCGGGGTATATCCTTAGCATACACTTTGCAAACTGCAAATTTGTTGTCCTTTTCTGACATCGAAAACTGCTATACCGGCGAGGCCGGCCACGCCCCCTTAGGACAGCTTGGTCTGAGATGCAGGAATGCCCGCGCGGGCGGTGTTTGTTGTTGTAAACGTCATCAGATCGGCCCGCTCTGAACTATTTTCCGATCTCCGATCAAAACCGATAGGGGCATTATTGGCCCGATCCGGATCAGTGGCCGATCAATCGGTGCATCTCTAGTTTTGAGCAGGTGTCTGCGATTTCTCCTGTACATTTCTCCTCTTGTGGTTTTGATAATGTATAATCTGGGCTGAATGTGTTTCTCTGGAAAGAGCTGATATGAGACCACTCAGCAATGAGGTGAAGTTGCGAACATGGAAGGTGATTGGGCACATACTGCGGCAGGACCACAACAACGACTGCAACATAGCAATGACTTGGGCACCAGAAGGGAAGAGAAGACAGGGAAGACCAAAGACCACCTGGAGATGTACCGTTGAGAAGGAGAAAAGGGAAGGACGATGGAAATCATGACTACAAGGCACGAAGTGGATAGGTAACAGGAATGTGTTTCTCTACCACAGTGGCTGGTTCCCACTTGTTGCCTTGTCTAACCCGCACATTTTCACCAACTTGGAGGTCAGACAGTGTCCTGGTTCTTTGATCAAAGTATTGTTTCTGTCTTTGTTGTCTATGCACGAGGTGGCTCCTGGCATCTTTATAGAAAGCTGGCTGCAATAATGACTTTGTCACAGGTAACTTTGATTTGAGCCTTCTTCCCATGAGCATCTGAGCAGGTGAGAGTCCAACCCCACTCAGTGGTGTGTTCCGGTATTCAAGCAGTGCTTGGTACGGGTCACCAGCACTGTCCTGTGCTTTTGTCAGCATGTTTTTTATTGTCTGAACTGCTCTCTCAACTTGGCCATTTGACTGTGGGAAAGTGGGACTTGAAGAAGTGTGTTTGAAACCCCACTCAGCACTGAAGTCCACCGTCTCTTGGCTCACCAGATGTCTGCCATTGTCGGAGAACAACTCATCTGGCACACCATGCCTTGCAAATATAGACTTCAGCCCAATGATGATGTGTGTGCTGTGGGTCGATACAGATCCGAACTTTGTTCGGTTTTGTTACAGTCACCATACTATTGACCCATTCTGTAGGCTCTGTCTGTTTGGTTATCACCCCCAAGTTTTCCATTCTATTCAGCTCTGTTTTAATTTTATCTTTTAGTGCGACAGATACTTTCCTGTTTTTGCTTGGTGACTTTATTGACAGGAATTTCAACCTCTTCATGTAGACTTTTTAGCTGACTCCGACTCAACTCACTGGCTCTGCAATTGTCTATTGCTTTATTTAGCGTGAGGTCCGGTTCTCTCAGTACTCTCACTTGGTAATCTGTGATTCCACACACGATTCTATCTCGTATCAGTGAGTCGGTGAGGTGCTCAAACTCGCAGTCTTTCACTTTCTTTTTTAAATCAGTCACATATGCATCAACAGTCTCTGATATTCATTGCAATCGAATAAAGAACAAGTGCCTCAAATATGTCACATTTTTCCTTGGCTCACAATGTTGGCGGAAAAGTTCTTTCAATGTATCATAGTCATCTACGTCTTCATCAAAGTCAAAAGTGTTATATACCTTTTAATTGCTTCGTCCCCGGCCACATGTAGGAACGTGGCTCTTTTCACTGCACCAGAATTTTCGTCGATTCCGCTGGCGACAAGAAACAGTTCAAATCTCTGGATCCAGACTCTCCAACTTTCCGCTAGATTTCCTTCTAGACTTAATGAGGTCGGAGGTTGCATCTGCTCCATTTTGTCTTCCTATTTTTGTTTTACTTCAAGTTTTTACTCTGACACCATGTTATATATGACGCGGAAGAAGCCAATTCTAGAACAACAACTTTATTCTTCAACTGTCTCGATGCCAACGCAGTAACACAAGAGTAGAGTCACAGTGCCGCCTAATGGTCACACAGAGTAATTCACTTTTTTTCAAATATACTACATAGATGAAGAGGAAGACCGAAAGTTCAGGACAAACTTTAAACTTCACAAATACAACCAACCAATCAACAATGGGAAGCACTTTTGACTTGTTAAAATCCCATCTTTTGTCCCTTTTTGTAATTCCAGAACTCCCACAAGAAAATGTTTGTAAGGTGGAGGAGGACGGGGTTTTCAGTGACCAGCACCTGGATAACCTGGAGAGGAGCTGCAGCCCGGGCCAGGACGAACCAGGGCATCCACAGACTACAGAACTGGAGGAAGACTCCAGCGGTCAGGAGATGAAGCACGAGGACGTAGAGGTGGTCAATGTCGCTGATGTGAAAGTTGAAAATGGTGAACCAGGACCAAACTGTGGCCAGCTGCTGTTGCACACTTCTCCTGAAGCTCAAAACAAAGATGAGGAAGGGACTGAAAGTTTACACTCAGACTCCAGTAAAACTGCAGATCCGGAGCCAATGAGACGACATGGTGACCACGAAGACGCTGCTGTCCCATCAGACAGCAACGAGTTCATTGAAAGTAATATTTTAATGGATCACATGAAGATCCACACTGGCGAAAGGCCGTACCTGTGCAGCACCTGCAACAAAACCTTTACTAGATCATCATATCTTAAACGCCACATAACCATGCACACGGGCGAGAAGCCCTACATCTGCAAAACATGTGGAAAAAGTTACACAGAACGTTCCAACCTAGTGATTCACTCGAGGACCCACACTGGCGAAAGGCCGTACCTGTGCAACACCTGCAACAAAACCTTTACTAGGTCATCACATCTTAAACGCCACATAACCACGCACACGGGCGAGAAGCCCTACATCTGCAAAACATGTGGAAAGAGTTACAAGCAACATTACAACTTGGTGGTTCACTCGAGGACCCACACCGGTGAAAGGCCTTTCGTGTGCAACACCTGCGGAAAAACCTTTACTAAATCATCAAATCTTAAAAGCCACATAACCATGCACACGGGTGAGAAGCCCTACATCTGCAAAACATGTGGAAAAAGTTACAGGCTACGTTCCCACCTGGTGATTCACTCGAGGATCCACACCGGCGAAAGGCCGTACCTGTGCAGCACCTGCGGAAAAACCTTTACTGAATCATCAGATCTTAAAAGCCACATAGACACGCACACGGCTGAGAAGCTATATTTGTGCAAGACGTGCAACAAAGGTTTTAGCCGCAGAATTGATTTGCTGAGTCACATGAAAAATCACCCGGAGGAGAAGTCTGGTGACTCGTGACAAATGAAGCTCATGTTGTCGTCCTCCGGGGGCAGCTGTCCACTCCTGTCTGACCCACAGAAGAAGAACCTGCAGAAGTCCAACCACCACCTCCTGTGGCTGATGAGCCTAATCCCCTCCCCACAAGGGTTGCAGGTTCAACCCGGATTTATGCTTCTCTGTCAACTTGACGCAGAGGGAACGATGTGGTCGTGTACTTTTTTTAAAGTTCTGCATTGAGTTTGTTTGAATCCCTGTTCCTTCTTAAAATCGTTATTTGTTGCTGTTGGTAACTTGCCATCTCCACGGTGCAAATAAAGAGCTGTTAGTATGTGCTGAAATTTCTTTAAACGTGACAGTTTATTTCGTTCATCTACAAAGCCTCTCTCATACGTTCTTTTTCCCGTCTGTTTCCTCTTCACTCACATTCTCTTTGTAAAGTTAATCTGCAGCTCCATGTTGTTAAACTCTCTCCATCTACTCCGTTCTGAGGTTAGTCCAAGTTTGATATATTTACATGTTCAGTTTTTACAACGTTCCTCTGAAAAACATGAAGAAACTTCAGAGAAACAAGGACAGAAGAAGAAACGCAACCATCAACACGTCAGAAACAGAACAGCCAACCATCTGTCACCATTTTATAAACTTTAATATCTGCAGCATTAAACAAAAAACCATGAAGATTTCAGAAGTCAGTGCAGTCAGATACAATTTGCTTTTATTTCCCCTTTAAAATGTTTTTATTGATTTTAGAAAACAAAAACATTTGGTTTAAAGGTGAATGAGGAAATGAGTGATGTGGGATACACATCACGATACTTGAGTCACGATCAATACGATATTGCGGTATCCAGATTTTGCAATATATTGCAATGTTATACATAGTTCGCTGAAAACTGTAAAAGGCTTTATGCGTTTTAAAATCTGAGCTGCACGTACATCAGAATATCGTGTAATTCATGGGACAAACTAAGTCAAAACAATGCACTTCAAATGATCCATGCTGTGTTATTGTAACTATATAAGTTAAAGTTACAACATATTTGTGTAAGTTTTTCACATTATTTACATAATATGAAATTAACAATGAATTAATTGAATCACATGTATAAAATCAAGTTGTACTAGATTTACAACTTGTCTGACACATGATTTATTATAAAGCTGATGTTGAGATCCGCGTTGAAGCTGCAGATCTGCAGGTTGGAGAGCAGGAGGAAGAGGGAGGATCATCGGGATCAGATTCCAGGAAGAGGACAGACTTTGGATTTAAGCCTTTTATATCAGACATCCGTTTAGGAGTAAATGTGTTTTTACCTCAACTCATATGTAGTCAGAAATAATCATGAAAAATGTAATTAAGTTTTCATTTTAGATGGATGAATCATTTTATTGTTTATATTTCGGAATATTACACTCTCCATATGTAGAAAGAGCAGCAGTGCCCCCTGGTGGTGAGTTATAAAATCTCAACATGAACCCAAGAGTGAACAATCTATCGTAATAATAATGAAAACAAAAAAGACTTTACACTGCAAAAACTCAAAAATCTTAACAAGAATATTTGTTTTATTTCCAGTTAAAATGTCTCATTTTTGGTAAAAAAAAAAAAAAAAAATCTCATTACACTTAAAACAAGACTCATCATTGGAAAAAACAACAATTTTCACCTGTTTCAAGTAGATTTTCACTTAAAATAAGTACAAAAAACTGCCAGTGGAACAAGATTTTTTTGCTTGTAATGAGAAGATAAATCTTGTCCCACTGGCAGATTTTTCTACTTATTTCAAGTGAAAATTTACTTGAAACAGATAAATTGTCAAATAAGTTCTTTTTCTGGTAATGACTCTTGTTTTAAGTGTTATACGATTTTCTGACTAAAAATGAGACATTTTAACTAGAAATAAGACAAATATTCTTATTAAGATATTGAGTTTTTGCAGTGTAGTGCAGCAACAAGAGGAAAGTTGTCAGTGACGCAGATTATTGGTACAGCGTGATCAGTACAACCAGCATTTAGCTCAGAAAACAATGTAGGAGCTCTCCATGGTTCTGATGGAGCTCTCCATGGTTCTGATGGAGCTCTCCAGGGTTCTGATGGAGCTCTCCGTGGTTCTGATAGAGCTCTCCATGGTTCTGATGGAGCTCTCCAGGATTCTGATAGAGCTCTCCAGGGTTCTGATAGAGCTCTCCAGGGTTCTGATGGAGCTCTCCAGGGTTCTGATGGAGTTCTCCAGGGTTCTGATGGAGCTCTCCATGGTTCTGATGGAGCTCTCCAGGGTTCTGACAGTCTCCTGAAGGGGGTGAGAGACATTGTCCATGATGGAGGACAGCTTAGCCACCATCCTCCTCTCCCCCACCACCTCCACCGGGTCCAGACTGCAGCCCAGGACAGAGCCGGCTTTCCTCACCACCTTGTCCAGTCTCTTCCTCTCTGCTGCAGTGATGCTGCTGCTCCAGCAGACACACCATAAAAGATGGCCGACGCCACCACAGAGTCATAGAAGGTCCTCAGGAGGCCGTCCCTCACTCCGAAGGACCTCAGTCTGCGCAGCAGGTGGAGTCGGCTTTGGCCTTTCTTGTAGAGTTTAGTAAGGATAAAAGTGTCTGCTAAAACTATAACTATCCCTCTCAACATATAATATATACTACATAAATATCCACATAAATATCTAAACATATCTTAAGCAAGTATAATATACCATGTTCCCCTATTTTATTTGTATCTCACACTCGTTACCCCATTTCCTCTTCCATATACCTGTTTATAAATAATTTTTTGTATATCTTTTTAAACAGATTTATGTTAGTACCTTTTCATTTCCAGCTCCAAACTGTTCCACAGAGTCTCCACAGTTCCATATGCACATGCTGCACATTGTTGTTCCTACTTTATGTTTTCTAAAATGTAGTTCTCCCCTTTAGATTATAGCCCCTTTCTCTCTCAGTGAACATTCTTCTGATATTTTTTGGTAGTAGATTATTCCTTGCTTTGAACATTATTTGCGCTGTTTTGTATTTAAACAGATCCATACATTTCTTAACTAGATCCATACATTTCTTTAGACTTAATCGTTTATTTAGTAGAAAAGATGCAGATCACAGTGGCTCCGTGTAAGATGTGAGATGACACTGGCAAAAAACCCGATCGTTGGAGGATGTTCAAATAGGTGTTCATATGCAGGACTTGTAGTTAGACCGTTATTTTTTTAAACTTTATTTCACAAAAACCTGAAGTTTACAAATTATATATCTTCAACAGAACATAGAGATCACATTTCATGCCAGGGGGGATAAGAGTTTACAATAAAACATTAAAATGAGCACAGATATTAATAGTTTTGATCGCCTTTTGATTAAGAGAAAATTGAATGAAGTCGATGTTTGAGCTCATTGTAATAAGTAACAAAAGAGAGTTTTCTATGTGTAAATTTACATTTGTGAATGTGAAATTTTGCCAACAGTATGACGAGGTTAATAATGAATGTTTCATTGGATTTTGCCTTAATCCTGTCAAAGTCATAGAGTCCAAACAGCACATCCCTCCAAAACAACTTAAATTCTTCTTCAATATTGTTAACAATAAAATGACATATATCAATCCAGAGGTTTTGGACAATGGGGCAGAGCCAAAATAAATGAGTAATTGTTTCAATATTTACAGAACAGAAAGCACATTTCACCTCAATGTCTATTTTAAACCTTTTAACAATATGATCATTAGAAGGATAAAATCTATGAATTATTTTAAACAATATTTCTCTAACTTTGTTGGTCAACAGGTATCGGTTGGGTAAGAGCCAGACCTTTTTCCAGCCAATATGATTCATGTACCTATTCCAGTGTGAGACCACATAAGGAACTGTGGTGACATCCTGTCTAAACAAGAATCTAATCAACTTATTGTTCTTACCATGGTTACCATGGTTACAGGACAAACAGATTTTGACAATTGGAGTATCAGTCAATGATAACAGGGATAATTGTTGGGTTTCCACTCTTGGTTGAGATCTAAAAAACATGCAAACACCAGAAGGGATTGCTCCAAATACTTTTGCAAAGTCGCCAGGTGACACAGGAATATTGTATTCTGCTAGAAACTCATTATAGGAGTAGAGAAGACCGTCCCTGTTAAACAACTGAGCTACATATACAATGTTGTTATTAAACCAGTACTCAATAAATAGGGATTTATGTTTAAACAGTATGTCTTTGTTGTTCCATATGAGGTATTTGTGGGAGGAAAAGTTGTGTTTGAAAATAGGAGACCATGACAGGAAGGCCTGACGGTGAAAGGAAGACATTCTTTTCGGGATTTTATCAATATTGTAGTTAAAGGTAAAAGTTGAATCCACCCAGTTTTGACAGAATATGGAAGGGTAGACATTCCAGATAGAGTTAGGATTTTTGAAGAATTGTTTCAACCAATTTTACCTTAAATGTGTTATTTAGGGTGCAGAAATTTAGAAAATGTAGTCCACCATTTTCATAGTCATGGGGTTCTGCAGAACTGCGGCAGTAAGTCCTTTCTAAAGAGTGGAGCTCCGACGAGGAGCTCCATTCTTTAGTAGGGATTTCATATGGATCCAAACCGTTAATAACCATTATTTTCTCCATATACTGCTCCCTGGCTTCCTTGTTTAAGGTATCCCGGTAAATTCCAGTTCCTTTCCAGCAGTTGAACATCTTTTTTTTGCGTTCCATCTGTTCACTTGGTGAAACAGAAAAGTCTGTCCCGTCTTCATTCGCTATCAAAACAAATGCACGCGACGGGACAGGATCTTTCCGGCAGTACGCGCTGGTGCTCATGGGAAACGTAGTGTTCTTTCTGGTAAAGCACTACCGCTTTTGTCCAAAAGATGCCGCCAAACTCAACAAAAGCTGAAAGTTACGTTGTGCTGCTTTAAAGGTATAGGCCCAATCCCAATACTCCCCCTACTTTTCTTCACTCGCCCTTCTTTTCTTTACTACCCCTAAAAAAGAAGGGACAGATTTTAGGGCCCTTGAAATCTTCCTAGGGGCCTGTCCCAATACTCCCACTACCCCTCGTTTTCATCCCTATCCTAATCAGGAAGCTGAGAACCAAAAGCTGTTAATATGCCACTTTATTTAAGTTTTAATATTTTTTCAGGCGTAAAAGTAACTGTTAAGATCCCCAACCTGGGCTCAGTTTATCCAAATAATGCCTGTTAAGAAATTTGATCTGATGTTTTCGGCGATGATGAGACCGGGGAGCAGCAGCAGCAGCAGCAGCAGCCGGAGTACAGACCTGATCGCGCTGCACCGTCCCGGGGGAGAAACCTGCAGCTCTGTTGAGAATTACCGCTGGCTGAAATAAATCATTTAGGAAGATAAATGTTGGTTTAATTCATCTATCAGTTGTAGCTATGCCTGTTAAGAAATTTGCTCCGAAAATTTTGAGATTTCTGCCTGCCGGCTCCGGAGCTGATATATGGGTTCCGTGTTAAATCGACGCAGAGCCTACGGCGTAGGGTACGTAACCTACGCCGTAGGCTCTGCGTTGGTGTAACGCGGAACCATAAATCAGCCTTTATTCTGGCGTGATCCTCGGCAAACGGGCAAACGAGTGATTATGTACATTCACTGAGTGAATATTATGAAAGTAATGTATATATTTCTCGCTAGAAATGTAATCAAAACGCATTTTTACGCAGAAACTAACTCAAAATATTGATTTTATTCACTAAAAAATAAGAAATGTCCGCCATGTTTTTTTTGGATTCAGTCCACAAATGACGACGAAAAGCATTCTGGGAAATTTTTTGGTCCCTAGATCAGTGAGTGAGGATCGCAAATCCCTTGATCCATAGGGGCAATTCATAGCCACTCGCCCCTCGTTTTCTCCACTCCCCCTAGGTGAAAAGCCGTAGCCTACGCCGTAGGGTACGCGGCGACGCGCACCCTTCTGCGTTGGTGTAACGCGGAACCATAAATCAGCCTTCAGTGTGTGCTGTGTGCTGTTCTTAACTTCTGTGTTGTGCTCATTTTGCTGGGACGTCGGGTCACTCCACCGAGACACAACTTTTGCGGTATGCGTTCATTGTTGTGTCTAAAAAATATAAAATAAAAAAATATATATATTTTTTTTAATGCCAAATAAAGCATAAAAATTCTAAAAAAAAATAAATAAATTATAAAAAAAATAAAGGATCCCCATAACTTTGATTGGGTGGGCAGGACGCACGTTTGGGTGGGCACAGCCCACCCCTGCCCCCCCCTAAAACCGGCCTCACTTACAGGTGAATGAGACATGGGGTAGTTTTGTTGAAAATGTGCTGTCCAAAATGTCCAGGAAAACTCGACTCCTGCAAATGCGCGTTCCCCAAAGTTTGTGGGGGCGTGGCTTTGGACGGAGCATGGCGGGAGGGGGAGGAGGGGCGGGGCTCAGAGGAGGTGCCACTTTCAAATCTTGCTAGCTCTCCAACATCACGGACTATACCTTTTAATGGATATAGTTTCGCATTTATCAGGTATTTTACCTGACTATTAAACATAACAAATAGTATAGAATCTTTGTCTTAAGGCGTGTGTCAGGGCAAGTGGACTGTCGGCCGTCGGGCCGTCGATGAGCGTCGGTGCGTGTCTGTCGGCCTAGTTTTCCCAGTGTGTCCCGGACATCGCCACAGGTCGGCCGCCCGTCGGAAGCTTTTCAGCCAATTCGACAGTTCAAATCGGCGTTGGCCGTCGGTCAAACAGCTCACTCTGTGATTGGCTGTTCAGGTAGCGAATCAGTGCACGAGAAGAGAAATGGAAGTGACGAAAGTAAACAAACATCGAAGGATAAGAGGACACACAGGCTGTATCTGAATTCGGATCCCCAACCTGGGCTCAGTTTATCCAAATAACGCCTGTTAAGAAATTTGATCCGATGTTTCGGGGATCAGAAGAGACGCCGGCGGGACAGACGTGATTGCCAGGTCAACCCGCAGCTCTGTTGAGAATTACCGCTGGCTGAAATAAATCATTTATTGGTTTAATAGATGAAATCTAATAGTTGTAGCTGCCACATTAGTTTGTCTGAATATAAAGTGAAGCTTCATGTTTTTACTAGATAGATAGATAGATAGATAGATAGATAGATAGATAGATAGATAGAACTTTATTCATCTATCTAGAAAAAAAGAAAACATGAAGCTTCACTTTATATTCAGACAAAACTACAAACTACAGAAAAACCAATCTACAACTGTTAGATTGTAGATTGTAGATATGTAGATATATATATATATATATATATATATATATATATATATATATATATATATATATATACATACATACATACATACATACATACATACATACATACATACATACATACATACAAATATCTTTATCAATGGAGGCTGGTTCATAGAGTCAGGGGAGGCTGGTCCTCCTCTATTTTTGAGAAGCAAGAGGGAGATTAAAATATTAAAAAAAAAAAACAGTAACTGGTTGAAATAAACCATTACCAAATCTCAGTATCATTTATGAAATATTTTTTTTCTCGTCTTTGGAAGAAAATCCATTTAAAAATGGTTCAACAGTGACATCTGCAGGCCACAGCAGGCAAGAGGAGAAAGAGCAGTCTGTGTGAGGAGAAGGGGGGTCTAAGGGAGGCTGGGGGGCTTCTGTCCTCCGGGGGAGCGTTCTCCTTCCATTCACTCAATGCATTTATTTTTTTTTCATGCTAATCTGTGATTGGCCGAAATCACGACGGGGACAAGTGTTGAAACAACAGGATTGAATAAAATTATGTTAAGAAATCTTGTAAGCCATTCTTTAACTGCTTAATTTTCGTTGGATATAAGAAAATAGGGATAAGTAATCAACTAATATAAAATAACATGACGCCGTGGGTTGGTTTTCCTGCCGTCCTCCCCAATTTTTTCAGTCACCATCCGCCACTTTTTTATATATATATATATATATATATATATATATATATATATGTATATATATGTATATATATCTCCAGTAATCGAGTTGTAAAAAAAAAAATCAGGGGGGATGGTGGATTTTATCATATGGGGACAGATAATTTGTGCTGATTACAAATAATATACTATATTACAAATAATAGCAGTGACCTAAACACCTGCAGAAATACTGCGGGAATGACATAGCAGCAGTTAAATGCAGCCTTCTGTAAGCTTTAAATATCCACTGGGCTTACATCAAATACATCAAAACACAACATTAAAAAACAGTTTTCTGAACTTATCAATATGACTCTGTCCTTCACAGGATAAGTAAAATGGATCACTGCCAAAACTCACAATCTTAACAAGAATATTTGTCTTATTTCTAGTTAAAATGTCTCATTTTAGTAAAAAAAATCTCATTACACTTAAAACAAGACTCATCACTGGAAAAAACATTTTTCACCTGTTTCAAGTAGATTTTCACTTAAAATAAGTAGAAAAATCTGCATATGGAACAAGATTTTATAGCTTGTAATGAGAAGATAAATCTTGTCCCATTGGCAGATTTTTCCTACTTATTTCAAGTGAAAATTTACTTGAAATAGGTGACAATTGTCAAATAAGTTATTTTTCTGGTGTTATTTTTCTCGTGATTACTCTAAATGTTGAAATAGCAGTGAAACCACATTCATTGATGAAATGACATTCCATCATTTTTTTGAGCGTATCCCTCCTGCCATTAATAAGATCAGCCAAGGAGCAGACCGCATCATCTGAGCCAAACCCGATTTCTTTATTCGCTTGAATTAGGGATGGTTTCTTTGGAAGTGGAGGCGTAGCCTACTTGGTGTTACAGGCAGGGGTGGGAATTCACCGTCGAAGTTTGTTTGCAGGTTGCAGTCCATCCCGCTGCTGTAACCGGGGCCGCTAGCTGGGAAGCTAGTGTTAGCCTCGTTGTCGGGTCCGTTAGCATTGGATCGTTTTAGTCCGGTCTTTTTGGACATTTTAGATGTATTCGTTCAGTCTTCTGAAAGAGGTATGTGTTAACTTTCTCAAAGGTACTATGCCAGCTGTGTTTTCACAGATTGACAGTCAAAATGTGCTTCAAAACAGGTTTGGTGCCGAGAGCTCGATAAGTTGTGACTACTCACTCCGCCATCTTGCCCGGCCCCTCCAGTTAGATCGTTATAAACCGCACGACATTGATCATTTTTGCAGATCTCTCGTGCATCACAGAACTTTGATCCAGTTTGCCTGAACCGAGACGTCTATGGGCTCCCTCGTCAGCCTCCACGGCCGGGAGAGTGCTGCTCATCTATGTTTTAGATACCTGTCCCAGTTAAACTAACGCGGCTTATCTTCCCAGAGCCACCGCTCTACGTCATTGCTCCTAGAATGCATTGTGCAGGTAGAACATGGCGCCTCCCGAAGGTCAAAATATGTGATAAACATTGTAGATTTTTAAAGCAATTAGATTATTTTATGTGTTTCTAACAACATATTTTAGTATAAGAGAACAATTGTGGCTAATTAGGGACTACAAGTCTTAATAACCAGGGTTCCTTTTAAGAATCACATGCTCTACATTCTCTGTGACATCACACTCATCACATTTATCAGACACGGACTTTACCATTAAATATAGAATAGTTCCTTCTCGCAGTCACAGTAAGTATTTAATTTAGCAACGAAAATAATTAGAACAAAATACATACATTCTTTTCATCACTGGTTTACTACGACTTCTGTCATTTAGCAGACGCTTTTATCCAAAGTGATTTACATCTGAGAAAACAACACAAGCAAGAAGGTTTAGAAAGAGTTTTATTTTTTCTGACACAATGAGAGCTGACGCAATTTATATGATAAGCTTCTGATTGTTAATATCAATAAATAAAAGAATAATATTTTTTAATTCATGTGTACTTTATTATTTGTCATAAAACATTTATGTTGTTAAGAAACTTTTATTGCAATGGGCTTCAAAATAATACACATGGTAAGTCTTTGAGACATCAAAACATTTAAACATCCAATTTAGTTTAGTTCAGCGCTTCCAGTCGGTGGATTTATTATTGACGTGCACATGCAGGACTCATGAGTCACCGTTTGGCATTAAAATAAAAAAGCAAGTTAAGTCAGAGGGAAGGTAAACTTCGGATGGTACGACCAGAGGGAACACAGGGAAGGAAATGAGGATCAATTAACATGATTTTGGTGTGAAATATATAGATATACGAGACACATTTAAAGCTGCAGTTTCCAACATTTAACCACTAGAGGGAATAAAGATCCCAAACTAACCCCCAAACTCAGAATGACGGTTCATTCATGCATGAATCACCCACAGGTTTTCTGCAGGGGTTTGAAGCCTCTTTTTCCTCGTATTGTGGCAGGTTGGAATTATATAAAGCAAGAAGTTTAATGCGTAATTAGGGGCGTGGCCTTTTGATTGGCATTAATTTGTCCAACCTGTAAATAAATACTTTTTCTAAGATCTTAGAAAATGTTGGGAGTAAAGAATCAGGCCTGTAATTAGTAAATTGGTGTCTGTCTCCAGAAACATTCTCATTGAACCTTCTCCAGAGACCAACAGAGCAGATCATCTTTTTTTAACCCACATCAACTCCATGGTTCCTGACACAGTGGATTCCTATCAGTTTTCCTACCGTGCCAACAGATCAGTGGATGAAGCGATGGCTTCGGCTTCACTTCACCTTCCAACACCTGGACAGGATGAACACCTATGCACGGCTTCTGTCCCTGGATGTGTCATTTGATGAAGCCAAGACCAGTGAAATAACAAACTGGATCAAAATGACGTGATTGAGGAAGTTGAGGATAAAGGACAAAAGTGCATCTCCACTTTTCAACTTCATTTGACGACATTTCTCTTTCCACATTGTTTTCTGAGCTAAATGCTGGTTGTACTAATCACGCTGTATCAATAATCTGCGTCACTGACAACTTTCCTCTTGTTGATGCACTAAAGTCTTTTTTTATTTGTGTTTTTATTATTATTATTACGATAGATTGTTCACTCCTGGGTTTATGTTGAGCTTTTATAACTCCCCACAAGGGGGCACTGCTGCTCTTTCTACATATGGAGAGTGTAATATTCCAGAATTATAAACAATATAATAATTCATCCATCTAAAATGAAGACTTTATTACATTTTTTATGATTAATTCTGACTAAATATGAGTTTAGGTAAAAAAGACATTTACTTCTAAACGGATGTCTGATATAAAAGGGTTAAATCCAAAGTGTGTCCTCTTCCTGGAATCTGATCCCGATGATCCTCCCTCTTCTTCCTGCTCTCCAACCTGCAGATCTGCAGCTTCAACACGGATCTCAACATCAGCTTTAGAATAAATCATGTGTCAGACGAGTTGTAAATCTAGTACAACTTGATTTTATACATTTTGTAGAATCCCCGACTGATGACGTTTGACTCTTTAACTGATGGTTCATGGATGTTTTTATTCCTTCAATGTAAAATCACTGCAAACACACTGTAAGAGCTATAAAGGAATAAAATAAAACAATGTTACTCTTACTACATACAAGTTTCATCCAACTCAAATACAATGTCAATGTCAATTTTATTTATATAGCACATTTAAAAACGACGAGGTCGACCAAAGTGCTGTACAGTATACAATAAAATGAAACAATACCAAAAGAAAATACAGTACAAAGTGTAGAAATAATAAAATCACTAACATGTTAGAATGATCAATAAAATAGCAATAAAAAATTGAAAATAGACGGCAAAGAACAGACACAGTGCACAATAGGGCTGCACGATTAATCGTTAAAAAATCGCGATCTCGATTCATGCTTGAACGCGATCTCATTTTTCGCATTTACGATTTTTTTTTTGATTTTTTTTTTAATTTTTTTTTTTTTTTTCTTTTCTTTCCCCGTGCTCCTCCAGCTTTATTGATAGTTTGAAATTACATTTCTATTTTCTAGGACTTCAGTTGCACTTTCCTTCCGACTTAAAAACTGAGTACAAGCAAATGGTATTTATACAGTAGTCTAAGTGATATTGTACAAAAATAACATTTTGATTTCTGTGAAAACATTTTTCATTCCCAAATAACTCCTAATTCTGCTGTTCTGACAACTGTTCTTGGTGTTAAATTTTTGCCAAGGTATTTGAGGAAAAAAAGAAAAAAAAAAGGAAAAAGAAAAAAGACATTTTAAAATAAAATGTCCACCTTGGACTACAGAGTGATATTTAAATTGTAAACAGATTTTTATAAAAGAGCGTGTTTCTTTTAATACCTCAAAATTTTTATCTTAGTAATATAACATGTAGTTTGTTATCGCCCGCTTGCAGCTGTGGAGCTGAAATGCATCATGTTATGAACTGTTTCCATGTCATACTCTGTTGGCAAACTCATATTTCACTAAAACAAACCAAAATAACCACACATGGAAGTTTGGTTTCCATTTACTCCCTTCTTCCATCTCATTTTACTGAGATGCACTTGCGATTTAAAAATAATAATAAAAGACGACAATTGCACCGCATTATCACCTGCATGAAAACAAGCGCTCCCTCTTTCTCCCTCAACAAATGAAAACGGCGGAGCCTTATACCACGTGATACACGCAGCCGGCTAGTAAACAAAAGGTGCATGTGAGAGAGTCGTGTTAGGAGTTAATAGAAAATAAGAAAATGAGCGTTGAGGAAAACCCAGCCAACGGCGGTAATGACAACCCCACGCCGGTAACGTTACTTCCTAAAAATGGTTCTCATTCCGTGGTGTGGAAGTTTTTTGGGTTCAAACAAGACGATGAAGACCAAAAACACGTAACTTGTCGTCAGTGTTTTGCCACAGTAGCAGCACCGCAGGGTAACACCACGAACTTGTACAACCACCTTAAACGTCACCATAAAGTGCAATATGACGAAGCTACAAAGACCAAGAAAACGACCGGAGAAAATCCCTCCCGGTCAACCACCCAGACATCGATAACGGGAACCTTGTACAGTGCATCTCCATACGCGTCAAGCTCCCGCAGACACAACGAAATTACAGATGCTATCGCGTATCACCTGGCTAAAGATATGGCTCCAATCAACACTGTGCAAAACGAGGGATTTCGGAAAATGATAAACACCCTAGACAAGCGCTACACAGTACCGTCCCGCAATTATTTTTCAAACGTTGCACTACCTGCTCTATACACTCAGTGTCGAGCAACAGTGGAGACAGAACTCGCAAGCAGTTAATTATTTTGCAGCAACCACAGATTTATGGTCCAGCCGAACTATGGAGCCATACATGAGCCTGACGGTCCATTATGTTACCAGTGACTTCACCATGAAAAGTCGGTGCGTGCAGACTGAGTTTTTCCCCGAGGATCACACAGGAGAGAATATAGCACAAGGACTGAAGGAGGCTCTGATCTCTTGGAGTTTGGAGGAGGAAAAAATGGTGTGCATAACAACAGACAGTGGAGCCAACATTGTGAAAGCAGCATCCCTTAACAACTGGACAAGGCTTCAGTGTTTTGGGCACCGGCTACATCTAGCTATAGGTAAGTTGTGTATTAAAGTTGATAATTTTCTGTTATTTATAATATACAGCTAAATAGCATATAGTTTTTTTTTAAAAAACAACAACAATAGGCTAATATCAGCAATAATAATACTATAAAATAGTAAATAACAAAAGCTGTATGTTATAAGCAACAATATTAATAGCAGCAGTAATGATAATAGTAATAATGATACTATAAAATAGTTATAATAAATATAATAATAAAATGGTGGACAAGAATTGATTTGATTTTTTTTCTATTTTCCTCTCTAGAGAAAGCAATGAAAGATCCAAGAATTGACCGCGCTGTAGGTCTGTGCAAAAAGCTTGTGGGCTGCTTCAGTTACAGTTGGAGACGGAAGAGGGACCTTGCTGAGGCCCAAAAGGAGCTCAAGCTACCCGAACACAAGCTTAAAACTGAGTGTCCAACGAGATGGGGTTCGAGACAAGCCATGATCCAGAGGGTACTTGAACAGCTACCTGCTATTTCACATGTTCTCTCCTCTGATCGGAAGGCTAGACACCTGATTCCCACATGGCAGGATGTTGAAGTTCTCGAGGCAATCAACAATGCACTCAGCCCACTGACAGACTTCACTGATGCCCTGTCAGGAGAGCAATATGTTAGTGTCTCCTCAGTGAAACCAGTTCTCCACCTCTTTGAAACATCAGTTGTGGCCATGCAGGAAGATGACTCGGATCTCACACGATCAATTAAGTCAAAAATCCTGGGGTACCTTCAGGAAAAATACAGTCATCCAAACACACAGGGACTGCTGGACATGGCCACATCTCTTGATCCGAGATTCAAGATGGAGTACATCAGTGAGGACAATAAAACCACTGTCAAGGCCAGACTGACACGTGAGATGACCGACGACATACCTTCAGTTACGGTAATTATGTTTACATCACATCATACTCAAAATGATATTTACACATTTTAAATGGTTGGAAAAATGTGACAGTGTACTTTAATGTTTAAGTGTGTGTTTAAGTGATATTGCATTGGTGTGTGTGAAATAGAATATTAAGATGAGCTTTGTTAATTATCTTCTCTCCTTTAAAGCAAACTCCCCCCTCAACTACACCCCCGGCTGCCCCCATGAAGAAGAGCCAAAAGACCTTAGGCAGCTTCCTCAAAGCAGCAAAAGGCAGTGAGGCACCATCCCAGCCTGAGCAAGATGTTGCCTCAGAACTACTGTCATATCTGCTCTCAAGCAAGATTGACAGTGAAGCTGACCCCTTAGTCTGGTGGAAGGAACATAAGGGAGAATTTCCAAAACTGTCTGTACTGGCTAGGAAATACCTCTGCATTCCTGCCACAAGTTCCCCTTCCGAGAGGGTGTTCAGCACAGGGGGGAACATTGTAACATGTCTCCGCTCATCACTGAAGCCTCAAAATGTCGACCACCTTGTGTTCTTGGCAAAGAACCTTTAAGCAGCTGGCTGCATAAAAAAAGGACTAGGCCTATGTTCTAGGTTGTTGTAGTCCTGTCAACTATCATGTTGTCATGTTGTCATGTTTGATATATTGCACATAAATATTGTTAACATTGTTATTGTTAAAATTTATATAAAGAGAGATGTTTATTTTTTTTTATGTTCAATGTCAGCTGTTACAGCAAAAAGCAGCCAGAGGAATAATTTGTTGCCAAATATTGTTCAAAATTGTTATTATTGTTTTAATTATTAAAAGGTTTGTGTAAAGAAGACAAGAGATGTTTGTTGTTATTATATTTTTGTTCAGCTGTTGCAAAGTTAAAGTAATAAGTGCAGTAAATTTTATATTGGAAAAAAATCGTGAGAGAATCGTGATCTCAATTCTAAGCAAAAAAATCGTGATTCTCATTTTGTCCAGAATCGTGCAGCCCTAGTGCACAATCACTTCTCACAGATGTAGGCAACTTATTTATCGTACACTAAAAACCAAAGAAAATAAATAGGTTTTCAAAAAAGACTTAAAAAGATACAGGCCAACACAGCAGCTCGCTGGGTCGGCAAAACCGTTAACCACAATACATGACAGTAACAGACAACCAAACTCAATATATACATAAATACTGTATATCATTCACAAAGAAAACAAACCTTGTATCAGCCAGGTGCTTTTTGTGTCGGTTAGGCACACTTTAGCACTCCCGACACTAGTTTAGTCTTGCAGAAAACGTTTCTACAGCCTTTAAACATTAACCGTTAAAGACCTGAGCGCTGATGTTTACAAGTTTACAAGAGATGCCTTCGAAATAAAAGCACTAAATATAACAAAATAAAAGCCTGGCTCCAAACAATGCCAATAAGAAAACAAACACAAAAACACATTTACAGAAATACTCATATTAAAGCGACACTACGTAACTTTTCCACCTTAATATCATATTTCCAGAGTCATTGTGATGGTACATCAACTTCCAACAGGTTTAATGAACCTCTGTCATGGTCTGAGGGGTCTGTATCGCCTTCACTGGCATTATGTAACTTTGAGGAGCATGGTAGGAACCCTGCCACACTACTGGTAAAGCACTACCGCTTTTGTCCAAAGGAGCCGCCAAACTCAACAAAAGCTGAAAGTTACATTGTGCTGCTTTAAAGGTCATCTACACATTTGATTAAATATTGTTAAAATTTCATATTATATAAATAATATGAAAAACGTACACAAATATGTCGTAACTTCAGCTTGCGTAATTACAATAACACAGCATGGATCATTTGAATTGCATGTTTTGACTTAGTTTGTCCCATGAATTATCACGATAATCTGATGTACGTGCAGCTCAGATCTTAAAATGCATGAGAGCCTTTTACAGTTTCCAGCGAACAATGTATAACAATACAATATATCGCAAAATTTGGATACCGCAATATCGTATTGTATCGTAATGTGTATCCCACATCACACTCATTTCCTCATTCATTTGCAAACCAAATGTTTTATCTAAATCAATACAAACAATTTAAAGGGGAAATAAAAGCAAACCGTATCTGACTGCACTGACTTCTGAAATATTCAAGGTTTTTTGTTTAATGCTGCAGACATCAAAATGTATAAAATGTTGACAGATGGTTGGCTGTTCTGTTTCTGACGTGTCGATGGTTGCGTTTCTTCTTTTGTCCTTGTTTCTCTGAAGTTTCTTCATGTTTTTCAGAGGAATGTTGTAAAAACGGAACACGTAAAAATATCAAACTTGGACTAACCTCTGAACGGAGTAGATGGAGAGAGTTTAACAACATGGAGCTGCAGATTAACTTTACAAAGAGAATGTGAGTGAAGAAGAAACAGACGGGAAAAAAGACGTGTGAGCGAGGCTTTGTAGATGAACGAAATAAACTGTCGCGTTTAAAGAAACTTCAGCAAATACTAACAGCTTTTTATTTACACCGTGGAGACAGCAAGTTACCAACAGCAACAAATAATACGATTTTAAGAAGGAACAGGGATTCAAACAACATTAGGGCTGAAACGATTCCTCGAATAATTCGAGTAATTCGATTACAAAAAATGATCGAGGAATTTTCTGCCTCAAGGAATCGTTTAATTTATTTATTTATTTATTTTTTTCGTTTAATTTCACCAGCTCAAAGCCTCGTATTACGCCCGGACCACATTTAATGCGACACAACGCGCTGACGCTGCGCCATATATCCATGCGCTGCGCACGTTAAAGGGGGAAGAAAGAGGCGGCGGATACGTTTGTTTTGTAACATGCCATGCTCAGGCAGTCTGCAATGGCCCAGACGGGAGACACATGTAGTTCAGTGCTTAACTTTTATTTTGAATCCACGCTATATTCTTCCGGTCCGTTCTCCCATGTTCCCCCTCTAAAGCCAAAAGTATTGTTCCGCGTTAAATCGACGCAGAGCCTATGCTGCTCTCCGGCGAGGGCGCAGAGCGGCGGTCCGTCTGGCGGTGCTGCGCTGCCGTGCAGGCTCTGTTGCCACGGCTACGCCGTAGCCTACGGCGTAGGGTACGCAGCGACGCGCACCATTCTGCGTTGTTGTAATGCGGAACCATAAATAAGCCTTTACCCGGTACATAAACCTCTGTTCCCGCTACAGTTCTCACTAAAAGAAAAGGCAGAAAATGTCAGAAAAATAAAAACGTAATAAAGCTAACTGGGTAGTTTTCAATTTTAGGTCTGTAGTCATTCATGGATAAAACAAGCAGCACTGGTGCCAAATGTGCTCTAATACAGCAGCTCTCAGAAGTTTATTTTGAACACTGCCAAAACTCTAACTTAAAACTTAACTAGAACTTCAAATTTGCTTGACACAAACGAAAGTTCAATTGAAACACGTGGGAAAAACACCTAACCTTTTAAGTTATGTGTGATATCAAGTGTAATGGCATTTTTAGTTTAGAAATAAGAACATTTCTTGGTAAGATCCTTAGTTATTTGAGTGAAGGCAGTGAATTTGGTCGACTGGTGTAAGTTCAGGGTTTTTAAATGCACAGCCATGAACCGACTGTATTATATAATTTAGTCTTAGTAATGTCAATTAACATCTAATATCTTATAATTGCTCTTTAACTAAACAAAAATATGTTTTATCCGATTACTCGATTAATCAATGGAATTTTCAGTAGAATACTCGATTACTAAAATATTCGATAGCTGCAGCCCTAAACAACATCAATGCAGAACTCATGTGACTCAGCAAATCAATTCTGCGGCTTAAACCTTTGTTGCACGTCTTGCACAATTATCGCTCATCGCCCGTGTGCGTGGTTATATGGCGTTTAAGATGTGCTGATCTAGTAAAGGTTTTGTTGCAGGTGTTGCACAGGTACGGCCTTTCGCCGGTGTGGGTCCTCGAGTGAACCACCAGGGTGGTACGTAGCCTGTAACGTTTTCCACATGTTTTGCAGATGTAGGGCTTCTCGCCCGTGTGCATGGTTTTGTGGCATTTAAGATGAAATAAATTAGTAAAGGCTTTGTTGCAGATGTTGCACAGGTACGGCCTTTCGTCCGTGTGCATGGTTTTGTGGCATTTAAGATGTAATAAATTAGTAAAGGCTTTGTTGCAGATGTTGCACAGGTACGGCTTTTCGCCCGCGTGGATCCTCGAGTGAACCACCAGTTTGGAACGTTCTCTGTAACTTTTTCCACATGTTTCGCAGATGTAGGGCTTCTCATCCGTGTGCGTGATTATGTGGCGTTTAAGATCTGATGATTTAGTAAACGATTTTCCGCAGTTGTTGCACAGGTACGGCCTTTCACCAGTGTGGATCATCATGTGATTCTTTAAATTACAACTTTTACTGAACTCTTTCCCGCAAGTTCTGCAAGAAAACGCTTTCTTCCCCGTGTGGGTCCTGGTCAGCTTTGATTTACAGTTGCTGTCTGACGGGACAGCAGCATCTTCGTGGTCACCGTGTCGTCTCATTGGCTCCGGATATGCAGTTTTGTTGGAGTCTGAGCGTACACTTTCAGTTCCTTCCTCATCTTTGTTTTGAGCTTCAGGAGAAGTGTGCAACAGCAGCTGGCCACAGTTTGGTCCTGGTTCACCATTTTCAACTTTCACATCAGCGACATTGACCAATGAGACATCCACCTCTACGTCTTCGTGCTTCATCTCCTGACCGCTGGAGTCTTCCTCCAGTTCTGTAGTCTGTGGATGCCCTGGTTCCTCCTGGTCCGGGCTGCAGCTCCTCTCCAGATTATCGATGTGCTGGTCAATGAAAACCCCATCCTCCTCCACCTTACAAACATTTTCTTGTGGGAGTTCTGGAATTACAAAAAGGGACAAAAAGATAGGATTTTAACAAGGCAAGGCAATGCAAGTTTATTTATATAGCACAATTCAACACAAGGTAATTCAAAGTGCTTTACATTGACATTAAAAGCGGCAAGACATAATTAGAAAGTAAATAACAAATAAGATTGAATAAAATTATGAATAAGATGATAAGAAAAGAAGTAAAATAATAAAAAGCACAAGCTGTTAAAAATAAGGGCAGTAGAGTCCAGCAGATAAGTATTTAATTTAGGAGTACGCTTGAGTAAACAGTAAAGTTTTTAGCCCTGATTTGAAGGAGCTAAAAGAGCAGTCTACAGTCTACAGTTCCTGTAGACCTCAGGTCTACAGGAAGTTTGTTCCACCGGTGAGGAGCAGAAAAACTGAACGCTGCCTCACCTTGCTTGGCTCTGGTTCTTGGGAACCACAACAAACCAGATCCAGATGAACCTCAGGGGTCTGGGACTTCATAAGGAACTAACAGATCAACCATGTATTTTTGTCCAAGGCCATTCAGTGCTTTGTAGACCAGCAGTAAGATTTTAAACTCTATCCTTTGACTCACTGGAAGTCAGTGTAGTGATTTCATGACCAGTGTAATATGGTCCAGTTTCCTGGTGTTTGTAAGGACTCTGGCAGCAGCGTTCTGGATCAGCTGCAGCTGCCTGATAGATTTCTTGTTAAAGGGGACCTATTATGAAAAACAGGTTTTTTCTTGTTTTAACATATATAAAGTGGTCTCCCCTCACCCTGCCAGCACAGGGGAGACAAAATACCATGAATTTCTGCAAGCTCTCTGACCCCCGCCGGACAGAATCCCCCAGTGTCACGTGGTTTTTTTTGAGCCGATTAAAATCTGCTCCCGTCGTGACGTAACGACGGGAGCAGATTTCCACAGGTTCAGCCTCCGCTGCTGAAACCACGCCCACAACCAGCTCTCTCCGCTGCTGGAGCGGTGCTTCCTTCAGCCAGTAGGACGCGGCGCCGCGGTGGAGCGGATCCAGGTTAAATCATCCAGGTTCCCGGGTGGTTTGGGAGCTGGGTCCTCGGGGGTCTGTCCCAGGTCGGACCAGCTTCACCCTCAAAGATTTTCAGGCAAATCTGTCGGTTTGATCACCGGTAACGGGCGATGCGCACAGGATGCGCTCCGGAGGCGATCTGTGCGCCCGCCGTGGGGTTGCAGCGCCCGTCGCACAGCATTCGCCGGGCAGATCCGGCTGAAATTCCGCTGGTCGGTCCCCGGGAGTCCCTGCTACCAGTCCAGGCCGGTTCCTGCGGTCCCGGCCGGTCGGAACCGGCCAGATTCCCCCGTTAAAGCCGCGGTGATGCGCGCTCCAGCAGCGCTGCTCCCGGGCGCCCGGCGTGGCTCCGGGGCCAGCGTTCAGAATCCGCCGGGTAGATCCGGCTTAAATAGTGCATAAATGTTATTTATATACAACTCATATTTTATTTTTTTAACAATAAAGTTTCCATTTGTGAAAATTCAGTGTTGTGATAATTTACAGGTTCGGGCTGCTCTGGCGGAGCAAGGTTTATTCTCCTCCCCTGCTACACGTCATTCAGGGAGCCAATCAGCACAGAGCCTCATTATCATACATACTGCCTGCGCCCCCCCCCCCCCCCCTGGTCATCCCGTTGCTGCTTCCACATGACTGCTGTGTGCTGTTGACGTCCGCGACTCCCCCACTCTGGCCTTCGGCAGGAGGGTCCCCCCTTATGAGCCTGGTCCTGCTCAAGGTTTCTTCCCTCCTAAAGGGGAGTTTTTCCTTGCCACTGTTTGGCTTAAGGTTTTTCTCCCACTATGGGAGTTTTTACCTGCCATTGTTTATGTAATAATTGCTCGGGGGTTTATGTTTATGTTTATATTTATGTTTATGTTCATGTTCTGGTTCTCTGGAAAGCGTCTAGAGACAACATCTGTTGTATTAGACGCTATATAAATAAAATTGAATTGAATTGAATTAATTCTAACAATGTTTTTCAGGTGGTAACAGGCAGATTTAGTGATAAACTTTAGATGGCTGTTGAAGTTCAGGTCTGAGTCAATAATTACACCCAGCAGGAAAAATCACTATGCCAAAATGTGCAACTGACGCAAGCACACAAATAATCATAAAGTGCAACATATAAACAAAGCCGAGGCAGATGATCAGGACTTCTTTGTTGGCACAATCAAAGCAGAAAAACAAGTCTCACAAATGGATGCAGTGGATGCAAAGAAAGAAAAGTGGCGTGAAGATCTGATTGTCAACAAGAAAGTTTTGAAAGTCAGGCTGGACACTGGGACTTATGGAAGCCCATAGGGGACTTTATTCAAATGCAAATGTATTCCACAATAGCATTATAATTTTCCACATATGCATGAGTTATTTGGGACAAAAATGAAATTAAAATGCAATAATTCAATTTGAATTTTCATTTTCACATACTTGTATGGGCATTCTATGACAATATTAAAATGAAAATGGAAAAGCTGTTTCACATTTCATTTTGAAAGATTTAACCTGATTTACAGAGGACAATATTCAAATGCAATAAGAGAAACAGCGCCCCCAGGCTATTGCATTTACATTTACATATTACAACGCACTTTTAGGGACAATATTCAATTTGAAAATGCAAAAACTCAGTTTTATTTCCTTTGCCCTGAGCTCGGACTCACAGGCTCACGCCAGGCTACAGTAGCAATACAGCCTTCACCCCACTAGTCGGCGCGTAGCTCTCAGTCAGTACGTTTACATGCAGCAGTTCGTAATGATAAACATTTGTATGTAAATAAAAAAGTTGTACCCCAAATTCTGCTGTCTGTGAGAGCTACGCGCCGACTAGTGGGGTGAAGGCTGTATTGCTACTGTAGCCTGGCGTGAGCCTGTGAGTCCGAGCTCAGGGCAAAGGAAATAAAACTGAGTTTTTGCATTTTCCAATTGAATATTGTCCCTAAAAGTGCGTTGTAATATGTAAATGTAAATGCAATAGCCTGGGGGCGCTGTTTCTCTTATTGCATTTGAATATTGTCCTCTGTAAATCAGGTTAAATCTTTCAAAATGAAATGTGAAATGCTGTTTTCATTTTAATTTGCAAGTTGTTAGAAAATTGCATTTTAATTTAAATTTTGTCCAGAAAAGAGCTTGGTGACATTTAAATGTAAATGCATTAGCCTGGGGGCGCTGTTTTTCTTATTGCATTTGAATATTGTCCTCTGTAAATCAGGTTAAATCTTTCAAAATGAAATGTGAAACAGCTTTTCCATTTTCATTATAATATTGTCATAGAATGCCCATACAAGTATGTGAAAATGAAAATTCAAATTGAATTATTGCATTTTAATTTCATTTTTGTCCCAAATAACTCATGCATATGTGGAAAATTATAATGCTATTGTGGAATTACATTTGCATTTGAATAAAGTCCCCTATGGGCTTCCATAGGGACTGATTGCAACGTAATTTCTATGAAAGACCTCAGAAAGCTGAGACTGGATAAAAAGGTGAGCAAATCTCACTCCAAGCTTGTTGCTTATGCAGGACACCACATTCCAGCTTAAGGTAAAATCATGTTGACATGTTAGTACAAAGATAAAAAAGTATGACATGGAGTTTGAGGTCATAAAGAACAATGAATGGGGGGGGGGGGCATTAATACATTTTATGTTTATGTTTTATGAAAAGCACTTTGTGTTACACTTTTTGTATGAAATGTGCTGTACAAATAAAGTTTGATTTGATTTGATTTGATGATGATGATGATGATGATGATGATGATGATGCCTCTCAGTGATGCATGGCGGGTGACGAAGCTGGTCACTGATGGAGCTCTCCATTGTGCTGATGGAGCTGTCCATGGTGCTGATGGAGCTGTCCATGGTGCTGATGGACGACTAGTACTACTACTACAGTACAGGACAGAGCTAGTACTACTACTACAGTACAAGACAGAGCTAGTACTACTACTACAGTACAGGACAGAGCTAGTACTACTACTACAGTACAGGACAGAGCCCGCGTTCACCTTTTCCAGTCTGTTCCTTTCTACTGCTGTGATGCTGCTGCTCCAGCAGATCACAACATAAAAGATAAAAGTACCAGTTATAGTACCAGTAGTACCAGTTATAGTACCAGTAGTACCAGTTGTAGTACTATTATAGTACCAGTAGTACCAGTTGTATTACCACTACTACAAGTACTGCATATGAACTTCTACATGAACATCCTCCAACGATCGGGTTTTTTGCCAGTGTCATCTCACATCTTACACGGAGCCACTGTGATCTGCATCTTTTCTACTAAATAAACGATTAAGTCTAAAGAAATGTATGGATCTGGTTAAGAAATGTCTGGATCTGGTGAAATACAAAACAGCGCAAATAATGTTCAAAGCAAGGAATAATCTACTACCAAAAAATATGAGAGGAATGTTCACTGAGAGAGAAAGGGGCTATAATCTAAGGGGAGAACTACATTTTAGAAAACATAAAGTAGGAACAACAATGTGCAGCATGTGCATATGGAACTGTGGAGACTCTGTGGAACAGTTTGGAGCTGGAAATGAAAAGTACGAACATAAATCTGTTTAAAAAGAGATACAAAAAATGATTTATAAACAGGTATATGGAAGAGGAAATGGGGTAACGAGTGTGAGAAACAAATAAAAGAGGGAAAAATGGTATATTATACTTGCTTAAGATATGTTTAGATATTTATGTGGATATTTATGTAGTATATATTATATGTTGAGAGGGATAGTTATAATTATGAAATATATGTTATATATTTATTAGGTATGCAACATATATTAAGTTTTCTTCTTCCTGCTCCTTTTCTTTCATGGTGATAATGTGTACTTCATGGAATTTTGTACAACATTATTAAGAATATATACCATGAATGGAATAAACGAAATGAAAAAAATGTATATATTTATAGGGATATTTATGTAGTTATATAGTGTATATTTATATAGATTTATAAAATATTTGTATTTTCTATATATTGATATAATATTCATGTAATATTAAGTTTTAGCTATATACTTATATGGATAATTATGAGGTAATAGGCATGTTTTACATAGTATTTATATAGACGATATTTATATGGATATTGTGTAGATATAATAATAGCAATAATGTAAATTCATAGAGTTATAAAGGGGTAGGAACTAGGAAAAAGTGTAGACTTCTTCCTACTCCTTTTTTCCAACATATGTGAATATGAAGATGTTAATGTTTATTTTTTATATAAATGTTCGAAATAAAAATTCATTCATTCATTGATAAAGTGTGAAATATGAGTCTAGTCCAGAGTCTGAATGGAGCATGAAAGGCAGCACCAAGTAAACAGAACAACAAGTTAGTTCGGGATGTTTCCGAATCCCACATCAGCAGCTGCTTGAGCTGGGGAGTTTCCCATTTAGTTCGTTTGCTTCATCACCACGGCTTTTAACTGGAAACAAAAGGGATCTTGTAGGAGTCATACTCATGTGTTCATTCATTCAACTTTCCAGGGTTACGTACCGACTCTGTGGAGTCTGATTTCAGGTTTCCAGGCGAGGTCCAACAGTCTGCGCTGACGGTCGAGCTCTTCTTCATACTCCAAGATGCTTTTTTCAAACACTGACAATATTTCTACAGCAGCTGCTGTTAGTCGCTGACCGATAAACTCTCTCAGATGATTCACCTTAGACATTGTTGAAGAGGAAAAAGAAAGGAAACAACACCGTCCTCCTCAAAGGAATCACTGCTCTCGTCTTCCGTTCGCTCCAAACTTCCGACCTTCCGCCAGGTGTTACAATCTGGAGTTCCGGTAGAAATCACGGTTCTACGGATAGTTCCTTCTCGCAGTTACAGTAAGTATTTCATTTACCAACGAAAGTAATTACAACAAAATGCATACAACATTTTTCATCACTGGTTTACTACTACTTCTGTCATTTAGCAGACGCTTTTATCCAAAGTGATTTACATCTGAGAAAACAACACAAGCAAGAAGGTTTAGAAAGAGTTTTATTTTTTCTAACACAATGAGAGCTGACGCAATTTATATGATAAGCTTCTGATTGTTAATATCAATAAATAAAAGAAAAATATTTTTTAATTCATGTTTTCTTTATTATTTGTCATAAAACATTTATGTTGTTAAGAAACTTTTATTGCAATGGGCTTCAAAATAATACATATGAAAACATTTTTGGAACTTCCAAAGTTTTTTTTGCAGGAATTTCCCAAAACTAAACATTATGTTTGACTCTCAAAATCAAGCTTCCCTCTCAGGATTTCTGGCTAGTTAAGAAATGATGGCTGTTATATCTCAGTGTGTTTCAGCCTCTCCACCCAAACAAAGTATCGTGAAGGTGTTTTTAGGATGCACTTTATGATGTTGTCCATGTTCATATTTTGAAGGGGAATGTCATCACTTTTAACTGTACCTGTATCAGAGAAAGAGTTGATGAAACAGGCTGGCAGCTGTTGCAAATATTCTGTTTCTAGGACAGGTATGATTGGCTGTTTCTAACGTCAAATGCTGAATTAGTTGATATGAGCAAAGTTTCATGTTCAAGATTTGCACTTGATACTGTGAAGATTTCATTAAACTGCATTTAATTTTTTTGTGTCTCTAGTGGCCCTTTATTCAAGTTGCAGACAGGAAGGGGGTAGAGAGAGAGAATGGGGATGACGTGCAGCAAAGGTGCAGGCCGGGATTTGAACCTAGGACCGCTGCAGGAGGACTGTAGCCTCAGTACATGAGCCGCTACTTAACCCACTACGCCACCGAGCTGCCCATTAAACTGCACTTTTAAAGCTTAAATCAAAGGTTTGGGTTTATTCTTCCCATAGATGGACATGAATGGACACCATTATTTATTGCAACTGTGTGGTTAAAAAAAATAAAAGAATTCAGTATATGTTCAAAGTAGATACTGGTCTAAATTTTACATTTAACATTACGGTAAATGTGTAGAATCATAAAAGAATTAATGAAAATAAAAACTGAGTCATGATTTTGTATTTTCTTTTATAGAAATCAAAATTATTTTTCAAAATTATACTTATTTAAGTGAAGTCAGATGTGTTTAAGATCTTAATTTTACATTGCATTTATTCATATTCTTATACATTTATCTTACATTCTAATTAAGTTTTAGGTATTTAGTAAAATGTTTTAATATCATTAATCTCCACAACTCAAAATACTAATTGGTTCAATAAACTTTTTTTCAGTTCAATTCATGATTCTTGATGAAGCCAAGACCAGTGAAATAACAAACTGGATCAAAATGACGTGATTGAGGAAGTTTAGGATAAAGGACAAAAGTGCATCTCCACTTTTCAACTTCATTTGATGATATTTCTCTTTCAACATTGTTTTCTGAGCTAAATGCTGGTTGTACTGATCACGCTGTACCAATAATCTGCATCACTGACAACTTTCCTCTTGTTGATGCACTAAAGTCTTTTTTTATTTGTGTTTTTATTATTGAGTTAGATTGTTCACTCTTGGGTTTATGTTGAGCTTTTATAACTCACCACCAGGGGGCACTGCTGCTCTTTCTACATATGGAGAGTGTAATATTCCAGAATTATAAACAATAAAATGATTCATCCATCTAAAATGAAAACTTAATTAGATTTGTCATGATTATTTCTGACTAAATATGAGTTGAGGTAAAAAGACATTTACTTCTAAACAGATGTCTGATATAAAAGGGTTAAATCCAAAGTCTGTCCTCTTCCTGGAATATGATCCCGACGTGGATGGAGAGAATTTAACAACATGGAGCTGCAGATTAACTTTACAAAGAATGTGAGTGAAGAAGAAACAGACGAGAAAAAGGACGTGTGAGAGGCTTTGTAGATGAACGAAATAAACTGTCACGTTTAAAGAAACTTCAGCACATACTAACAGCTCTTTATTTGCACCGTGGAGACGGCAAGTTACCAACAGCAACAAATAACACAGTTTTAAGAAGGAACAGGGATTCAAACAAACTTAATGCAGAACTTTAAAAAATGTACACAACCACATCGTTCCCTCTGCGTCAAGTTGACGGAGAAGCATAAATCCGGGTTGAACCTGCAACCCTTGTGGGGAGGGGATTAGGCTCATCAGCCACAGGAGGTGGTGGTTGGACTTCTGCGGGTTCTTCTTCTGTGGGTCAGACAGGAGTGGACAGCTGCCCCCGGAGGACGACAACATGAGCTTCATTTGTCACGAGTCACCAGACTTCTCCTCCGGGTGATTTTTCATGTGATTCAGCAAATTACTTCTGCGGCTAAAACCTTTGTTGCACGTCTCGCACAAATATGGCTTCTCACCCGTGTGTGTGGTTATGTGCTGATTAAGAGTTGATGATTTAGTAAAGGTTTTGTTGCAGGTGTTGCACAGGTACGGCCTTTCGCCGGTGTGAGTCCTCGAGTGAACCACCAGGTTACAACGTTCTGTGTAGCTTTTTCCACATGTTTTGCAGATGTAGGGCTTCTCGCCCGTGTGCGTGGTTATGTGGCTTTTAAGAGCTGATAATTGAGTAAAGGTTCTTCCGCAGGTGTTGCACAGGTACGGCCTTTCGCCAGTGTGGATCTTCAAGTGATCCATTAAATTACAACTTTTACTGAACTCTTTCCTGCAAGTGCTGCAAGAAAAGGCCTTCTTCTCCACGTGGGCCCTGGTCAGCTTTGATTTACAGTTGCTGTCTGACGAGACAGCAGCATCTTCGTGGTCACCATGTCGTCTCATTGGCTCCTGATCTGCAGTTTTACTGGAGTCTGAGCGTAAACTTTCAGTCCCTTCCTCATCTTTGTTTTGAGCTTCAGGAGAAGTGTGCAACAGCAGCTGGCCACAGTTTGGTCCTGGTTCACCATTTTCAACTTTCACATCAGCGACATTGACCAATGAGACTTCCACCTCTACGTCCTCGTGCTTCATCTCCTGACCGCTGGAGTGTTCCTCCATTTCTGTAGTCTGTGGATGCCCTGGTTCCTCCTGGTCCGGGCTGCAGCTCCTCTCCAGGTTATCCAGGTGCTGGTCACTGAAAACCCCGTCCTCCTCCACCTTACAAACATTTTCTTGTGGGGGGTCTGGAATTACAAAAAGGGACAAAACGATTGGATTTTAACAAGTCAAAAGTGCTTCCCATTGTTTATTGTATTTGTGAGGTTTAAACTTTGTCCTGAATCTTCGGTCTTCCCCTTCATCTATGTACCGTATTTTCCCGACCATAAGGCGCACATAAAATTATTTTTCCCTTTTATAAATGTGCTGCGCACCCAATGAAACGGTGCGCCGTATCTATTACCTGTATTACGGTAATGTAAGGCGGACGGCCACCATGAGAACGGTAAAGGGAGAAGGGGGCGTGTGAAGCACCTATGAGTTGCGGACGTGAATGAGACCATCCTCAAACCGAAAGCAGTAGCGCTGGCGGAAGAAATTAAAATTGAACATTGTCATGGAGGTCTGTCTTGGTGCTTTCGCTTCATGAAATGGTGCCAGCGCCGGGGAAAGACGGGATCCGCGCCGGGGAAAGACGGGGTCCGCGCCGGGGAAAGACGGGATCCGCGCAGGGGAAAGATGGGATCTGCGCCGGGGAAAGACGGGGTCCGCGCCGGGGAAAGACGGGACTTTGAAGGGTTTGATTAATGTAAAAACTGAAATAAAATACAATCCAACTAAGTTTTGCTCCTGCTCTATTTTTAAATAAGCACACTTGTGTGCTTGTGTGTGTGTTTTGCGGCGCGCGTGTGTGCAGCTCCGTGTCTGTAGACTCCGCCTTTTGGGTCGGTGCGCCGTATGTGTGTTTTAAATCTAAAAATGAGAGACAAAAATGAGGCTGCGCCTTTTCACACGGTGCGCCGAATGGTCGTGAAAATACGGTAGTATATTTGAAAACAAGTGCATTACTCTGTGTGACCATTAGGCGGCACTGTGACTGTACTCTTGTGTTACTGCGTTGGTATCGAGACAGTTGAAGAATAAAGTTGTTGTTCTAGAAATGGCTTCTTCCGCGTCATGAATAATGATCTAACTAGTACAGCATATCAACACATATATGAACATCCTCCAACCATCACGTTTTTTGCCAGTGTCATCTCACATCTCACACTGTGACCTGCATCTTTTCTACAAAATAAACGACTAAGTCTAAAGCATGAAATTTGAACGGTAAAGTTGCATCTTAGTAACAGTTCAATGCCTCCCAGTTTATTAAAAATGACTCGGAACTGAAATGATCTGAATCATCTACTGTATTAATGAATGTGTTTACACAGGACTTGATTATATTTATTATTCATTTTTGTTCTAGTATTAATAGACATATATTAAATGATTTTGAATGATGTAATTTATTGACCATGTGACGGAGGGAAGGGGAGAGGGTGTGCTGTTGTTTTTATTTACTTATTCCTTTTTTTAATTTATTTTTTCTTTTTCTTATTTTTCTTTTTTCTCTTATTAGTTATTTATTTTGGTTTAATTAATGTTATGAAAAGTAAAAAAAGGGGGGGAAATATTGATAATTATATTGTTATTGTAAATCTTCTTTTTTTCTTTTTTTTTTAATGCCCTCAATAAAGATATCTATACAAAAAAATGACTCTGGGGATATGATACCAAAAGCTCTTATTGTGTAGAAAAGATTTCAACCAGTTCATTTTAGGTTTCCATTAATAAAATCTAAATCTATAACTTGCAGGCCTCCATCTTTGAATTCTTTGGTCAGTTCAGTTTTCCTAATGTAATTATTTTTCTTTCTCCATATATAATCAAAGTTAACCTGATTAATCTTTTTGATTACGTTATTGGGAATAGACAACGTGTTTGCTGGATAAATACATCTGGAGAGACTTTCCATTTTGGTTAAGAAGATACGACCTAATAAACTGATGTCTCTTAATAACCAGGAGTTAAGTTTGTTTTGGCATTCATTAATTACCCTCCACACATTTTTATTTTCACGTTCTGCTGAATCTTTAGAGATGGAAATGCCAAGATATTTGACAACAGATTTTATAGTAATAGGCATGTTTTACATAGTATTTATATAGACTATATTTATATGGATATTGTGTAGATATAATAATAGCAATAATGTAAATTCATAGAGTTATAAAGGGGTAGGAACTAGGAAAAAGTGTAGACTTCTTCCTACTCCTTTTTTCCAACATATGTGAATATGAAGATGTTAATGTGTATTTTTTATATACATGTTCGAAATAAAAATTCATTCATTCATTCATTCATTCATTCATAAAGTGTGAAATATCAGTGTGGTCCAGAGTGTGAATGGAGCATGAAAGGCAGCACCAAGTAAACAGAACAACAAGTTAGTTCGGGATGTTTCCGAATCCCACATCAGCAGCTGCTTGAGCTGGGGAGTTTCCCATTTAGTTGGTTTGCTTCATCACCACGGCTTTTAACTGGAAACAAAGGGATGTTGTAGGAGTCATACTCATGTGTTCATTCATTCAACTTTCCAGGGTTACGTACCGACTCTGTGGAGTCTGATTTCAGGTTTCCAGGCGAGGTCCAACAGTCTGCGCTGACGGTCGAGCTCTTCTTCATACTCCAAGATGCTTTTTTCAAACACTGACAATATTTCTACAGCAGCTGCTGTTAGTCGCTGACCGATAAACTCTCTCAGATGATTCACCTTAGACATTGTTGAAGAGGAAAAAGAAAGGAAACAACAGAACCGTCCTCCTCAAAGGAATCACTGCTCTTCCTCTTCTTCTTCTTCTCCTTCTTCTTCTTCAATGGTGTTTATTGGCGGTTGGCAAACCAACTTGAAGATGCATTACCGCCACCTACTGGACTGGAGTGTGGAACACTAGACTAGCAGACAAAATAATAAAAAAGTAAAAAATAAAAATAAACAAATAAAATAAAACAAAAACTAAATAAGGAAATCAAATCCTCTCCAGTAGCCCTGTATCTTTCAGATATGCCATCAAATGCTTGAGCATAACTCCTGACTCTGCTCCTAGCAAGTTCCCCACATGTAAAGCCATCCTGGCTTCCTCTGCTGCTGCTGCTAATGTCCTTCTTTCCACCTCATATCCTCCACAATCCAACAACACATGCTGAACACATTCAGCCTGCCCACATTGGTCACATCTGCCATCAGGGGGTTTTCCTATTTTGTGCAGTGTATTGTTCAGTCCTGTGTGCCCTATCCTGAGTCGTGTAATGATTGCCTCTTCCCTCCGGTTCCTGCCCCTCCTTCTTCCCAACCCAACTGTTTTCTGTATATTGTAAAGGTTTCTTCCCGTGTCTTGGATGTCCCAGTATTCTTGCCACACTTTCCCCACATGTTTCTTGATGATTGATTTACCCTCTGCCCTACATAATGGAATGTCTGTATCTACAGTGTGTGATTTGAGTGTTTGTTTGGCCAGAATATCCACTCCTTCATTCCCTTCTATCCCTACATGGGCAGGAACCCAAATGAAGCAAACTGTCAAACCCCTCTTGTGCATTCTGTGAAGTAGATTATGTATTTTATATATGAGATCTTGCCTACATGACTTCATGGTTTTAATACTTGTAAGAGCTGCCCAACTGTCTGATGCTATTGCTGTATTGTTATGGTTGTTTTCTTCTATCCATTCCAAGCCTAAAATGATAGCTGCAAGTTCAACTGTATATACTGATAAATGGTCTGTGGTTCTTTTCTTGATATGTGTTTTGTAGTGTGGAATGAAAACTGCAGCTCCTGTTCTTCCAGTATTAGGGTCCTTTGACCCATCAGTGAAGATTTATATTTTGTCTGAAAAGTGTTGTTCCAGATAACTTTCAGCTACCCTTCCCTCGGAAATCTGCCTCTTCCTTTTCTTCAATTGTTGCTGTATGTCAAAGTTTACTGACGGTTCTATGAATACCCAGGGAGGAGTACATGAATATGGGACTGTCGGACTGAAGTGTATATGACCTAAACCTGCTTGTACTGCTTTTATGTTTCCTACCCACCCAAAACTCATAATATTTGATTTATTATGTTCCCAACAGTCCTCCAGGATGGCTTTAGCAGGATGGGAATCACTGCTCACGTGTTCCGGTCATCTTTTATGGTGTGTCTGCTGGAGCAGCAGCATCGCTGCAGCAGAGAGGAAGAGACTGGACAAGCTGGTGAGGAAAGCCGGCTCTGTCCTGGGCTGCAGTCTGGACCCGGTGGAGGTGGTGGGGGAGAGGAGGATGGTGGCTAAGCTGTCCTCCATCATGGACAATGTCTCCCACCCCCTTCATGAGACTGTCAGAACCCTGGAGAGCTCCATCAGAACCCTGGAGAGCTCCATCAGAACCCTGGAGAGCTCCATCAGAACCCCGGAAAGATCCATCAGAACCCTGGAGAGCTCCATCAGAACCCGGGAGAGCTCCATCAGAACCCTGGAGAGTTCCATCAGAACCATGGAGAGCTCCATCAGGACCATAGAGAGCTCAATCGGAACCCCGTAGAGCTCCATCAGAACCCTGGGGAGCTCCATCAGGACCATAGAGAGCTCAATCGGAACCCTGGAGAGCTCCATCAGAACCCTGGAGAGCTCCATCAGAACCCTGGAGAGCTCCATCAGAACCCCGGAGAGCTCCATCAGAACCCCGGAGAGCTCCATCAGAACCATGGAGAGCTCCATCAGAACCATGGAGAGTTCCATCGGAACCCTGGAGAGCTCCATCAGAACCATGGAGAGCTCCATCGGAACCCTGGAGAGCTCCTACATTGTTTTCTGAGCTAAATTCTGGTTGTACTGATCACGCTGTAGCAATAATCTGCGTCACTGACAACTTTCCTCTTGTTGCTGCACTACACTGCAAAAACTCAAAATCTTAACAATATTTGTCTTATTTCTAGTTAAAATGTCTCATTTTTAGTCAGAAAATCTCATTACAATTAAAACAAGAGTCATTACCAGAAAAAATACTTATTTGACAATTTTCACCTGTTTCAAGTAAATTTTCACTTGAAATAAGTAGAAAAATCTGCCAGTGGGACAAGATTTATCTTCTCATTACAAGCAAAAAAATCTTGTTCCACTGGCAGTTTTTTGTACTTATTTTAAGTGAAAATCTACTTGAAACAGGTGAAAATTGTTGTTTTTTCCAATGATGAGTCTTGTTTTAAGTGTAATGAGATTTTTTTTTTTTTTTTTTACCAATAATGAGACATTTTAACTGGAAATAAAACATATATTCTTGTTAAGATTTTGAGATTTTGCAGTGTAAAGTCTTTTTTGTTTTAATTATTATTACGATAGATTGTTCATTCTTGGGTTCATGTTGAGATTTTATAACTCACCACCAGGGGGCACTGCTGCTCTTTCTACATATGGAGAGTGTTATATTCCAGAATTAACAATAAAATAATGAATCCATCTAAAATGAAAACTTAATTACATTTTTCATGATTATTTCTGACTACATATGAGTTGAGGTAAAAACACATTTACTCCTAAACGGATGTCTGATATAAAAGGGTTAAATCCAAAGTCTGTCCTCTTCCTGAATCTGATCCCGATGATCCTCCCTCTTCTTCCTGCTCTCCAACCTGCAGATCTGCAGCTTCAACACGGATCTCAACATCAGGTTTATAATAAATCATGTGTCAGACAAGTTGTAAATCTAGTACAACTTGATTTTATACATGGGATTCAACTCATTCATTGTTAATTTCATATTATGTAAATAATGTGAAAAACGTACACAAATATGTTGTAACTTTAGCTTGTATAGTTACAATAACACAGCATGGATCATTTGAAGTGCATTGTTTTGACTTAGTTTGTCCCATGAATTACACGATAATCTGATGTACGTGCAGCTCAGATTTTAAAACGCATAAAGCCTTTTACAGTCTTCAGCGAACTATGTATAACATTGCAATATATTGCAAAATCTGGTTACCGCAATATCGTATTGTATCGTGACTCAAGTATCGTGATGTGTATCCCACATCACACTCATTTCCTCATTCATTTGCAAACCAAATGTTCTTGTTTTCTAAATCATAAAAACATTTTAAAGGGGAAATAAAAGCAAACCGTATCTGACTGCACTGACTTCTGAAATCTTCAAGGTTTTTTGTTTAATGCTGCAGACATTAAAGTTTAGAAAATGGTGACAGATGGTTGGCTGTTCTGTTTCTGACGTGTTGATGGTTGCGTTTCTTCTTTTGTCCTCGTTTCTCTTAAGTTTCTTCATGTTTTTCAGAGGAACGTTGTAAAAACTGAACATGTAAATATATCAAACTTGGACTAACCTCAGAACGGAGTAAATGGAGAGAGTTTAACAACATGGAGCTGCAGATTAACTTTACAAAGAGAATGTGAGTGAAGAAGAAACAGACGGGAAAAAGGACGTGTGAGAGAGGCTTTGTAGATGAACAAAATAAACTGTCACGTTTAAAGAAATTTCAGCACATACTAACAGCTCTTTATTTGCACCGTGGAGAGGGCAAGTTACCAACAGCAACAAATAACGATTTTAAGAAGGAACAGGGATTCAAACAAACTCAATGCAGAACTTTAAAAAAAGTACACAACCACATCGTTCCCTCTGCGTCAAGTTGAGGGAGAAGCATAAATCCGGGTTAAACCTGCAACCCTTGTGGGGAGGGGATTAGTCTCATCAGCCACAAGAGGTGGTGGTTGGACTTCAGCAGGTTCTTCTTCTGTGGGTCAGACAGGAGTGGACAGCTGTCCCCGGAGGACGACAACAGGAGCTTCATTTGTCACGAGTCACCAGACTTCTCCTCCAGGTGATTTTTCATGTGACTCAGCAAACCAATTCTGCGGCTAAAACTTTTGTTGCACGTCTTGCCCAAATATCACTTCTCGCCTGTGTGCGTGGTTATGTGGCTTTTAAGAGATGATGATCTAGTAAAGGTTTTGCTGCAGGTGTTGCACACGTACGGCCTTTCACCGGTGTGGGTCCTCGAGTGAACCACTAGGTGGGAAAGTTGCTTGTAACTTTTTCCACATGTTTTGCAGATGTAGGGCTTCTCACCCGTGTGCGTGGTTATGTGGCTCTTAAGAGCTGATAATTGAGTAAAGGTTTTTCCGCAGGTGTTGCACAGGTACGGTTTCTCGCCCGTGTGGATCCTCGAGTGAACCAGCAGGTGGGAACGTAGCCTGTAACTTTTACCACATGTTTTGCACATGTAGGGCTTCTCGCCCGTGTGCGTGGTTATGTGGCTTTTAAGAGCTGATAATTGAGTAAAGGTTTTTCCGCAGGTGTTGCACAGGTACGGCTTCTCGCCCGTGTGGATCCTTGAGTGAACCAGCAGGTGGGAACGTAGCCTGTAACTTTTACCACATGTTTTGCAGATGTAGGGCTTGTCGCCCGTGTGCGTGGTTATGTGGCGTTTAAGATCTGATGATTTAGTAAACGATTTTCCGCAGGTGTTGCACAGGTATGGCCTTTCGTCAGTGTGGATCTTCATGTGAGCCATTAAATTACAACTTTTACTGAACTCTTTCCTGCAAGTGCTGCAAGAAAATACCTTCTTCCCCATGTGGGTCCTGGTCAGCTTTGATTTACAGTTGCTGTCTGACGGGACAGCAGCATCTTCGTGGTCACCGTGTCGTCTCATTGGCTGCGGATCTGCAGTTTTACTGGAGTCTGAGCGTAAACTTTCAGTCCCTTCCTCATCTTTGTTTTGAGCTTCAGTAGAAGTGTGCAACAGCAGCTTGCCACAGTTTGGTCCTGGTTCACCATTTTCAACTTTCACATTGACCAATGATACATCCACCTCTACATCCTCGTGCTTCATCTCCTGACCGCTGGAGTCTTCCTCCAGTTCTGTAGTCTGTGGATGCCCTGGTTCCTCCTGGTCTGGGCTACAGCTCCTCTCCAGGTTATCGAGGTGCTGGTCACTGAAAACCCCGTCCTCCTCCACCTTACAAACATTTTCTTGTGGGAGTTCTGGAATTACAAAAAGGGACAAAAAGATAGGATTTTAACAAGTCAAAAGTGCTTCCCAGTGTTGATTGTTTGGTTGTATTTGTGAGGTTTAAACTTTGTCCTGAACCTTCGGTCTTCCCCTTCATCTATGTAGTATATATTTGAAAACAAGTGCATTACTCTGTGTGACCATTAGGCGGCACTGTGACTGTACTCTTGTGTTACTGCGTTGGTATTGAGACAGTTGAAGAATAAAGTTATTGCATTTCAGGTTGATCCATCCATCCATCCATCCATCCATCCATCCATCCATCCATCGTCTGCAGCTTTATCCGTTCCCGGGTCGCGGGGGCAGCAGTCTCAGCAGAGATGCCCAGACTTCCTTCACCCCAGACACTTCCTCCAGCTCTTCCGAGGGGAGTCCGAGACGTTCCCAGGCCAGCCGAGAGACATAGTCTCTCCAGCGTGTCCTGGGTCTTCCCCGGGGTCTCCTCCCGGTGGGACATGCCTGGAACACCTCCCTAGGGAGGAGGGACATGCCTGGAACACCTCCCTAGGGAGGTGTCCAGGAGGCATCCGGTACAGATGCCCAAGCCACCTCAGCTGACTCCTCTCAATGTGAAGGAGCAGCGGATCGACTCCGAGCTCCTCCCAGGTGACCGAACTCCTCACCCTATCTCTAAGGGAGTCCAGTCACCATGAGGAGGAAACTCATCTCGGCCGCTTGTGTCTGTTATCTTGTCCTTTCGGTCACTACCCAAAGTTCATGACCATAGGTGAGGGTAGGTGCGTAGATTGACCGGTAAATCGAGAGCTTCGCCTTTCGACTCAGCTCCTTCTTCACCACGACGGTCCGGTACATCGACCACATAAATGCGGACGCTGCACCGATCCGTCTGTCAATCTCCCGCTCCATCGTTCCCTCACTCGGGAACAAGACCCCGAGATACTTGAACTCTTCCACCTGAGGCAGGACTTCTCCACCCACCCGGAGAAGGCACGCCTCCCTTTCCCGGTGGAGAACCATGGCCTCGGTTTTGGAGGTGCTGATTCCCATCCCTGCCACGTCGCACTCGGCCTCAAACGGCCCCAGCACATGCTGAAGATCCCGGTCCGATAAAGCCAACAAGACAACATAATCCGCAAAAAGCAGAGATGAAATCCTGAGGTTCCCAAACCGGATCCCCTCCGGCCCCTGGCTGCGCCTAGAAATCCTGTCCATAAAAATTATGAACAGGACCGGTGACAAAGGGCAGCCCTGCCGGAGTCCAACATGCACCGGGAACAAGTCTGATCTACTAGCAGATGACACCACACTCTTTCTCGGGGATGAAAATCAAGTTTCTATTGCAATAAAGACCATAAATGAGTTTTCCAAGGCCTCTCGCCTAAATCTGAATCTTAATAAATGCAAAATTATTTCCATTAAGGATTCTGAAAAAACATAAATTTGTAGTATCCCAGTCAAAAATGAAGTAGTTTACTTGGGTATTACAATAATTAAGGACCAACAAAAAAATCACTTCACTGAATTTCAATCCTATTATCCAAAGAACTCAAAAAAAGTTAAACCAGTGGCTATTACGGGATCTCTTTCTTAGAGGTAGAGTTCTACTCACCAAGCCGGAAGGAATATCACGTTAACATATGCATCTGTCTCTCTTCGTGGACAACAAACGTATTACTCAGATTGACAGACTGCTTCTCAACTTCTTGTGGAAAAATAGAACTCTTCATCTGAAAAAAATCTGTTCTAATGAATGACTATGAAAATGGTGGACTACATTTTTTAAATTTCTGCACCCTAAATAACACATTTAAGATAAAATTGGTTGAAACAAATCTTCAAAAATCCTAACTATCTGGAATGTCATACCCTTCCATATTCTGTCAAAACTGGGTGGATTCAACTTTTTTTTTTACCTGTAACTACAATATTGATAAAATCCTGATAAAAATGTCTCCCTTTCACCATCAGGCCTTCCTGTCATGGTCTCTTATTTTCAAACACAACTTTTCACCCCACAAATACCTCATATGGAACAACAAAGACATATTGTTTAAACATAAATCCCTATTTATTGAATACTGGTTTAATAACAACATTGTATATGTAGCTCAGTTGTTTAACAGGGACGGTCTTCTCTACTCCTATAATGAGTTTCTAGCAGAATACAATATTCCTGTGTCACCTGGCGACTTTGCAAAAGTATTTGGAGCAATCCCTTCTGGTGTTTGCATGTTTTTTAGATCTCAACCAAGAGAGGAAACCCAACAATTATCCCTGTTATCATTGACTGATACTCCAATTGGCAAAATCTGTTTGTCCTGTAACCGTGGTAAGAACAATAAGTTGATTAGATTCTTGTTTAGACAGGATGTCACCACAGTTCCTTATGTGGTCTCACACTGGAATAGGTACATGGATCATATTGGCTGGAAAAAGGTCTGGCTCTTACCCAACCGATACCTGTTGACCAACAAAGTTAGAGAAATATTGTTTAAAATAATTAATAGATTTTATCCTTCTTGATCATATTGTTAAAAGGTTTAAAATAGACATTGATGTGAAATGTGCTTTCTGTTCTGTAAATATTGAAACAATTACTCATTTATTTTGACTCTGTCCCATTGTCCAAAACCTCTGGATTGATATATGTAATTCTATTGTTAACAATATTGAAGAAGAATTTAAGTTGTTTTGGAGGGATGTGCGGTTTGGACTCTATGACTTTGACAGGATTAAGGCAAAACCCAATGAAACATTCATTATTAACCTCGTCATACTGTTGTCAAAATTTCACATTCACAAATGTAAATTTACACATAGAAAACCCTCTTTTGTTGCTTATTACAATGAGCTCAAACATCGACTGCATTCAATTTCCTCTTAATCTAAAGGCGATCAAAACTATTAATATCTGTGCTCATTTTAATGTTTTCTTGTAAACTCTTATCCCCCCTGGCATGAAATGTGATTTCTATGTTCTGTTGAAGAAATATAATTTGTAAACTTCATGTTTTTGTGAAATAAAGTTTTTGAAAAAAAATGAATAAATAAAAAAAAATAACGATCTAACTACAAGTCCTGCATATGAACTCCTACATGAACATCCTCCAACGATCTGGTTTTTTGCCAGTGTCATCTCACATCTTACACGGAGCCACTGTGATCTGCATCTTTTCTACTAAATAAACGATTAAGTCTAAAGAAATGTATGGATCTGGTTAAATACAAAACAGCGCAAATAATGTTCAAAGCAAGGAAAAATCTACTACCAAAAAATATCAGAGGAATGTTCACTGAGAGAGAAAGGGGCTATAATCTAAGGGGAGAACTAAATTTTAGAAAACATAAAGTAGGAACAACAATGTGCAGCATGTGCATATGGAACTGTGGAGACTCTGTGGAACAGTTTGGAGCTGGAAATGAAAAGGTACTAACATAAATCTGTTTAAAAAGAGATACAAAAAATTATTTATAAACAGGTATATGGAAGAGGAAATGGGGTAACGAGTGTGAGAAACAAATAAAATAGGGAAAAATGGTAAATTATACTTGCTTAAGATATGTTTAGATATTTATGTGGATATTTATGTAATATATATTATATGTTGAGAGGGATAGTTATAATTATGTAATATATGTTATATATTTATTAGGTATGTAGCATATATATATTTATATGGATATTTATGTAGTTATATAGTGTATATTTATATAGATTTATAAAATATTTGTATTTTCTATATATTGATATAATATTCATGTAATATTTATATTTTCTATATACTTATATGGATAATTATGTGGTAATAGGCATGTTTTACATAGTATTTATATAGACTATATTTATATGGATATTGTGTAGATATAATAATAGCAATAATGTAAATTCATAGAGTTATAAAGGGGTAGGAACTAGGAAAAAGTGTAGACTTCTTCCTACTCCTTTTTTCCAACATATGTGAATATGAAGATGTTAATGTTTATTTTTTATTTTTTATATACATGTTCGAAATAAACATTCATTCATTCATTCATTGATAAAGTGTGAAATCTCAGTCTGGTCCAGAGTGTGAATGGAGCATGAAAGGCAGCACCAAGTAAACAGAACAACAAGTTAGTTCGGGATGTTTCCGAATCCCACATCAGCAGCTGCTTGAGCTGGGGAGTTTCCCATTTAGTTGGTTTGCTTCATCACCACGGCTTTTAACTGGAAACAAAGGGATCTTGTAGGAGTCATACTCATGTGTTCATTCATTCAACTTTCCAGGGTTACGTACCGACTCTGTGGAGTCTGATTTCAGGTTTCCAGGCGAGGTCCAACAGTCTGCGCTGACGGTCGAGCTCTTCTTCATACTCCAAGATGCTTTTTTCAAACACTGACAATATTTCTACAGCAGCTGCTGTTAGTCGCTGACCGATAAACTCTCTCAGATGATTCACCTTAGACATTGTTGAAGAGGAAAAAGAAAGGAAACAACAGAACCGTCCTCTCCTTCTTCTTCTCTAGGTTTAATGGCGGATCACAACCAACGTTATTAGGTTCTACCGCCACCTGCTGTACCGGAGTGTGTAACATCAGGATCATTATTACACCAGGTTACAGTCTAACTTAAAGGGGGGGAAAAAGGAAATACCTAAATAAAATAAGATAACCACATTTAAATCTTATTATCTATCCCTGCATCTTTAAGAAAGACAAGGATTTCCTTATAACAATCCCTCATCACCTCACTCCTCCCTAATAACCTACTAAACTCCATTCCCGTCCCAGCTCGTACATCCTGTCTCTTAAAGCGTTCCTTTCTACCTCATACTTGCCACATTTAAGAATCACATGCTCTACATTCTCTGTGACATCACACTCATCACATTTATCACACACGGACTTTGACATTAAATACAGAGTTGATTTTAAACTAGTATGACCTAATCTTAATCTAGAAATGATGACTTCCTCTCTCCTACACTTTCCTTTGAAAACCTTCACGTTAATTGACTTGTGTATGTTATAAAAATGTCTCCCTTTTACACCGTTGTCCCACACCTTCTGCCATGAATCCCTCACTGCCTTTCTAATTCATGATTTTGCTTCACCTTTACCAAAAGGAATTTCCATAATTACCTCACTACTCAATTTCAATGCTCTTTTAGCAATATTGTCTGCTTTCTCATTGCCATCAACACCCATGTGGGCAGGAACCCAACAAAACTGCACAGTAATTCCAGTTCTGCATAACCTCCACAACACCATTAATATTTCCAACACTAGATCTTCTCTTATTGTTTTATTTGAAGTCAAACTTTGAAGGGCTGCAGTGGAGTCTGAACAAATGACATAGTTCCTTCTCGCAGTTACAGTAAGTATTTCATTTACCAACTAAAGTAATTAGAACAAAATGCATACAACATTCTTTTCATCACTGGTTTACTACGACTTCTGTCATTTAGCAGACGCTTTTATCCAAAGTGATTTACATCTGAGAAAACAACACAAGCAAGAAGGTTTAGAAAGAGTTTTATTTTTTCCGACACAATGAGAGCTGACGCAATTTATATGATAAGCTTCTGATTGTTAATATCAATATATAAAATACAAATATTTTTTAATTCATGTGTACTTTATCATTTGTAATAAAACATTTATGTTGTTAAGAAACTTTTATTGCAATGGGCCTCAAAATAATACACATGGTAAGTCTTTGAGACATCAAAACATTTAAATATCAAACTGATCAAACTATCAAACTGATTTTGGTGTGAAATATATAGATATACAAGACACATTTAAAGCTGCAGTTTCCAACATTTAACCACTAGAGGGAATAAAGATCCCAAACTAACCCCCAAACTCAGAATGGCCGGGTTTCCCAGATCCAACCTCTCTTAAGGATTTAAGAGAGGTTCAAAGAAGGTTTGAACTAAGAGAGAACCCTAAGATACGGGTGTTTCCCAGATGACTTCTTAACACCGTCCTTTAGTTTCGCTCTTTCAGACGCTCTTTGGAGCAGCTGTACGGTTCTGAAACCAAATGAATCGATGCCAGGCAAATCGATCACCGATCACTATCAGCGCATTTTCACACGCAGCACTGCTACCTAACGCACTAATTCACTGCTGCCTGTGCGTTATAATAAAAAATTAAGATGGAGGGTTCCGGTGATGACGTCATACTGAGAGGGTTGAGGTTGCATCGCTCCCGACGCAAATCCCCTTAAAAGTTATATTTTACATTTATATAGTTCAACCAAACTGGCTGTGCTTGCTGCTGAATAACCACAGACGATGTCGAGACCAGATGGGACCGCAGAAGCGGCCGATAAACAACAGAAACAACAACGGCCCGCTCGAAAACAGACTGCGGCTAAACCAGCTACGAGCGAGCTAACGGAGGCTAATGCTAGCGGACCTGTTGATGTGTCGGCTCTGGCGAGCGAGATCACAAAGAAGGTTGCAGTTATGATGGATGATAAACTGTCTGCCCTCTCCAGTAAGTTCGACCTGTTTGTGGCAAAGTATGAGCAAGATGCTAAACGTTTGACAGAAGCTGAAACTCGTATTTCTACTGTTGAAGACACTGTCAGTGATTTAGCAATGAGGCTACACGATGCTGAATTCAACGTGACTACCCTCGTAAACCGAATGAATATGCAAGAAGCAAGATCACGCAGAGATAACCTGCGTGTTTTTGGAATTAAAGAGGGCCGTGAAGGGACTGACGCCCTGTCCTTCTTTGAATCATGGCTGCCTGAAGTCCTCAACATACAAGCTAAAAACAACAAGATACGTCTAGACAGATGTCACAGAGGACTGGGACGTCCAAGGCCAGGCTTCCCCCGTGTTGTGGTCATGAAGCTGCACAACCCAGCTGATAAGATGAGGATCCTGAAGGCTTACAACGCGAAGCAAGGGCTCGAATATGAGGGGGCCAAGATCACCATTCGTCAGGACATCCCACTGGATATACTGCTACGAAGAAGAGAGTTTAATACAGCCTGCCAGCATCTCATCAGGAAGAAAATCAAGTTCAGGATGCGATTCCCTTCCACCCTCTGCTTCACATACAACAACCAGAACCATGCCTGTGACACTGCTGAAGAGGCCAGGGAGGTTCTGGAATCGCGCGAAGCTGAAGCATCGGGGGCCAGGCGAGATGGACAGGAACGTGATGAGGACGAAGATGAGATTGGACAGGACCGCCACGATGAGGGATAAAGTAATGATGGACAGGGAGCGTGAACTTGGTTAAAGCAAACTATGAAGCTCGTAGCAGGTTGGGTATTTGACAGATTAGTTTAGGCCTGTTTTATATATATATATTTTTTTTCCTTAGCACCAGTGCAGGACACAAACAGACCTTTGTTTTAATTTTTTAATTTTTCTTATTTCTGTTTTTGTTCAACGGCATAGACTGTCAATCTATTTTTATTTTATTTTTATTTTTGCAATTGGAACTATTCTGGGATGTTTTCTAGGTAGGAGAGGGGTCTGGTCTGTAGTCTGGTTATTTTGTTTATATTATAGAGGGCAGGTCAGTTTTGGTTGTTCTTTTTCACCCCAGCAGCAGTTTAGGACAGCAGACAGGTTTTACTTTCTTATTTACTTTAATTTAATTTAATTTTTTGTTTTTACCATGACACAGGCTGTGACAAACCATTTGTACTTGATTTGTTTTGAAGTTATTATAGATAATACAGTCAGTGTTTACCTTGAGGAAGAAGAAATGTTTTATTTAGGATCTGTCTGTCTCATGTTAATATTTAGTTATTATTGAGGTGTGTGCGTGTGCGCGCACACGGCACGATATGTGTGCGTGCGCATGTACATATATTATTATTACTATTATTTTGTTTATATTTTTGAGCAATGCTGGAGGTGCGGATGTGGGGGATTGTTTTAGGGGGCGGGGGGGTTAGATTTTCTCAGCAGGGGGGGTTTGATCACTCTGATGGGCTCTGGCTCTCAGTATCACAGGAACCTGTTGGTTGTTGCATCCATTATGGATGCAGTTTTTGCGTTACTGTTCTGCGAGATTAGACTCGCAGCCTTTTGCGTTTTTGTGACGGCTTTTTATTTTTTCTTAAATCTGATTAAGGGCAGTTTTGAAACAATTTTGCAGAGTTACACATCTTGTTATTTTTCTTTTTTGTGTGGTTGGTATTGCGCACACTGGGCACGTATTAGTGTTATCTTATTACTTTTTCTGCATGAGTATGACTAAGTATATTTCACTTAACGTAAAGGGGGCGAACCATGTCATAAAGCGTAAAAAACTCCTATCTTGGTTGAAGACAGAGAGAGTTAATATAGCTCTTTTACAGGAAACACATCTGGACGATAAGGAGCATGAAAAACTTAGGAGAGAATGGGTCGGCCAAGTTTACTATTCCTCTTTTTCGACAAGCAAAAGAGGTGTCGCCATTCTTATAAATAAGAATACACCATTTACTTTAGATAGTTGTATTAAAGACAAAAATGGACGCTATGTTCTTATATCTGGTGTTTTATATGGGGAACGCATTATGATTGGCTGCGTATATGCTCCGAATACATATGACAGTCAATTTTACTCTTCTTTGCTGGCTGACGTTTCCTCTCTTTCTTCTTCATACACAATACTGGCTGGTGATTGGAATTCTACGGCTAATCCTGAGGTTGACCATTCTCCACCGTCCAGGTCCAAACCTTCTAAAATGTCAAGAGCCATGAGGGAAGTATGCTCTGATTTAGATCTATTTGACACTTGGAGAGTCCTACATCCCTCGGAGAGGGACTACACGTTTTTTTCCAATCCACATCAGATTTTCACTAGAATAGACTATATCTTTACCTCTAGGCAGGTTCTTGATAGAGTAGAAAAATGCAATATAGGCAGTAGGTTATTATCAGATCACGCCGATGTCTCCCTGGTGGTCGCACCACCATTTTGTCAACCCACCACCCGCCGCTGGCGTTTGAACCCTTCTATTTTGAACAGCACCGCATTTGTGGATTATATGGAGGACCAAATTGAACAATTCTTAGTGATTAATGATAATGATGAAACCAATCCATCAATACTATGGGAGACCCTTAAGGCCTATGTTAGGGGTGCGGCCATATCGTATTGCTCAGCAAGGAAAAAAGAGGCTTTAAAAAAACAGATTGACTTAGAAAAACAATTAGCGGACTTAGAAAAACAATTGAAGGACAATCCGACCAAGACCTTGCTTAATAGAACGGATGCCTCACGCTCAGCTCTTAACCAACTGCTAACACAGAAAGCGGAGGCCAGCATTTTCTATGCGAGACACAGGCTGTTTGAAATGGGGGACAAACCGGGTCGGCTGCTTGCACGTTTGGCAGCGGGTAGACAGAATTATACCTCAATAGCCTCACTTAAGGATGATTCTGGAAAGAGCCATCATGAGACGCAAGCTCTTACTGAAATAATGGGGAACTTTTATAAAAAGCTATATGCTCCTGACTCATCGGCTGATGAGGAGACTATGCACTCTTTCTTGGGAAAACTTAACCTCCCATCCCTATCTGAAACAAACCAGGAGTCTCTTGGGAGGCCTATTACATCAGAGGAGGTTACAGAGGCGATAACATCACTACAGAGTGGTAAAGCGCCTGGGCCTGACGGCTACGGGCCAGAGTTTTATAAAAAGTTCCATAAATTACTAATAGGCCCCTTAACTAAAATGTATCTACACTCTATAGAATTAGGCCAATTTCCCCCCACCTTATATGCTGCAAATATTTCTGTCATCCTCAAGAAAGGAAAGCCTCCTGATGAATGTGGTTCATATCGCCCTATTAGTTTAATTAATGTCGATAGTAAAATATTTTCTAAACTCTTGGCAAAGAGACTGGAAGGCCATCTTCCTTTTTTAATTGGAGAACAACAAACTGGTTTTATCAAAAATAGAGCTTCTCAGCTAAATACGAGGACATTAGTTGGTGTTATACAATACACAAGAACGCATAAAAAGGAGGGTCTCGTAATTTCTTGCGATGCAGCCAAGGCCTTCGATAACATTTTATTTCCTTACTTATTTAGTACCCTGGAGAAGTTTCGTCTGGGTGAGGGCTTTATTAATATGTTAAAATTAATTTATCACTCTCCGAGGGCAAATGTGCTGGTCAATGGTATGCTATCCCCTGAATTTAACCTAGGAAGGTCGGTGCGCCAGGGGGATCCGATTTCTCCACTCATTTTTAATTTAGCTATCGAGCCTCTGGCTGAAGCAATTAGAAGTCATAATAATATATTTGGAATTCAAATGGGCCCGGTTACACACAAACTGGCTTTATACGCTGATGATTTATTATTATTTGTATCCAACCCATCCAAATCTATCCCAGCTATAATGTCACTTATTCAGACATTTGGCTCCTTTTCAGGTTACAGGATAAATTACGACAAATCTGTAGCTATGCCTCTGGGGGGCAGTGTTGACACACCATGCTTGCCTAATTTTCCCTTTGTATGGTCCACTACTGGTTTCACATATCTAGGAATCACCATCACTCCTAATGTTAAGGATATGCTGAGGTTAAATTTCTCCAATGTGTTACAAGAGGTTAAAAGAGATCTTGTAAGATGGTTTGACCTGCCGGTTTCTTGGATGGGTAGGATAAATCTAATTAAGATGAACGTGCTACCCCGGCTTCTTTATCCCATGCAAATGTTACCACTATACATAACCAAGAAAGTAATTAGAGAAATTGAAAGGGACCTTTCAAAATTCATATGGCATGGTAAAAAACCTAGACTGAGTATGAAGACATTACAACTACCTAAGAATAGGGGGGGGTTGGCACTTCCAAGTATCTTATATTACAATTGGGCCTGCCACTGTCGTACTATGCATGGATGGGTTCATGATTTTCTTACTGGTAAGCCAGAGCCCCTTGAAGTATGGGAGTGTACTCCCTATGTACTCCTAGCTGAACTTACAAATATGCACAAATTACACTCCATATCAGCAGATAGCCCAGTACTCTTGAATTCAAGCAAGATTTGGAAAAATATTGTAGCTTTTACTGGTAGGAAAAATATGTCCTCATATTTGACACCTCTCATCGGTAATAGACAATTTGTCCCGGGGATAAGGAGTGTCGTTTTTCGGTCATGGTATGATAAAGGTATTAGGGTTATAGGAGACCTGTTTGATGCCAATGGTGTTTTAATGTCATTCAAAATGATTAAGAATTCATTTGGAATCCCACAAACAGATTTCTTTGCATATCTACAGGCTCGCCACTTTATAAACAATAACATTAGGTTTCCTCAAGATGGATCTCGTCTTGGGCATTTAGAAAAGACTATTATGCATTTTACCAAGAAAAAAGGCTTGATTTCATACTTTTATGACACTTTTCTGAGTCATGAAAAACACAACGTGGACAATGTTACAAGGCGATGGGAAAGGGACTTCCAAACAGAGTATGAACAAGAATGTTGGTCTCAATGCATCCAAAACTCCCACTCTATTTTTATAAGTAATAGATACAAAGAGATGCAGTATAGGATTCTTCATAGGCAACATAGAACACCTGAAATCTTAAACAAATTCGATCCCAGCAGGTCCCCATTATGCATTAAATGCAAAAAGGAGATTGGTACCTACATACACTGTTTCTGGGAATGTCCCAAGATTGCTAGATTTTGGTCCTATGTGGCTAAAGAATTGAGTTCAATTATGAAGTCTACTATCTGTAAAGATCCTGGACAGTTTCTATTAGGGCTGCCGTCAAAATTTGGAGTATTGGATCCTGGTAGAGCCAAGCTGCTTAGTAAGCTTCTCTGCGTAGCTAGAAAATGCATTCTGTTCAATTGGATTCATGAGAAACCTCCATCAGTAACCCAATGGTATAGAGAAATCTACAGAGTTCTTCCGATGGAAAGACTCAGTGCCAAATTAAAAGATAGAGAAGATAACTTCATGAAAATTTGGTGGCCTCTTATAAACCATTTGCCCAGGGATCTATCTGCCTTGATTTATAAAGGAAGCGATTCTTTGGATTTTAGACCCCCAGCTGTACTCTTGCAGTTTACCTTCTGATGTGCTCGGTGTGTGCTGTGTGTACTACACAATATAACTTTTTTTTAATTTACACAGTAACTGTGTTGTATCTATAGATGTGTTGATTGCCCTTTTCTTTTTCCTTTTTTTCTTTTCTTTTTGTTTGTATTGTATTCTGTTTTTGATTTATACCTTTTGTGTTAATACTGAAAATCAATAAAATATTATTATGAAAAAAAAAAAAAAAATTAAGATGATAAATATAATTCAATGACCCTTTTTCATCCAAACGGTGCGTTACTCCGTTATTTCTGGCTACAGTGAGGCTTTTATTCCCCACACACGGAGACCGGGAGTAAACGGGGTGGGCGTGTGTGTGCGTTCAAAAACATGAGCCAAGAGAAGGCGAGTTTCGCAAATCGCAACGTGGAATTACAGCAAACCCTGGTTTTTCGCAGGGGTTATGTTCCAAAAAGAACCCGTGATAAGTGAAATTCTTTTTACAATTATAGAGGGCTTCAGATTGCAGAGATCATCCCCGCCTCGCACGTATTCCTCCTTTTCTGAATGATGCATCCCGACTCGCGCTGTATACAGCGCGAGTCGGCAGGTGGGTTTTTTCAAGAGAAGAAAATAGTTATGGGTCGTTGTCTTCGCTCTTTTCTCTTCTGGGCAAAAAGATTCTTTAATATAAACCGACACCATTGATTATATTTGAGACTGTAATGAACGATTCATCAAAGGATCCCGTTCTTTCAGCTGCTGCTTCCCTGTCATCACACATGTAGGTGCTCGGGCTCGGGCTCGGGCTCGGCGCAGGTGTCACGGCTGCCTGGACAGCCCGGTCCGACACACGTCCAGGGGATTGAAGTGCTGACGCACGAATGCGTTCATAAAAACAGTTCTGCTTCGCGCACGGCGACGCGGTTGATTTGCAGCGAGAACATGCTGTATAGCAGCCAAATTATCAAATAAATGATATTCATGATGATCGTTTTATTTGTGCGTAAAGCATAAAGCATATACAGGAACACACTTGTTATTCCTTATTTTTCTTTTTTTTTCCTTTGCTGTCACCAATAAATGCTAAACAATATAAATCTAAAGTATAAAATAGATCAAAATTTGTGCGGGGTGCATTGTTTTAATATCTCATTGCTTGGTGTGATATTGATTTGCCTGACGCGGCTGGATCTGTGAGTCTTTGTTCACTAAGATGGTTGTAAAGACTGGGTCAGCAGCATCTTTCATTTCCTTCTTAATGAAAGAGATACTTAAGCTAAGAGCAACTCTGGGAAACGCGATTTTCTTTCACAGGCTCCTTAAGAAGGTTTGAAAGAAGTCTTTCGCTGTTAAGAACTACTTAACTGATCTGGGAAACCCGGCCAATGACGGTTCATTCCTGCATGAATCACCCACAGGTTTTCTGCAGGGGTTTGAAGCCTCTTTTTCCTCGTATTGTGGCAGGTTGGAATTATAAAGCAAGAAGTTTAATGCGTAATTAGGGGCGTGGCCTTTTGATTGGCATTAATTTGTCCAACCTGTAAATAAATACTTTTTCTACGATCTTAGAAAATGTTGGGAGTAAAGAATCAGGCCTGTAATTAGTGAATTGGTGTCTGTCTCCAGTTCTGTACAGTGGGAGGACTTTTGCATTTTTCTTTTTTTTTGGGAAATGTCCCAGTTCTGAGTGACTGATTACAGCTGTATGTCAGTTAACAATCCATCAATAACCTTTTTGACTATTGTCATATCACCACAGTCAGTTGACACCTTGTTTTAACATTTACTTACAATGGCCGGGTTTCCCAGATCCAACCTCTCTTAAGGATTTAAGAAGGTTCCAAAGAAGGTTTGAACTAAGAGACAACCCTAAGATATGGGTGTTTCCCAGATGACTTCTTAACACCGTCCTTTAGTTTCGCTCTTTCAGAAGCTCTTTGGAGCAGCTGTCCGGTTCTGAAACCAAATGAATCGATGCCAGGCAAATCGATCACCGATCACTATCAGCGCATTTTCACACGCAGCACTGCTGCCTAACGCACTAATTCACTGCTGCCTGTGCGTTATAATAAAAAATTAAGATGATAAATATAATTCAATTACCCTTTTTCATCCAAACGGTGCGTTACTCCGTTATTTCTGGCTACAGTGAGGCTTTTTTTCCCCACACGCAGAGACCGGGAGGAAACGGGGTGGGCGTGTGTGTGCGTTCAAAAACATGAGCCAAGAGAAGGCGAGTTTCGCAAATCGCAACGTGGAATTACAGCAATCCCTGGTTTTTCGCAGGGGTTATGTTCCAAAAAGAACCCGTGATAAGTGAAATTCTTTTTACAATTATAGAGGGCTTCAGATTGCAGAGATCATCCCCGCCTCGCACGTATTCCTCCTCTTCTGAATGATGCGGCATCCCGACTCGCGCTGTATACAGCGCGAGTCGGCAGTGGGTTTTTTCAAGAGAAGAAAATAGTTATGGGTCGTTGTCTTCGCTCTTTTTTCTTCTGGGCAAAAAGATTCTTTAATATAAACCGACACCATTGATTATATTTGAGACTGTAATGAACGATTCATCAAAGGATCTCGTTCTTCAGCTGCTGCTGTCATCACATAGGTGCGCTCGGGCTCGGGCACGGCGCAGGTGTCCCGGCTGCCTGACAGCCCGGTCCGACAGCACGTCCAGGGGACTGAAGTGCTGACGCACGAATGCGTTCATAAAAACAGTTCTGCTTCGCGCACGGTGACGCGGTTGATTTGCAGCGAGAACATGCTGTATAGCAGCCAAATCATCAAATAAATGATATTCATGATGATCGTTTTATTTGTGCGTAATGCATAAAGCATATACAGGAACACACTTGTTATTCCTTATTTTTCTTTTTTTTCCCCCCTTTGCTGTCACCAATAAATGCTAAACAATATAAATCTAAAGTATAAAATAGATCAAAACTTGTGCGGGGTGCATTGTTTTAATATCTCATTGCTTGGTGTAATATTGTTTTGCCTGACGCGGCTGGATCTGTGAGTCTTTGTTCACTAAGATGGTTGTAAAGACTGGGTCAGCAGCATCTTTCATTTCCTTCTTAATGAAAGAGATACTTAAGCTAAGAGCGACTCTGGGAAACGCGATTTTCTTTCACAGGCTCCTTAAGAAGGTTTGAAAGAAGTCTTTCGCTGTTAAGAACTACTTAACTGATCTGGGAAACCCGGCCAATGTGAGTGAAGAAGAAACAGACAAGAAAGAGGATGTGTGAGAGAGGCTTTGTAGATGAACAAAATAAACTGTCACGTTTAAAGAAACTTCAGCAAATATTAACAGCTCTTTATTTGCACCGTGGAGAAGGCAAGTTACCAACAGCAACAAATAATACGATTTTAAGAAGGAACAGGGATTCAAACAAACTCAATGCAGAACTTTAAAAAAAAAAGTACACAACCACATCGTTCCCTCTGCGTCAAGTTGACGGAGAAGCAGAAATCCGGGTTGAACCTGCAACCCTTGTGGGGAGGGGATTAGGCTCATCCGCCACAGGAGGTGGTGGTTGGACTTCTGCAGGTTCTTCTTCTGTGGGTCAGACAGGAGTGGACAGCTGCCCCCGGAGGACGACAACATGAGCTTCATTTGTCACGAGTCACCAGACTTCTCCTCCGGGTGATTTTTCATGTGACTCAGCAAATCAATTCTGCAGCTAAACGCCTTGCACAAATATCGCTCTTTGCCCGTGTGCGTGGTTATGTGCCGTTTAAGAACTGATGATTTAGTAAAGGTTTTCCCGCAGGTGTTGCACAGGTACGGCCTTTCGCCGGTGTGGATCCTTGAGTGAACCAGCAGGCTGGAATGTTCTTTGTAACTTTTTCCACATGTTTTGCAGATGTAGGGCTTCTCGCCCGTGTGCACAGTTATGTGCCGTTTAAGAGCTGATGAATCAGTAAAGGTTTTCCCACAGGTGTTGCACAGGTACGGCTTTTCGCCCGTGTGCCTGGTTTTGTGGCGTTTAAGATTCGATAATTTAGTAAAGCTTTTGCCGCAGGTGTTGCACAGGTACGGCCTTTCGCCAGTGTGGATCTTCATGTGATCTATTAAAATACTACTTCTACTGAACTCTTTCTTGCAAGTGTTGCAAGTAAATACCTTCTTCCCCGTGTGGGTCCTGGTCAGCTTTGATTTACAGTTGCTGTCTGATGGGACAGCAGCATCTTCGTGTTCACCGTGTTGTCTCATTGGCTCCGGATCTGCAGTTTTACTGGAGTCTGAGCGTAAACTTTCAGTCCCTTCCTCATCTTTGTTTTGAGCTTCAGGAGAAGTGTGCAACAGCAGCTGGCCACAGTTTGGTCCTGGTTCACCATTTTCAACTTTCACATCAGCGACATTAACCAATGAGACATCCACCTCTACGTCCTCATGCTTAATCTCCTGACCGCTGGAGTTTTCCTCCGGTTCTGTAGTCTGTGGATGCCCTGGTTCCTCCTGGTCCGGGCTGCAGCTCCTCTCCAGGTTATCCAGGTGCTGGTCACTGAAAGACCCGTCCTCTTCCACCTTACAAACATTTTCTTGTGGGGGTTCTGGAATTACAAAAAGGGACAAAAAGATAGGATTTTAACAAGTCAAAAGTGTTTCCCAGTGTTGATTGTTTGGTTGTATTTGTGAGGTTTAAAGTTTGTCCTGAACCTTCGGTCTTCCCCTTCATCTATGTAGTATATTTGAAAACAAGTGAATTACTCTGTGTGACCATTAGGAGGCACTGTGACTGTCCTCGTGTTACTGCGTTGGTATCGAGACAGTTGAAGAATAAAGTTGTTGTTCTAGAAATGGCTTCTTCCGCGTCATATATAACATGGTGTCAGAGTAAAAACTTGAAGTAAAACAAAGATAGGAAGACAAAATGGAGCAGATGAAACCTCCGACCTCATTAAGTCTAGAAGGAAATCTAGCGGAAAATTGGAGAGTCTGGATCCAGAGATTTTAACTGTTTCTTGTCGCCAGCAGAATCGACGAAAAGTCTGATGCAGTGAAAAGAGCCACGTTTCTACATGTGGCCGGGGACGAAGCAATTAAAGGTATATAACACTTTTGACTTCGATGAAGACGTAGATGACTATGATACATTGAAAGAACTTTTTCGCCAACATTGTGAGCCAAGGAAAAATGTGACATATTTGAGGCACCTGTTTGTTATTTGAGTGCAAGGAAAATCAGAGACAGAGATGCATGTGTGAATGATTTAAAAAAACAAAGTGAAAGACTGCGAGTATGAGCACCTCACCAACTCACTGATACGAGATAGAATCGTGTGTGGAATCACAGATGACCAAGTGAGAGGACGACTACTGAGAGAACCGGACCTCACGCTAAATAAAGCCATAGACATTTGCAGAACCAGTGAGTTGAGTCAGAGTCAGCTAAAAAGTCTACATGAAGAGGTTGAAATTCCTGTCAATAAAGTCACTAAGATAAAACAACGTGACGAACAGAAAGACAGTGGTGCCACAGAACAGACTGTAAAGATGAGAACTCAAGGAAACTGCACAAGATGCAGCTACAGGCATGAGCCAAGGAAGTGCCCTGCTTATGGACAAGTGTGCAAAGCCTGCCACGGGAAAAATCACTATGCCAAAATGTGCAACCCACGCAAGCACACAAATATCCATAAAGTGCAACATATAAACAAGGCCGAGGCAGATGATCAGGACTTCTTTATTGGCACAATCCAAGCAGAAAAACAAGTCGCACAAAATCGATGCAGTGGATGCAAAGAAAGAAAAGTGGCGTGAAGATCTGATTGTCAACACGAAAGTCTTGAAAGTCAGGCTGGACACTGGGACTGATTGCAACATAATTTCTATGAAAGACCTCAGAAAGCTGAGACTGGATAAAAAGGTGAGCAAATCTCACTCCAAGCTTGTTGCTTATGCAGGACATCACATTCCAGCTTAAGGTTAAGTCATGTTGACATGTCAGTACAAAGATAAAAAGTATGACATGGAGTTTGAGGTCATAAAGAACAATGCACGTCAGCCGTCTGTCGGGCCCCCTACTATCCACTAGCCAGGGACAACTTGGAAAGGGCCCTGTGTGGGAGAATTCTGATGCATTGTGGTTGCAACTGATGGTGATGGCGATGATGATGATGGTGATGAGGATGGTGATGGTGAGGATGATGATGATGATGGTGATGAGGAAGATGATGATGGTTATGAGGATGATGATGATGATGGTTATGATGATGATGGAGATGATGATGATGATGATGAGGATGATGATGATGATAATGATGATGGTGATGATGGTTATGATGATGATGGAGATGATGATGGTGATGATGAGGATGATGATGATGATGATGGTGATGATGGTTATGATGATGATGGAGATGATGATGGTGATGGTGATGAGGATGGTGATGATGATGATGATGGTGATGATGGTTATGAGGATGATGATGGTGAGGATGATGATGTGAGGATGATGGTGATGATGATGATGGTGATGGTGATGATGATGATGATGATGATGGTGAGGATGATGATGATGGTGAGGATGATGATGATGATGATGAGGATGAGGATGATGATGGTTATGAGGATGATGATGATGATGGTGATGATGATGATGATGATGATGGTGATGATGATGGTGATGATGATGGTGATGGTGATGATGATGGTTATGATGATGATGGAGATGATGGTTATGATGATGATGATGATGATGAGGATGAGGATGATGATGGTGATGATGATGGTTATGAGGATGATGATGATGATGGTTATGATGATGATGGAGATGATGATGATGATGATGATGATGATGATGGTGATGGTGAGGATGATGATGATGATGATGATGGTGAGGATGATGATGATGATGGTGAGGATGATGGTGAGGTTGATGATGATGATGATGATGATGGTGAGGATGATGATGATGAGGATGAGGATGATGATGATGGTTATGAGGATGATGGTGATGATGGTTATGATGATGATGGAGATGATGATGGTGATGATGATGATGATGATGATGGTGATGATGATGATGATGATGATGATGATGATGATGGTGAGGATGATGATGGTGAGGATGATGATGATGATGGTGAGGATGATGATGATGATGGTGATGAGGATGATGATGATGATGATGGTGAGGATGATGATGATGATGATGGTGAGGATGATGATGATGATGATGATGGTGAGGATGTTGATGATGATGATGGTGAGGATGATGAGGATGATGATGATGATGATGATGGTGAGGATGATGAGGATGATGGTGATGATGATGATGATGATGGAGATGATGATGATGAGGATGATGATGGTGAGGATGATGATGGTTATGAGGATGATGATGATGATGATGATGATGATGGAGATGATGATGGTGAAGATGATGATGATGATGATGATGATGATGATGATGATGATGATGGTGAGGATGAGGATGATGATGATGATGGTGAGGATGATGATGATGATGATGGAGATGATGATGGTTATGAGGATGATGGAGATGATGATGAGGATGATGATGGTTATGAGGATGATGATGGAGATGATGATGATGATGATGGTGATGGTGAAGATGATGATGATGATGATGGTGAGGATGATGATGATGATGATGGTGAGGATGATGATGATGATGATGGTGATGGTGAAGATGATGATGATGATGGTGAGGATGATGATGATGATGATGGTGAGGATGATGATGATGATGATGATGAGGATGAGGATGATGATGGTGATGATGATGGTGATGATGATGGTGATGGTGATGATGGTGATGATGATGATGATGGTTATGATGATGATGATGAGGATGAGGATGATGATGGTGATGATGATGATGGAGATGATGATGATGATGATGATGATGATGATGGTGATGGTGAGGATGATGATGATGGTGAGGATGATGATGATGATGGTGAGGATGATGGTGAGGTTGATGATGATGATGGTGAGGATGATGATGATGAGGATGAGGATGATGATGATGGTTATGAGGATGATGATGATGGTGATGATGGTTATGATGATGATGGAGATGATGATGGTGATGATGATGATGATGATGATGATGATGATGGTGATGATGGTGATGATGGAGATGATGATGGTGAGGATGATGATGATGGTGAGGATGATGATGGTGGTGAGGATGATGATGATGATGGTGAGGATGATGATGATGATGGTGAGGATGATGGTGAGGATGATGATGATGATGGTTATGAGGATGATGATGGTGAGGATGGTGATGATGATGATGAGGATGATGATGATTGTAAGAGCCAATTGTTTAATTTAAGTAATTCATATTTTATTGCATTTAAGTTTTTTCCCTTAATATAAAAGTTGCATGTCGTCCCATACTGTCTGCTACAAGCTGCTAAAATGCGCCCCCTGGTGTTTGGGCTTTTCGTCTTTTATGCGCAGAAGCATCAGTTAATTAGAGGCTCAGATTATATAATAGTGAAGTGAAGACGCTAGAGCGACACGTGGGATACATTAGTTTGACCGTATTTTGCATTTTAAGTATTTTTGGGTGTTTTTCTGATATCTTCTTTGATTGGAACCTTTTTGTCAGGAAGATAAGCTGTGCTTTGTGCAAGTTCTGCCTTTTGTTTCGTTTGTGGGATTATCCTGTACCACGAGTGATCAGTAAACTCCACTAAAATCATCTACGGCTGTCTCCTGGAGTCTGTGAGTACGTGGTCCAGTTCATGCCTTTGATGTGCAAAGTACAGTGTGCCCGCCCAAAAAAGTACGAGTCAACTCAAACCTGTGTCACACTGGCGAATGTGGCGTCGGATAATGTAGGAGAAATATTCTGGAACCAAACGCCACTACAACTTGTCAAACTAATACCACATGAATGAATGCATGAAAAACGTTAGCCTACCTGCCTTTTGAGCTATATACATACCCTGTAGCAAGCCTTGAACTGTTTTATGGAACTTGTGACGGTTTAATTGAAGAATATATTCGATTTTGTGGAAAACTGTCACAAGTATAACGCAACGAGCGTGACGTCACTATGGACGAGGAAAGCATTGCGCAATCCGAGCAACCTGCACTGTTTGAACCTGGCCACAAGAGGGAGCCAAAACCTACCCCAAAGGCTTTAGAAGACAAACTGCACAGGCTCTTGAATGCAAGGAGATATAAGCTCAGGGTATTGACGGCAAAAGAGAAGGAAATGGAAGAAATTATGGAACATGATTGCAATGTGGAGGAAATTGAAGATGTACATTTAATAAACCTACAGCAATTTCGTGATGGTTTCATTGAAGCAAACAAAGCAGTGCTGCCTTTAATTAATGAAGAAGAGAAAGATGCAGACCAAGAACAATGGTTTCAACCAAAATTGGCCTACTTTAATGACTTTATTAAGAGAACAAATGAATGGATGGTGGGAGCCAAACAAAGACGGCTTGATACGGCACTGGAATGTGACAATGACGTGACCTTCATGGACAGTGTCTCAGTGGCGTCCGCATTAAAGCACGAAACCAATAAACCTACTGGACAGGGCTCTGTCAGTGGTCTTTCCCGACACAGCAGTGCTTCCCGACACAGCAGTGCTTCGCGACACAGCAGTGCGTCAGCAGCTTCCTCAGCTCGTTTAAAAGAAGAAGCCAACAGAGCAGCACTACTCGCAAAGGCAGCCGCCATACAGAAACAACAAGATTTGGAAATTGAGCAGGCTCATTTGAAACAAGAAATGGAGATGCAACAAGCAAGAATGAAGGCTAAAATGGCACAGTTGGAAATAGACACCGCAATTGCAGAATCTGCTGCAAAAATTAAGGTATATACAGAGTTTGATGCCCCACAGCACAACTTGCCACGACAGGAGAAGCCTGAAGAGGGCGCTGCTTATGCTCCTGTGCCGCTGCAAATAAACACAGGCTCTTTATCACGACATTTGAAGCCTGAACAGGGCGCTGCTTACGCTCCTGTGCCGCTGCAAATAAACACAGGCTCTTTACCACGACATTTGAAGCCTGAACAGGGCGCTACTTATGCTCCTGTGTCGCCTCAAAGAAGCACACGCTTATTGTTAGGACAAGCAAAGCCTGAAGATGGTGCTACATTTGCTCCTAGCCACCCACAAAGGCAAAGGGACTCATCGCCACACACCGCTGATGTCAGACGCAAAACAACAGGCACAGTGCCACAGTACACACCCGGCTTTGCTGATGTCAGGTCCGTGAGGCATCAGGATCAGCCACCAAGGCAGGAGTACGCCTATGGTGAACAGCAACAAAACGATGGTATGGGGAACATACTTACAGTGATGCAGAGGCAGAATGACATTACGGAGATGCTTGCAAGGCAGCAACAAACTTCTCACCTTCCTCAAGTGAGTGTTCCAGTGTTCCACGGCGACCCACTTCAGTACAAATCTTTCATGAGAGCATTTGAACACGCAATTGAGTCAAAGACACAGAACAGTGCCGACAAGCTCTACTACCTAGAACAATACACGATGGGAGAGCCGAGAGACCTCATCAGGAGCTGTCAACATATGACACCAGCACGCGGTTTCAAAGAGGCAATGAAACTGCTCACCGAGCATTATGGAAACGAATTAAAGATCGCCACTGCTTACATGGAGAAGGCTTTCCAGTGGCCTTCAATTAAGTCAGAAGATGGCAAATCATTGCACTCATTCTCACTGTTTCTTGTGTCGTGTCGCAATGCCATGGAAGACGTCGACTATATGGATGAGATGGACAACCCTGCAAACATGAGAGCCATCATTTCAAAGCTCCCATACAAACTACGTGAGAAATGGAGAGGAGCTGCTTTTGACATCCAAGAGAGAGGACGAGGGCGCGCCAAGTTTCCGGACTTGGTCAAATTTATAGAAAGGCAGGCTAAAGTCACCATGGACCCACTCTTTGGGAATATTGCAGACGCTGGGCCTGCTACGGAAAAAAGAGACCAAAACAAAGCGCCAGCGAAAGGTGTCAAGAAAAGGAGTAGCTTTGCCACAAATGTTGTCTCAAGTGAAGAGCGAGCGCAGCCCCCTCCTAAGACAAAGAATGACAATACCCCTTTCAACGTGGCTCTTGTCAAACCCTGCCTATTCTGTGAAAAGAATCATGCTTTGGAAGTCTGTTACTCCTTCCGTGACAAACCACACAAGGATAAAGTGGAGTTTTTGAAAAAATGTGGGCTCTGTTTTGGATGTTTAGGTAAGGGACACCGAAGTTCAGCTTGCAAAAAGAAGGCAAGCTGTCAAGTGTGCTCGGGAAGACACCCCAGTCTGCTACACATCCCCAAGCCAGAACACAGACCCAGTGAAACCACCGACAACGAGGAGACAGAACAAACCACCTCAAGAACTGATGGGTCTGTACATGAAGAAACCAGTGCGTACACTGGGGCCGGTAACGGAGACGGCATCCTCGCTATTGTGCCTGTCCGTGTTAAATCCAAGAAAAGTCCCAAAACAGTGGAGACCTACGCCTTTATGGACCCGGGCAGCACGGGCACGTTTTGCACTGAAGACTTAGCCAGGCAGCTGAACCTCACTGGCAGAAAGACAGAGATTATTCTGCAAACTATGAACCTGAAAGGGAGCATTGAAAGTCATGTGCTCTCTGATATGGAAGTGAGCAGCCTAGAGGAAAATAACTTCATAGACCTGCCCAAAGTGTTCACGCAGAAGGAGATACCAGTGAGCAAACGGAACATTCCTTTGCAGAGGGATGTAGACAGATGGCCATACTTGAGAGAAGTGAAACTGCCATACATTGACGCCAAGGTGGGACTCATGATCGGGACTAACGCCCACAAGGCAATGGAGCCGTGGAGAGTTGTAAACAGTCAGGGCAATGGACCCTACGCTGTCAGGACAGCCCTTGGCTGGGTCATAAACGGGCCGCTCAAAGAACATACGGATGCCAATACAGAAAGTGATGAACGGCAATGGTTCACCGTTAATCGAACCTCCCTGCAGAGCATAGAGGAGTTAACCATACAACACTACAACCACGACTTTCCTGAGAGGAACTGCGACGACAAGGTGGAGATGTCTTTGGAGGACCATCAGTTTATGGACAAGATGTCAAGCTCTGTTCATCATGTTGATGGGCACTACTACCTCAACCTACCTGTGAAGAGTCAAAGTCTCACCTTGCCGAACAACCGAAGTGTGGCTGTGCAGCGTGCAGTCAACTTGAAGAGGAAACTCAGCAAGAATCCTGAATTCCACAAGGAATACACAACCTTCATGAACAACATGTTTGAGAAAGGTCATGCAGTTCCGGTACGTGATGACGAACGCATTCGTCAGGATGGCAGAATCTGGTATATTCCACACCATGGGGTCTACCACCCTAAGAAGAAGAAGTTGCGAGTTGTGTTCGACTGCGCTGCTTCCTTTCAAGGTATTTCACTGAACGACATACTACTCCAAGGTCCAGACCTAACAAATTCACTTGTAGGAGTGTTGTTGAGATTTCGACATGACGATGTTGCAGTCATGGCTGATGTAGAAGCAATGTACTACCAAGTCAGGGTTCCTGACGAAGACACGGACCTCATGCGCTTTTTGTGGTGGCCTCAAGGATGCATCACAGAAAACCTTGTGGAATACAAGATGGTCGTACACATTTTTGGTGCAAAGTCGTCCCCCAGTTGCGCAACATTTGCACTACAAAGGACAGCCAAGGACAACAGAAGCAACTCATCTGCCGAGACAGTGGACACTGTTCTCAGAAACTTTTACGTGGACGACTGCCTCAAGTCCCTTCCGAGTGAAGAAGAAGCAGTTGTAATGGTGCAAGAGCTCACTGCGCTATGTGCTACAGGAGGGTTTCACTTAACAAAGTGGGCCAGCAACAGCCGTTTTCTGATGTCTTCAATTCCAGAAGAGGAGAGGGCAAAAGGTTTCAAGAACCTAGACTTAAGTCATGATGCATTGCCTGCGGAGAGGGCTCTTGGTGTACAATGGTGCACTGAAGATGACTCATTCAGATTCACCATCAATATTGAAGACAAGCCAATCACAAGACGTGGAGTTCTCTCAGTTGTGAGTTCGATCTTCGACCCACTAGGCTTTCTAGCGCCACTCACCCTACCTGCAAAGATGCTCCTGCAACAAATGTGTAAAGACAAACTAGGATGGGACAAAGACGTTCCCAAAGAACTTGTCGAGAAATGGCTAAAGTGGTTGAGAGACCTTCAGCGGATATCTGACTTCAGTGTGAGAAGATCTTTCAAGCCTACTGGTTTAGGGTCCAACACCACAGCCCAACTACACCATTTTTCTGACGCAAGCGAACATGGGTACGGAACGGTGTCTTACCTGCGGGTTGTTGACGAAGAAGGTCAGTCAAACTGCGCGTTCTTGATGGGAAAGTCTAGGGTGGCACCCCTAAAGCAGACCACTATTCCACGCATGGAACTGACAGCAGCCGTTGTAGCTGTTAGAATGGACAAGATGATGAGAAAAGAACTTCAATTGGAATTATTGGATTCAACATTCTGGACTGACAGTACCACAGTACTAAGGTATCTTGCAAGCGAGTCAAGTCGTTTCAAAACCTTTGTCGCTAACAGAGTGGCTGTCATCAGAGATAACACACGACCAACACAGTGGAGGTACGTCAACTCCTCACTGAACCCAGCTGACTGTGCGTCACGTGGACAAACAGCAGATATCTTCCTGAAGAACCACAGTTGGATCTGTGGACCATCGTTCTTACAGTCACCAGAAGAACAGTGGCCTGAACATCCTGATCTTCAGCAGGTACAGCCTGATGACATTGAACTGAGGAAATCAATCACTGTGAACGTGAACCTGACTCACACAGAGGAAAGTCCTGTGAGCAAACTGATTCATCACTACTCCAAGTGGTATCGACTGAAGAAGGCTGTTGCTTGGCTGCTCAAGCTCAAACTGAGTCTTCTGCAGCTCAGCAAAAAGCGACAGGAGCTCAGAAACACCATGGCTCAGACTGTCACCAATGCTACAAAGCTAAAGGATGCAGTTGAGCAGGGCATGTGCGACTTCAAGAAAGCTCTGAAAAGAAAGTCCCTGACAGTGAAGGACTTAACAGAGGCCGAAAAGGAAATTATCCGCTTCAGTCAAAACCAAAAGTTTGGTGAGGAGCTGTCTGCTCTGAATCAAGGAGCCAGTGTCAAAAGGAGTAGTCCAACCTACAAATTGGATCCTGTTCTGCAGGACGGCATGCTCAGAGTCGGAGGCAGGCTCTGCAACTCTGCACTGCCGGAAGAGACTATGCACCCAGTCATTTTGTCTAAGGACATGCCCATTGCTAATCTCATCCTGCAAGACATCCACGAGAGGATTGGGCACTCTGGTCGAAACTATATGCTTTCAGAGTTAAGACAAAGATACTGGATTCCCAAAGCGAGCTCAGCAATAAGAAGCCTCCTTAGGAAGTGCGTTGTCTGTAGCAGACATCATGGAAGAGTTGGGGAACAAAAAATGTCCAACTTGCCTCCTGACCGAGTGCTGCCCGACCAGCCGCCCTTCACAAATGTGGGGGTCGATTACTTTGGCCCTCTGGAGGTCAAAAGAGGCCGCAGCATTGTGAAAAGATACGGCGTGCTCTTTACTTGCCTGACTATTAGAGCCGTGCATATTGAGGTTGCACACTCCCTGGACACGGACTCGTGCATAAATGCACTGCGAAGGTTTGTGTGCCGAAGAGGACAAGTAAAGATTCTACGATCGGACAACGGCACCAATTTTGTTGGCACCGAGAGAGAGCTCCGTGAGTCCATACAGCAGTGGAACCAATCCAAAATTCAGGACTCGCTTATGCAGAAAGGAATTCAATGGATTTTCAATCCACCCAGTGGCTCTCACCATGGCGGAGTTTGGGAGAGGCAAATCCGCACTGTGAGAAAAGTCCTGCACTCCGTACTGAAGCAGCAGACACCTGACGATGAATGCCTTCAGACAGTGTTATGCGAAGCTGAAGCCATCATTAACAGCAGGCCCATCACTACGTCTTCAGAGGATCTCAGGGATCTGGAACCCCTGACGCCGAATCACCTGTTGCTGATGAAGAAACAGCCATTAATGCCTGTTGGACTGTTCCAGACAGCAGATCTGTACGCTCGCCGACGCTGGAGGCAGACACAGTACATCGCAGACCTGTTCTGGAAGCGGTGGGCCAAGGAGTTTCTGCCCCTTCTTCAAAAACGCCAAAAATGGTCTCAAGTCAAGCGAAACCTTGCTCCTGACGACATAGTCCTGATCGTGGACGACTCTGCGCCCCGTAATTCATGGACCATGGGCAGGGTTCTAAAGGCTATTCCAGACAAACATGGTCTGGTACGTAGAGTCCTGATCAAGACAAAGACCAACACCTTGGAAAGGCCTATCGACAAGCTTTGCCTGCTTTGTGAAGCTGACGTTTAGGAAAGGCCAAGACAAGAAAAGGACATTATTGAACTGTATTGTTGTTTATTTGGCTCTTGATATTTTTCTTTGTAGTTTGTAATTGATATGCTTCCTGCCTAGTCAATTAGGGGCCGGTAATGTAAGAGCCAATTGTTTAATTTAAGTAATTCATATTTTATTGCATTTAAGTTTTTTCCCTTAATATAAAAGTTGCATGTCGTCCCATACTGTCTGCTACAAGCTGCTAAAATGCGCCCCCTGGTGTTTGGGCTTTTCGTCTTTTATGCGCAGAAGCATCAGTTAATTAGAGGCTCAGATTATATAATAGTGAAGTGAAGACGCTAGAGCGACACGTGGGATACATTAGTTTGACCGTATTTTGCATTTTAAGTATTTTTGGGTGTTTTTCTGATATCTTCTTTGATTGGAACCTTTTTGTCAGGAAGATAAGCTGTGCTTTGTGCAAGTTCTGCCTTTTGTTTCGTTTGTGGGATTATCCTGTACCACGAGTGATCAGTAAACTCCACTAAAATCATCTACGGCTGTCTCCTGGAGTCTGTGAGTACGTGGTCCAGTTCATGCCTTTGATGTGCAAAGTACAGTGTGCCCGCCCAAAAAAGTACGAGTCAACTCAAACCTGTGTCACACTGGCGAATGTGGCGTCGGATAATGTAGGAGAAATATTCTGGAACCAAACGCCACTACAATGATGATGATGATGATGATGATGATGATGGTGAGGGTGATGATGATGATGATGGTGAGGATGATGGTGAGGATGATGATGATGATGGTTATGAGGATGATGATGGTGAGGATGATGGTGATGATGAGGATGATGGTGATGATGATGATGATGATGATGATGATGATGATGGAGATGATGATGATGAGGATGATGATGGTGAGGATGATGATGGTTATGAGGATGATGGTGAGGATGATGATGATGATGGTTATGAGGATGATGATGGTGAGGATGGTGATGATGGTGATGAGGATGATGATGATGATGATGATGATGATGATGATGGTGAGGGTGATGATGATGATGATGGTGAGGATGATGGTGAGGATGATGATGATGATGGTTATGAGGATGATGATGGTGAGGATGATGGTGATGATGATGATGATGATGATGATGATGATGATGATGATGATGGAGATGATGATGATGAGGATGATGATGGTGAGGATGATGATGGTTATGAGGATGATGATGATGGAGATGATGAGGATGATGATGATGATGATGATGATGGAGATGATGATGGTGAAGATGATGATGATGATGATGGTGAGGATGAGGATGATGATGATGATGATGATGATGATGATGATGATGATGATGATGATGATGATGATGAGGATGATGAGGATGATGGTGATGATGATGATGGTGAGGATGATGATGATGATGATGATGATGATGATGATGATGATGATGATGATGATGATGGTGAGGATGATGATGATGATGATGATGGTGAGGATGATGATGGTGAGGATGAGGATGATGATGAAGATGATGATGGTTATGAGGATGATGATGATGATGGAGATGATGAGGATGATGATGATGATGATGATGATGGTGAAGATGATGATGATGATGATGATGATGATGATGGTGAGGATGATGATGATGATGATGATGGTGAGGATGATGATGGTGATGATGATGGTGAGGATGATGATGGTGAGGATGAGGATGATGATGATGGTGAGGATGATGATGATGAGGATGGTGAAGATGATGATGATGATGATGATGATGGTGAGGATGATGATGATGATGATGATGGTGAAGATGATGATGATGATGATGATGGTGAGGATGATGATGGTGATGATGATGGTGAGGATGATGATGGTGAGGATGATGATGGTGATGATGATGATGGTGAGGATGAGGATGATGATGATGGTGAGGATGATGATGATGAGGATGGTGATGATTATGATGATGATGATGATGATGGTGATGATGATGGTGGTGATGATGAGGATGATGATGGTGATGGTGATGAGGATGATGATGATGATGATGGTTATGAGGATGGTTATGAGGATGATGATGATGATGATGCCTCTCAGTGATGCATGGCGGGTGACAAAGCTGGTCACTGGTGGAGCTCTCCATGGTGCTGATGGAGCTCTCCATGGTTCTGATGGAGCTGTCCATGGTGCTGATGGATGACTAGTACTACTACAGTACAGGACAGAGCCCGCTTTCCTCACCTTTTCCAGTCTGTTCCTTTCTACTGCTGTGATGCTGCTGCTCCAGCAGATCACAACATAAAAGATAAAAGTACCAGTAGTACCAGTAGTACCAGTTATAGTTCCAGTAGAACCACTTGTAGTACCAGTAGTACCAGTTATAGTACCAGTTATAGTTCCAGTAGTACCAGTTATAGTACCAGTAGTACCAGTTATAGTACCGGTAGTAGTTCCAGTCATAGTACCAGTAGTACCAGCTGTAATACCAGTTACAGTGCCAGTTGTAGTACCAGTCACAGTACCAATATAAGTACCAGTTATAGTACTAGTTGTAGTACCAGTTGTAGGACCAGTTGTAGTACCAGTACTACCAGTTGTAGTACTATTATAGTACCAGTTGTAGTACTATTATAGTAACAGTTATAGCACCAGTAGTACCAGTTATAGTACTATTATAGTACCAGTTGTAGTACCACTACTACAAGTCCTGCATATGAACTCCTACATGAACATCCTCCAACGATCGGGTTTTTTGCCAGTGTCATCTCACATCTTACACGGAGCCACTGTGATCTGCATCGTTTCTACTAAATAAACGATTAAGTCTAAAGAAATGTATGGATCTGGTTAAGAAATTTATGGATTTGGTTAAATACACAACAGTGCAAATAATGTTCAAAGCAAGGAATAATCTACTACCAAAAAATATGAGAGGAATGTTCACTGAGAGAGAAAGGGGCTATAATCTAAGGGGAGAACTACATTTTAGAAAACATAAAGTAGGAACAACAATGTGCAGCATGTGCATATGGAACTGTGGAGACTCTGTGGAACAGTTTGGAGCTGGAAATGAAAAGGTACTAACATAAATCTGTTTAAAAAGAGATACAAACAATTATTTATAAACAGGTATATGGAAGAGGAAATGGGGTAACGAGTGTGAGAAACAAATAAAATAGGGAAAAATGGTATATTATACTTGCTTAAGATATGTTTAGATATTTATGTGGATATTTATGTAATATATATTATATGTTGAGAGGGATAGTTATAATTATGTAATATATGTTATATATTTATTAGGTATGTAGCATATATATATTTATAGGGATATGTATGTAGTTATATAGTGTATATTTATATAGATTTATAAAATATTTGTATTTTCTATATATTGATATAATATTCATGTAATACTTGTATTTTCTATATACTTATATGGATAATTATGTGGTAATAGGCATGTTTTACATAGTATTTATATAGACTATATTTATATGGATATTGTGTAGATATTATAATAGCAATAATGTAAATTCATAGAGTTATAAAGGGGTAGGAACTAGGAAAAAGTGTAGACTTCTTCTACTCCTTTTTTCCAACATATGTGAATATGAAGATGTAACTGTTTATTTTTTATTTTTATTGTTTACATGTTCGAAAAAAAAATGTAATTAATTCATTGATAAAGTGTGAAATATCAGTGTGGTCCAGAGTGTGAATGGAGCATGAAAGGCAGCACCAAGTAAACAGAACAACAAGTTAGTTCGGGATGTTTCCGAATCCCACATCAGCAGCTGCTTGAGCTGGGGAGTTTCCCATTTAGTTGGTTTGCTTCATCACCACGGCTTTTAACTGGAAACAAAGGGATCTTGTAGGAGTCATACTCATGTGTTCATTCATTCAACTTTCCAGGGTTACGTACCGACTCTGTGGAGTCTGATTTCAGGTTTCCAGGCGAGGTCCAACAGTCTGCGCTGACGGTCGAGCTCTTCTTCATACTCCAAGATGCTTTTTTCAAACACTGACAATATTTCTACAGCAGCTGCTGTTAGTCGCTGACCGATAAACTCTCTCAGATGATTCACCTTAGACATTGTTGAAGAGGAAAAAGAAAGGAAACAACAGAACCGTCCTCTCCTTCTTCTTCTCTAGGTTTAATGGCGGATCACAACCAACGTTATTAGGTTCTACCGCCACCTGCTGTACCGGAGTGTGTAACATCAGGATCATTATTACACCAGGTTACAGTCTAACTTAAAGGGGGAAAAAAGGAAATACCTAAATAAAATAAGATAACCACATTTAAATCTTATTATCTATCCCTGCATCTTTAAGAAAGACAAGGATTTCCTTATAACAATCCCTCATCACCTCACTCCTCCCTAATAACCTACTAAACTCCATTCCCGTCCCAGCTCGTACATCCTGTCTCTTAAAGCGTTCCTTTCTACCTCATACTTGCCACATTTAAGAATCACATGCTCTACATTCTCTGTGACATCACACTCATCACATTTATCACACACGGACTTTGACATTAAATACAGAGTTGATTTTAAACTAGTATGACCTAATCTTAATCTAGAAATGATGACTTCCTCTCTCCTACACTTTCCTTTGAAAACCTTCACGTTAATCAGAGGTTTCAAGTAACGAAGTACAAATACTTTGTTACCTTACTTAAGTAGAAATTTTGGTTATCTATACTTCACTGGAGTAATTACTTTTCAGACGACTTTTTACTTTTACTCCTCACATTTTCACGCAATTATCTGTACTTTTTACTCCTTACATTTTAAAAACAGCCTCGTTACTCCATTTCATTTCTGCCTTTAAATAAAAACTATCCAGTTAAATTGCTCCATCCGGATAGAGTGAATGTGGTTGTGGTTGTTTCAGATGTTCTTGTCCAGTTTTGTTCTTACATCCGTTCCCTCAGATTCCTGCAACTAAACTTGGATGTACATTCCAATAAAGGTTAGGATAAATGATAACATGCCTCTGAAGTTTGACTTTTTGCACCATTACAATACTTATAGGCAACTAGTCATCATATCTTCTGCTCTCTGAAACACATGTTAATGCTCAATAGTACACATATATGCTTCTTTAATATATTTGCATTATACTAAGATGCATTCATTTTCAATGGCTTTTGTCCTTAATGGCTTTTTCCCCCTTACATTACTTTTACTTTTATACTTTAAGTAGTTTTGAAACCAGTACTTTTATACTTTTACTTGAGTTAAAAACTTGAGTCGATACTTAAACTTCTACAGGAGTATTTTTAAACTCTAGTATCTATACTTCTACCTGAGTAATGAATGTGAATACTGAAGACACCTCTGACATTAATTTACTTCTGTATGTTATAAAAATGTCTCCCTTTTACACCGTTGTCCCACACCTTCTGCCATGAATCCCTCACTGCCTTTCTAATTCATGATTTTGCTTCACCTTTACCGAAAGGAATTTCCATAATTACCTCACTACTCAATTTCAATGCTCTTTTAGCAATATTGTCTGCTTTCTCATTGCCATCAACACCCATGTGGGCAGGAACCCAACAAAACTGCACAGTAATTCCAGTTCTGCATAACCTCCACAATACCATTAATATTTCCAACACTAGATCTTCTCTTATTGTTTTCTTTGAAGTCAAACTTTGAAGGGCTGCAGTGGAGTCTGAACAAATGACATAGTTCCTTCTCGCAGTTACAGTAAGTATTTCATTTACCAACAAAAGTAATTAAAACAAAATGCATACATTCTTTTCATCACTGGTTTACTACGACTTCTGTCATTTAGCAGACGCTTTTATCCAAAGTGATTTACATCTGAGAAAACAACACAAGCAAGAAGGTTTAGAAAGAGTTTTATTTTTTCTGACACAATGAGAGCTGACGCAATTTATATGATAAGCTTCTGATTGTTAATATCAATAAATAAAAGAAAAACATTTTTTTAATTGTGTTCTTTATTTGTTATAAAACATTTATGTTGTTAAGAAACTTTTATTGCAATTGCCTTCAAAATAATACACATGGTAAGTATTTGAGACATTAAAACATTTAAATATCAAACTGATCAAACTATCAAACTATCAAACTGATTTTGGTGTGAAATATATAGATATACAAGACTCATTTAAAGCTGCAGTTTCCAACATTTAACCACTAGAGGGAATAAAGATCCCAAACTAACCCCCAAACTCAGAATGACGGTTCATTCATGCATGAATCACCCACAGCCACAGGTTTTCTGCAGGGGTTTGAAGCCTCTTTTTCCTCGTATTGTGGCAGGTTGGAATTATATAAAGCAAGAAGTTTAATGCGTAATTAGGGGCGTGGCCTTTTGATTGGCATTAATTTGTCCAACCTGTAAATAAATACTTTTTCTAAGATCTTAGAAAATGTTGGGAGTAAAGAATCAGGCCTGTAATTAGTGAATTGGTGTCTGTCTCCAGTTCTGTACAGTGGGATGACTTTTGCAGTTTTCATTTATTTTTTGGAAATGTCCCAGTTCTGAGCGACTGATTACAGCTGTATGTCAGTTAACAATCCATCAATAACCTTTTTGACTATTGTCATATCACCACAGTCAGTTGACACCTTGTTTTTACATTTACTTACAATATCTATGATTTCTCTCTCCTCCACAGCTGTGAGAAACATTGAATCTGGATTTCTACTTATTAATGTTTCCTTCCATCCATCAGCTGATCCAGGATCACACATTTTTCTGCCAGATTTGGTCCAACACTCACAAAATACCTGTTAAAATTATTCACAACCTTATTTATATTATTAATGAATTCATCGTTATTGGTTAAATATTGTGGATAATTAGTCTGTGTTGAACTTTAACGTTATTTTTAGTCCTTATTCATGAAGGAATTCATGTCCCTCTCCATGAAGGCAAGTGGTCTCGGCTCTGAAACAGCAAAGTCCTCCCTCCATTATCATATTATTATTTTTATTATTATTGTTATCATTATTACAAAAGTGCATCTCCACTCGTTGAGTTTGCACTTTGAAAGAGATGGAAAATGGACTGGTACCAAAAGCCAGGCTTGTTGCACAAGGTTTTGAGGAAGTGCAAGTTTCTGCTACAGAAGGAATCTCCAACCTGTGCTTCAGTCTCTGAGGCTCCTTGTGGCAGGAAGTTATCAAAAACAATGGACACTGCATTTGATGGACATAAAATCTGCCTTCTTTCATGGACTAGAAATGTGGAGAGACATTTTCATTAAACCTTCTCCAGAGACCAACAGAGCAGATCATCTTTTTTTAACCCACATCAACTCCATGGTTCCTGACACAGTGGATTCCTATCAGTTTTCCTACCGTGCCAACAGATCAGTGGATGAAGCGATGGCTTCGGCTTCACTTCACCTTCCAACACCTGAGGGGTTTTCCAGGAAGCAGGTTCAACAAAGTCCGATTTTAAACCTGAACTCTGAGTTGACTTAACCTGAGATAGGAAACTCAGAGTTTTCGGTTCCAGAACAGCGGATATGAGTTAGTTCAATCAACTCTGAGTTTGTTAAACTCGAGTTAAAAAGTCATCATCAGTAGAGCCCTGATACAAGGATTCACCATGGCAACCGGCGAAAAAAAGATCCACATACGCTTTCTTTTTTTTTTTTTTTACTTTATTTAACATTTCAATTTACAAAATCCCTTTGAGGAAACATTAGTTTGCATCTGAAGATCCACATACTTCACGCCACTGGAGCTAGAAGTGTTAATACGTGCGTATGGCGAGTATGAGAGCATATTTCGAAAAAAAACACGAAACACGAGGATAGAAATGGTGTGGGGGAAAGTTGCTGCAGTCAATGTGTAAGTTTAAATGCAGTATTCATTTAACATTTAAGCACACTGTCTTATAATATTACAGATGAAACCAGTGGTGGAATGGTATTGAAGGAAATGTTATTGTCATTTAGATCAGGGGCAGCCGCCACACCTCGGCTTCAGGGGGAAATGTAAATGCTTTTTTAATTTTTTTTATACATTTATGGAATTACTCTGTGTCTATTTGTATTGATTTATTCTATTACTTAATACATATAAAATAACTACAAATGCATATCAGAACAACATGATGGATTTCACTAGGTATTATCTTTCCCAACGCTTTTTCTGCTCTCTAACTCTGCCGCTTGCTGTCCGTGGTGCAGAAAACGGATGTGTATTGTGTAAAGGCCCATTGGCTGAATTGACGCCACTGAGGGAGGAGACAGAGAGAAACTCAGGCTTTATTGAAGTAAACCTGCTAGCGAGCAGGTTAGGTTCAAAGGCTCAGTTGCCGTAGTAACTGACTCAGAGTTTGAGTTAAATCGCTTTCTGGAACTGAAAACTCCGGATTTCCCTCATCTCAGGCTTAACAAACTCAGACTTTACACTAAACCCGCTTCCTGGAATACCCCTCTGCTCTCCAACCTGCAGATCTGCAGCTTCAAGACGGATCTCAACATCAGCTTTAGAATAAACCATGTGTCAGACGAGTTGTAAATCTAGTACAACTTGATTTTATACATGTGATTCAATAATAGTTAATTTCATATTATTTAAATATGAAAAACGTACACAAATATGTTGTAACTTTAGCTTATATAGTTACAATAAAACAGCATGGATCATTTGAATTACATTGTTTTTACTTAGTTTGTCCCATGAATTATCACGATAATCTGATGTATGCGCAGCTCAGATTTAAAATGCTTAAAGCCTTTTACAGTTTTCAGCGAACTATGTATAACATCACAATATCGCAAAATTTGAATACTGCAATATTGTATTGTATCGTGACTCAAGTATCGTGATGTGTATCCCACATCACACTCATTTCCTCATTCATCTTTAAACCAAATGTTCTTGTTTTCTAAATCAATAAAAACATTTTAAAAGGGAAATAAAAGCAAATCGTATCTGACTGCACTGACTTCTGAAATCTTCAAGGTTTTTTGTTTAATGCTGCAGACATCAAAGTTTATAAAATGGTGACAGATGGTTGGCTGTTCTGTTTCTGACGTGTTGATGGTTGTGTTTCTTCTTTTGTCCTGGTTTCTCTGAAGTTTCTTCATGTTTTTCAAAGGAACGTTGTAAAAACTCAACACGTAAAAATATCAAACTTGGACTAACCTCTGAACGAAGTAGATGGAGAGAGTTTAACAACATGGAGCTGCAGATTAACTTAACAAAGAGAATGTGAGTGAAGAAGAAACAGATGGGAAAAAGGACGCGTGAGAGAGGCTTTGTAGATGAATTAAATAAACTGTCACGTTTAAAGAAAAATCAGCACATACTAACAGCTCTTTATTTGCACCGTGGAGACGGTAAGTTACCAACAGCAACAAATAATACAATTTTAAGAAGGAACAGAGATTCAAACAAACTCAATGCAGAACTTAAAAAAAAAAAAAAGTACACGACCACATCGTTCCCTCTGCGTCAAGTTGACGGAGAAGCATAAATCCGGGTTGAACCTGCAACCCTTGTGGGGAGGGGATTAGGCTCATGAGCCACAGGAGGTGGTGGTTGGACTTCTGCGGGTTCTTCTTCTGTGGGTCAGACAGGAGTGGACAGCTGCCCCCGGAGGACGACAACATGAACTTCATATGTCACGAGTCAACAGACTTCTCCTCCTCTGGGTGATTTTTCATGTGACTCAGCAAATCAATTCTGCGGCTAAAACCTTTGTTGCACGTCTTGCACAAATATGGCTTCTCGCCCGTGTGCGTGGTTATGTGCTGTTTAAGAGTTGATGATTCAGTAAAGGTTTTTCCGCAGGTGTTGCACAGGTACGGCTTTTCACCGGTGTGGGTCCTCGAGTGAATCACCAGGGTGGAACGTTGCGTGTAACTCTTTCCACATGTTTTGCAGATGTAGGGCTTCTCGCCCGTGTGCGTGGTTATGTGGCTTTTAAGATTTGATGATGTAGTAAAGGTTTTGCTGCAGGTGTTGCACAGGTACGGCCTTTCGCCGGTGTGGATCCTCGAGTGAACCACCAGGTGGGCACGTAGCCTGTAACTTTTTCCACATGTTTTGCAGATGTAGGGCTTCTCGCCCGTGTGCGTGGTTATGTGGCGTTTAAGATGTGATGATCTAGTAAAGGTTTTGTTGCAGGTGTCGCACAGGTACGGCCTTTCGCCAGTGTGGCTCTTCATGTGATCCATTAAAAAACTATGTTTACTGAACTCTTTCCTGCAAGTTCTGCAAGAAAACGCCTTCTTCCCTGTGTGGGTCTTGGTCAGATTTGATTTGCTGTCTGACGGGACAGCAGCATCTTCGTGGTCACCGTGTCGTCTCATTGGCTCCGAACCTGCAATTTTACTGGAGTCTGAGCGTAAACTTTCAGTTCCTTCCTCATCTTTGTTTTGAGCTTCAGGAGAAGTGTGCAACAGCAGCTGGCCACAGTTTGGTCCTGGTTCACCATTTTCAACTTTCACATCAGCGACATTGACCAATGAGACATCCACCTCTACGTCCTCGTGCTTCATCTCCTGACTGCTGGAGTCTTCCTCCAGTTCTGTAGTCTGTGGATGCCCTGGTTCCTCCTGGTCTGGGCTGCAGCTCCTCTCCAGGTTATCCAGGTGCTGGTCACTGAAAACCCCGTCCTCCTCCACCTTACAAACATTTTCTTGTGGGGGGTCTGGAATTACAAAAAGGGACAAAAATATAGCATTTTAACAAGTCAAAAGTGCTTCCCAGTGTTAATTGTTTGGTTGTATTTGTGAGGTTTAAAGTTTGTCCTGAACCTTCGGTCTTCCCCTTCATCTATGTAGTATATTTGAAAACAAGTGCATTACTCTGTGTGACCATTAGGCGGCACTGTGACTGTACTCTTGTGTTACTGCGTTGGTATCGAGACAGTTGAAGAATAAAGTTGTTGTTCTAGAAATGGCTTCTTCCGCATCATATATAACATGGTGTCAGAGTAAAAACCCTAACCCTGACCTCATTAAGTCTAAAAGGAAATCTAGCGGAAAAATGGAGAGTCTGGATCCAGAGATTTGAACTGTTTTTTGTCACCAGCGGAATCGTCGAAAAGTCTGATGCAGTGAAAAGAGCCACGTTCCTACATGTGGCCGGGGACGAAGCAATTAAGGTATATAACAATTTTGACTTTGATGAAGACGTAGATGACTATGATACATTGAAAGAACTTTTCCGCCACATTGTGAGCCAAGGAAAAATGTATTTCAGGCACCTGTTCTTTATTCGAGTGCAAGGAAAATCAGAGACTGTTGATGCATATGTGACTGATTTAAAAAAAAAAGTGAAAGACTGCGAGTTTGAGCACCTCACCGACTCACTGATACCAGATAGAATCGTGTGTGGAATCCCAGATGACAAAGTGAGAGGACGACTACTGAGAGAACCGGACCTCACGCTAAATAAAGCAATAGACATTTGCAGAGCCAGTGAGTTGAGTCAGAGTCAGCTAAAAAGTCTACGAAGAGGTTAAAATTCCTGTCAATAAAGTCACTAAGCAAAAACAACGTGACAAACAGAAAGACTGTGGTACCACAGCACAGAATGTAAAGATGAGAACTCAAGGAAACTGCACAAGATGCAGTTACAGGCATGAGCCAAGGAAGTGCCCTGCCTACGGAAAAGTGTGCAAAGCCTGCCCTGTGGTTTTCTTGCGTTTATTTAATATGCAGATAGGTGTGTGCCACAGCCGTGCGGTCATTGGTGGGAAGGTTCCATGCCCTGGATAGTGATTGGCTGAAACCGACAACCACCTGAGATATAAGGAGACAAGATGGCGGCCACCAGAGGGCTGCAAGCGGGCTGCAGACTCTCATCCTCCTCTTCTCCCAACCGGCCACACCTTTTGCTTAGAACTTTGCCATCTGTTTTGATATTAGTTACTTGTGAGTAGTAAGGGTGGGCTGCCAGTTTTGTTAACCTCGTTTTCTCCTGTTTATTTTAGTTAGGGAGGTAAGCCTTGTGTCATTTGTTTTCTTTTGTTTGACAGGTCAGTTACCTATTCCCAAGACAGGACCCTTTTGTTTGTTGTTTTGGCCTGTGTCCACCCTGAAGCCTAGTAGCTCAGTCTCAGTTTACTTTCAAGATAGTTATATGTTCATTTACTTTTGTGTAAATAAATCACTTCCTTTTGTATTGAAACCAAATCTTGTTTGTGGCTACTTGGGACTTGGGGAAGATGGGGCCTTATCATGTTGTCTCCTAGGCACCGCTAGACTGGGGCATAACATGAATTGGGGGTTCGTCCGTCTTCTCGTCTCGCTTAATTTGGTGAGTACTTCTGGTTGGTAGTTCTCTTTTGGTGTGTGGGGGCAAAATTATGGAGTTTTCACTAGATGATTTTGTGGCTAGTCCGCCTTTGTCTAAAACTGAGAAATGCAAAAAGGCAGACCTGTTGGTTTTGGCAAATGTTTATGGTGTGCGCGTGTCTTACAGTGCCAATAAGGCAGAGCTCAGACAGTTGCTGTGTGCAAAGTCGGAGCCCTGCAGAGCAACATGGCTCTCCCGGATGCTCTCGACAAATGCTTGCTGGCTCCTTCTTTGCATCAGGTATTTATTGAAAAACTGACAGGAACGACCATATTTGAGACAACCAATGGTAGACAGTGGATGGACAATGGGAGGAAACAAACAGATAAACAGGACATTTCAGTTGAAGAGCAACTAATCTATGTTATCAAATCAAATCAAACTTTATTTATAAAGCACCTTTCATACAAAAAAAATGTAACACAAAGTGCTTTCCATGTTATGCAGAGCCAACAGACATCTTTTCTGTTGGTGGTTTTGAACAAATGATCCAACTGACCATGAGACAGTTGTGGAACAGCCCAAAACCCTGAGTGGATTAGGGAGTGGCTGTTGTGACTGTTAACATGTGATAAGCAATTCTAAAAAAACACAGTCTGCTCTCCAAGCTGACTTGATTCAGTTTCTAATGGTTGTCATAAGGACAAAACTAATTCAAAAAGGTTGATTAACCTCACAACGTATGTTTAGTTTGTGCGCGACAAGAGTGTTTTGTTTGACAAATGGTGCCACGCGTGTAATGTTAAAACCATGGCGGAAATGAGAGAGCTCATTCTGCTTGAGGAATTCAAAACGTGTTTGCCGGAGCGAATTGTGGTTTATTTGAACGAACAAAAAGAAGCATCTGTAGCAAAAGCAGCCGTGCTCGCTGATGAGTTCATTTTGACTCACAAAAGTGTTTTTTCTATGCCAGTACCTCGTGTCTCACATGCAATGTCTGAGCGCAGAAACCGATCGCCAAAGCTGATGCGTAAAAGCTCCTCACCAGCTGCGGGTGAGAGCCGCGAGTGTTTTTATTGCCATGAGCCAGGCCACTTGATCGCTGTCTGCCCGGCTCTTAGTAAAAAAGGACAACACAAAAATGTTAAACCTACCGCAGGTGTGGGTTTTTATAAACACCGCGTCCCCACCTGTAAAGCACACTGAGTCTTCACCTGAAGCAGAGTTAAATGAGGAGGTTGACCCTCGTTTCAAACAGTTTGTTTTTCACAGATTTGTGTCAGTAACCGGTGAGGAAGCAGATAAAGTGCAGGTAACTATTCTCAGAGAAACAGCCGCCTATCATTCATTCATGCTGGCTAGTGTTTTGCCCCTCTCAAATGAAACTTCGTGTTCTTCTGAGTTGTTGGTGTGGGGAATTAAAATGAGTGAACTGAGCGCCCTACTTCACATGATCCATTTGCATTCACCGCTTGTGTCGTGACGTGTGAAAGTTGCCGTGCTCTCACGGTTTCCGATTAGTGGCATTTCATTTATTTTGGGTAACGATCTGGCCGGAGGAAATGTGTTTCCTCTGCCAGAGGTCGTTAATGATCCCATTTCGGTTGCACCTGCTTGCTGCCCCACCTCTGTCTCTTCTGTTGTGTCTGTGCCAAATGTGTTTCCTGTATGCGCAGTTACTCGTGCACAGGCTAGTAAATTGGGTGATGTGGTGGATTTGTCTATCTCGTTTATGGCTACATTAGATGAAGGTGAGCCCTCTTTTTCAGTGTCCCCCGCTACTGAGTGTGAAAAGGTACCAAAGTCACTGAGCTTGATGTGTATCCTGCTGATGCAGATTGGAGTTTAAATGTGACCCGAGAAATGTTGAGTGCTCAGAGAAATTATCTGTCTCTACCTTTGTGTCTGTCCTCTGTTGTAGCCGCCGAGGACGACAGCCAGCTAGGGATGCAAATTATCGATTATTTCATTAATTGATAGTTGATAACCTTATCGATCGATCATCGATTAGTTGATAAGCGGCGTTTTTCCCCCATCTGAGATACAAACATAATTTTTTTTGCTTGTATAAAATACAAAGGACATTTTAATGTATTCCTTAATCAAATATGTATTTGATACAAAAGTAACAAAAAGACATTTTTGTACCACAAGGAATATAATATAAAGTGCACTTCAAGGCTATTAGTAGTAGCAGCAGCCATAATAGTGTCATTTGTGTCAAGCAAATTTTAAGTTCTAGTTACGTTTTAAGTTAGAGTTTTGGCAGTGTTCAAAATAAAATTACGAGACCTGCTGTATTGGAGCACATTTTCTTTTAGTTAAAACTGTAGCGGGGACAGATGTTTAGAGAAACCTATGTATGTACCGGGTGAAGGCTGATTTATGGTTCCGCGTTACAACAACGCAGAGCCAAGAAGGTCCTGGGTTCGATTCCCGCCGGGGACGCTGTGGGCGCTGAAGTGCGTGTTAGTTCCCCCATGACTTCAGCACCCACACCCTGGGTGGGGTTGGCGAAAGGATCTTTCTGTGTGGAGTTTGCATGTTCTCCCCGTGTTCCCCTGGGTAGCTAATGGGAGCTACCTCACAAAAACATGCACACAGTCCTGGGCTACACATGCCCCCTCTGGCCAACCGGGGCGCCAGATCGGGTGGGGAGGATCCGGCCGGAATAACGTGATCCTTCCACGCGCTACGTTCGGCCGGAGAAACCCCACCCTGTCTGGTGAAAAGATGCGGCCTGCTCACTCCTCAGGTTAAGGAGGAGACCTGAGCTCAGTGCAGGGCCCTCCCAGGGTTGGTAGAGGATGGCAATGCACAGGACTGTTAGGTAGGAGCACTGGGTGATAAAATGGGGACAAAACCGGGATAAAAAAAAAATAAATAAATAAAAAATTAAAAAAAAAAAAATTAAAAAAAAAAAAAAAAAAAAGATTAATTGTAATCGTTAATTTTAATCGGGTAATTTCATAACGGCAATTAATCGAAAATCGATTAATTATTAACATCCCTACAGCCAGCCTTGTGGGTTTTTCTTGGACAACGGTGTCTTAATGAGACGGTGGAGTCCCGACTCCAGTGAGATGCAATGTGAATTCGTTTTCGAATTTTGACCACTTTTTTGCGGGCAGAGCATGAAAAAGAAAAAGCAATGTCCTCTTTGTTTTCTTTTTGATTATGACATAAAATGTGCAGCGTAAAGAATAAAATTAAAATGCAATTTGGATTATATATTATCTATTTTATTTTTGACTCAAATAATGCAGCCACATTCTTAAAATGAAAAAGCATTTCTGCAAATGTATTTTAACTTTCAAATTTTAGATTTAAAATTGAATATTGAACTATTTGCTGAGGCATGATTTGAAAATTAAATCTCCAACGTCTTTTTCTTTTTAATTTGAATTAAGTACAAGAATGACCAGTGTTGAATATGAAAATTAAAATGCAAATCGGATTAAATATTATTAAGTTGATTTATGGGTCAAATAATGCAGCCACATTCTTAAAATGAAAATGCATTTCTGGAAATGCATTTTAATTTTCACATTTTAGATTAAAAATTGAATATTGGTAACTATTTGCTGAGGCATGATTTGAAAATTAAATCTCAAACGTCCTTTTCTTTTTAATTTGAATTAAGTACAAGAATAAGCAGTTTTGAATACGAAAATTAAAATCGGATTGTACGTATATTATCAATTTCATTTTTGACTCAAATAATGCGGCCACATTCTTAAAATGAAAAAGCATTTCCGCAAATGCATTTTAATTTGAATATAGGCCCTCATATGCTTCCATACAGATATTGTAGCTTTGATTGAGGAGAATCTATTGCTTTTTTCTGACCATCCTAGCCAAACCTTTGTCTTGTATCATGACATTGATGTGGAAGGCCACAAACCCATTAAGCAACATGCATACAGGGTGAATCCAACTAAACGGGCCATGATGAAGACGGAGGTGAGCTATATGGTTGAACATGGTTTAGCTGTTCCCAGTACCAGTGCGTGGAGCTCCCCCTGCGTTCTGGTTCCGAAACCCGATAACACTCCTCGTTTTTGTAACGATTACAAAAAGGTAAACTCAGTCACTAAACCCGACTCTTTTCCTCTCCCCAGAATGGAGGATTGCATAGATCGTGTAGGCTCCGCCAAATATGTGACAAAACTGGATCTGTTAAAAGGTTATTGGCAGTTTCCTTTAACACCACGGGCCTCTGAAATATCAGCTTTTGTCACTCCCGATACCTTCCTCCAGTACACCGTTATGCCATTCGGGCTGCGTAATGCCCCCGCTACTTTCCAACGGTTAATGCATGTTGTGTTATCTGGTGTTGAAAATTCTCACTCACTCACTCATCTTCTCCCGCTTTTCCGTTACCGGGTCGCGGGGGCAGCAGCCTCAGCAGGGATGCCCAGACTTCCCTCACCCCAGACACCTCCTCCAGCTCTTCCGGGGGGAGTCCGAGGCGTTCCCAGGCCAGCCGAGAGACATAGTCTCTCCAGCGTGTCCTGGGTCTTCCCCGGGGTCTCCTCCCGGTGGGACATGCCTGGAACACCTCCCTAGGGAGGCGTCCAGGAGGCATCCGGTACAGATGCCCAAGCCACCTCAGCTGACTCCTCTCAATGTGGAGGAGTAGCGGCTCGACTCCGAGCTCCTCCCGGGTGACCGAACTCCTCACCCTATCTCTAACCTGTTGAAAATTGTGAGGCTTATTTAGATGATGTAGTCGCCTATTCCTCTACCTGGTCCGACCATCTCCACACACTGTCCCTCATCTTCAGCCGTCTTTGTGAGCCCTCTCTCACACTCAACCTTTCAAAATGTGAGTTTGGCAAAGCCACTATTACTTATTTAGGAAAACTGGTTGGTCAGGGGCAGGTGCGTCCGTTGGCCGAAAAAGTGCAGGCGGGTATTGATTTTCCGGTCCCACAATCGAAGAAAGCACTGCGCTAATTTATAATTGTATTTAACAATACAGACAATTGATGTGTGTTTATTATAAGATTTTGGGCGGCACCTGCGGCTGAAGAGACATTTGAGCTGGAGGAGGAAAGAAGCGTGGCTAACAGAGAGCTAACAATAGCTAGGATAGGCTCAGATAAACGGTCTGAAAGTTTTAAAAACAAAGAAAAGCTGTCGGAGAAAAGTGACCGTAGTGTTAAGGCTGAATTATGCTTCTGCGTCAAAATGATGCCGTGCCTACGGCGTGTGGTTTGGATCGACGCAGAGGACACGCCGTCACCTGCGCCGTCACTGACGTGCACCTCCTGAAAATTGTAACTACGCGTCGAGGAGACGCCGTCCACACGCAGACCGAGAGGGCTGTGATTGGTTCGTTTGAAAGCGAAGCATTTCCGGTTTCCGGTTTGAATCAGTAGTGAACTTCCAGGGCTCTTTTCTTCGTTTATATGTGATTTTTTTTGTTTTTGTTTTTTGCACAATAGTTGTCCTTATCTCTTTGATTTAGTGTGACCGGAAAAAGTCGGATAAACCATTCAGAAAAAGATCGCTAACTAGTGGCCGCGGGGGGTACTGCACCGCGACCAAATGAAGAGACGGAGAAGTCCGAAGGGTTCAGCACGGCGTCACGGCTGCGGCGTGTGCTCTGCGTTGGTGTGACGCAGAAGCATATTTCAGCCTTTATGTAAATGATTATCCGTCACTCGTAAATCATCTTTTGGTCCACTTTATTGACTCGGTATCAACACAGGGATGACAGACTGCTATTTTGCGGGACCGGTGTTACGGTCTAAACCACCCACGTCTGAACAACCACGTTCTGCGTGACATCATTACAACACAGTGACAGAAAACTATAACAGCCCCGATGAATATGAATGAAAATGCTATTCATTTCATGATGTTGAGAATTCTTCACTAAGGTTAAAGGAGCTTGAGGCTCCTTTTAAGAAATGAGACTCTCTAGCGCCACCCTTCACCACGACGGCCGTTGGTGGTACTGCAGCCAACAGTGAAGCCGGCACGGGAGAACGGGGAGAACGCGCATGCAGCGTCATGTGACGTCACATGCGCAGCCCAGGGCGGGAAATTCGGGACCGAATTGCAGCACATTTTGCAGCACACAGCCTGTTCAAGGCAAACGAGAGATACACTAGAGGGCTCATTCTTTTGGGTTTGGAACGCTTCATCTGACATTATTACTAGAAAACTTAAAATGTATACGGATTTTTTTCATAAATCCTGCCACAATCCAGCCTCAAGCTCCTTTAAGTGAAAATGTATTTTAATTTTCTTATTGATTGTGAGTTTGACTGGATGTCATTCAACTTTTGAACCTAGTAGGTAAACTACCTCCTTTTGAAGTGAAATTGATTTTTGTTATTGCACTGTTCTTAACTTTTTGTTAGGGCCCGAGCACTTACAGTGCGAAGGCCCTATTGTATCTGTAGGAATTTTTTATTTATTGTCGTTCTTTCTTTCTTCTGATGAAAAGAGGGCCTTTTTTCCCCCTAAACGTGCCCAAAAAGTCACCAAATTTTGCACGCAAGCCAAGCGTGGCAAAATGGCTAAACAGTGCTCCCTAGAAAACTTTGTGCCTCAAGCCCCACAATACGGTTTGACGTACATGCACGAAAATCGGTACACACCTGTATCATGGCGCAACTTAAAGAAAAGTCTCTTGGCGCCATGGCCGAAACCGAACAGGAAGTCGTCCATTTGGAATTAATAGTGTAATTTTGGCGAAATTTATGCCATTCCTTCGGCAGTTAATACGGCCCGAACCGTAACGTGCACCCAGGTGTGTTATACTTCAAAATGTGCGTCTCCATCCTGCGACTAGGCGCATTACTTTTCTCTTTGAAAAGCGTTACCGTGGCGACGCTAGACGCCAAAAAGCACCTCCACCCTTCATCGGATTGGTTCAGACAGAAAAAACTTTGTGCCTCAAGCCCCACAATACGGTTTGATGTACATGCACGAAAATCGCTACACACCTGTATCATGTCGCAACTTAAAGAAAAGTCTATTGGCACCATGGCCAAAACCGAACAGGAAGTCGGCCATTTTGAACATTTTGAATTAATCACGTAATTTTGGCTCAATTTATGCCATTCCTTCGGCAGTTAATACGGCCTGAACCGTAATGTGCACCCAGGTGTGTTATACATCAAAATGTGCGTCTCCATCCTGCGACTACCGCATTACTTTTCTCTTTCAAAAAGCGTTACCGTGGCGACGCTACATGCCAAAAAGCGCGCCCCTCCTTCATCTGATTGGTCCATATTTGATAGTTTCACCAAAAGTCACCAAATTTTGCACGCAAGCCAGGGCTGGCAAAAAATTTGATATTTCATGGTTTGCATTAATGGGCGTGGCCTAATGGCTCAACAGCGCCCCCTAGAAAACGTATCTCTGCCATAACTTTTGAACGGGTTGTGATAAAGACTCGTTGGTGGTGTCATCGGACTCTGTATTGAGTCCTTGACCTTCATTGGCTGAATTAGCCCCGCCCCTTCTTCTGATTGGTTGTCCCTATTTTCTGCTATAACTTTTGAATGCTTTGACAGAGAGTCGTGGGTGGTATCATCGGACTCTGTATTGCGTCCTTAATTAGAATTGGCCCCGCTCCTTCTTCTGATTGGTTATCCCTATTATTTGCTATAACTTTTGAATGGTTTGAGAGAGTCGTGGCTGGTGTCATCCGCTAAATGTCCAGGCCTGAAGAATCTACATGCAAGTCATACAAGCGCTTCCACTGCAGCCTGAACGTGCACAAGGGTGCGAGGGCCTGTTCATCGCTGCTTGCAGCTTTAATTTTAGTTTACAATTTCATGTTTCTACATTTTGTGGCAACAGTGCTGACAAGCTTTGTTTTGATCCAATGATGCAGTCAGTGAAAAAAAAAATGTCCATGTTGGAGAGAATGGACAATACATTTGTTTTACTTAATTTACTTTACTTTTTTACTTAATTCATTGCCAAAATGTATCTGATCGGGAAAAAGTATCGGAAATGTATCGGGAGCCAAAAAAAGTGATCGGATCGGGAAAAATCGGGATCGGCAGATACTCAAACTCAAGTGATCCGGATCGGATCAGGAGCTAAAAAATCCTGATCGGGACAACCCTAGAAGAAGTGGTAGCTGAAATGCCAAATGCCAGATACTTTTCAGTTGTAGACGCTAACCACGGATTTTGGCAAATCAAGTTGGACCAAGAAAGCTCACACCTGTGTACATTCAACACGCAATTTGGGAGATACAGGTTTGAAAGACTTCCATTTGGTATACCGTCAGCACCTGAAGTGTTCCAGAGGTGCATAGCCAGACATCTAGAAGGGCTAGAGGGAGTAGTCAACGTAATAGATGACATCCTGGTCTGGGGAGAGAGCATTGAGCAGCATGATCGCTGCTTGAGACAACAGCTGGACCGCCTAAGAAGCGTCAATCTGAAACTGACTAAAAGTAAGTGTAAGATAAGGATGACAGAAATCAGTTACATTGGACATGTGCTCAGTGAGAAAGGACTCAAGCCTGATCCTGAAAAGGTTAGAGCCATACAAAACATGCCTGCACCAGAGGACAAAGCTGCCCTCCAGAGGTTCACGGGGTTACTGCAGTACCTCTCTAAATGCATCCCTAACCTCTCAGACCTGAGTGCTCCTCTAAGGAAGTTGGAAGGGAATGTGGAATGGCACTGGGGGTCAGAGCAACAACAGAGTTTTGACAAACTGAAAGCTCTCGTCGGCCAAGCACCATTACTCAAGTACTATGATGTCAGAAAGCAAGTTATCTTATCTGTTGAATCAAGTTGTGAGTCCAGGTACTTCAAGATGGACATCCTGTAGCATATGGCTCCAGAACATTAACTGATTGTCAAAAACGTTATGCACAAATTGAAAAGGAATTGCTTGCAATTAGTGATGGAGGAACTAGAACTATTGAATGAATTCAAATACTTGGGAGTCACATTGGACTCCACCCTCTCTTTCCGGAATCACGTCAACAGGATCTCAAAAATAATCAAATTCAACCTTGCCAATTTCAAAACTATAAGACCATCTCTCACTACCGAGGCAGCCAGAGTGTTCATGCATGCAATGGTCATGTCACACATCGAATATGGATTCACCAACTGGTCTTTCACCACTAAAATGACACTCAACCAAGTAGAATCACTATACAAAAGAGCAATAAAAATACTTGACAAAAAAACTGTAACATACCACCTAAATATACTAAATAAACAATTAAGTCTAAAGAAATGTATGGATCTGGTTAAGAAATTTAGGGATTTTGCTAAATACAAAACAGCGCAAATAATGTCCAAAGCAAGGAATAATCTACTACCATCTAATTTTAGAAAACATAAAGTAGGAACAACAATGTGCAGCATGTGCATATGGAACTGTGGAGACTCTGTGGAACAGTTTGGAGCTGGAAATGAAAAAGTACTAACATAAATCTGTTTAAAAAGAGATACAAACAATTATTTATAAACAGGTATATGGATGAGGAAATGGGGTAACAAGTGTGAGAAACAAATAAAATAGGGAAAAATGGTATATTATACTTGCTTAAGATATGTTTAGATATTTATGTGGATATTTATGTAGTATATATTATATGTTGAGAGGGATAGATATAATTATGTAACATATGTTATATATTTATTAGGTATGTAGCATATATATATTTATAGGGATATTTATGTAGTTATATAGTGTATATTTATATAGATTTATAAAATATTTGTATTTTCTATATATTGATAAAATATTCATGTAATATTTATATTTTCTATATACTTATATGGATAATTATGTGGTAATAGGCATGTTTTACATAGTATTTATATAGACTATATTTATATGGATATTGTGTAGATATAATAATAGCAATAATGTAAATTCATAGAGTAATAAAGGGGTAGGAACTAGGAAAAAGTGTAGACTTCTTCCTACTCATTTTTTCCAACATATGTGAATATGAAGATGTTAATGTTTATTTTTTATTTTTTATATACATGTTCGAAATAAAAATTCATCCATTCATTCATTCATAAAGTGTGAAATCTCAGTCTGGTCCAGAGTGTGAATGGAGCATGAAAGGCAGCACCAAGTAAACAGAACAACAAGTTAGTTCGGTTTCCGAATCCCACATCAGCAGCTGCTTGAGCTGGGGAGTTTCCCATTTAGTTGGTTTGCTTCATCACCACGGCTTTTAACTGGAAACAAAGGGATCTTGTAGGAGTCATACTCATGTGTTCATTCATTCAACTTTCCAGGGTTACGTACCGACTCTGTGGAGTCTGATTTCAGGTTTCCAGGCGAGGTCCAACAGTCTGCGCTGACGGTCGAGCTCTTCTTCATACTCCAAGATGCTTTTTTCAAACACTGACAATATTTCTACAGCAGCTGCTGTTAGTCGCTGACCGATAAACTCTCTCAGATGATTCACCTTAGACATTGTTGAAGAGGAAAAAGAAAGGAAACAACAGAACCGTCCTCTCCTTCTTCTTCTCTAGGTTTAATGGCGGATCACAACCAACGTTATTAGGTTCTACCGCCACCTGCTGTACCGGAGTGTGTAACATCAGGATCATTATTACACCAGGTTACAGTCTAACTTAAAGGGGGGAAAAAAAGGAAATACCTAAATAAAATAAGATAACCACATTTAAATCTTATTATCTATCCCTGCATCTTTGAGAAAGACAAGGATTTCCTTATAACAATCCCTCATCACCTCACTCCTCCCTAATAACCTACTAAACTCCATTCCCGTCCCAGCTCGTACATCCTGTCTCTTAAAGCGTTCCTTTCTACCTCATACTTGCCACATTTAAGAATCACATGCTCTACATTCTCTGTGACATCACACTCATCACATTTATCAGACACGGACTTTGACATTAAATACAGAGTTGATTTTAAACTAGTATGACCTAATCTTAATCTAGAAATGATGACTTCCTCTCTCCTACACTTTCCTTTGAAAACCTTCACGTTAATTGACTTCTGTATGTTATAAAAATGTCTCCCTTTTACACCGTTGTCCCACACCTTCTGCCATGAATCCCTCACTGCCTTTCTAATTCATGATTTTGCTTCACTTTTACCAAAAGGAATTTCCATAATTACCTCACTACTCAATTTCAATGCTCTTTTAGCAATATTGTCTGCTTTCTCATTGCCATCAACACCCATGTGGGCAGGAACCCAACAAAACTGCACAGTAATTCCAGTTCTGCATAACCTCCACAACACCATTAATATTTCCAACACTAGATCTTCTCTTGTTGTTTTATTTGAAGTTAAACTCTGAAGGGCTGCAGTGGAGTCTGAACAAATGACATAGTTCCTTCTCGCAGTTACAGTCAGTATTTCATTCACCAGCGAAAGTAATTAGAACAAAATGCATACAACATTCTTTTCATCACTGGTTTACTACGACTTCTGTCATTTAGCAGACACTTTTATCCAAAGTGATTTACATCTGAGAAAACAACACAAGCAAGAAGGTTTAGAAAGAGTTTTATTTTTTCCGACACAACGAGAGCTGACACAATTTATTTGATAAGCTTCTGATTGTTAATATCAATATATAAAATAAAAATATTTTTAATTCATGTGTTCTTTATTATTTGTCACAAAACATTTATGTTGTTAAGAAACTTTTATTTCCTTGGGCTTCAAAATAACACACATGGTAAGTCTTTGAGACATTAAAACATTTAAATATCCAACTTAGTTTAGTTCAGCACTTCCAGTCGGTGGATTTATTATTGACGTGCACATGCAGGACTCATGAGTCACCGTTTGGCATTAAAATAAAAGTAAGTTAAGTCAGAGGGAAGGTAAACTTCGGATGGTACGACCAGAGGGAACACAGGGAAGGAAATGAGGATCAATTAACATGATTTTGGTGTGAAATATATAGATATACAAGACACATTTAAAGCTGCAGTTTCCAACATTTAACCACTAGAGGGAATAAAGATCCCAAACTAACCCCCAAACTCAGAATGACGGTTCATTCATGCATGAATCACCCACAGGTTTTCTGCAGGGGTTTGAAGCCTCTTTTTCCTCGTATTGTGGCAGGTTGGAATTATATAAAGCAAGAAGTTTAATGCGTAATTAGGGGCGTGGCCTTTTGATTGGCATTAATTTGTCCAACCTGTAAATAAATACTTTTTCTAGGATCTTAGAAAAAGTTGGGAGTAAAGAATCAGGCCTGTAATTAGTGAATTGGTGTCTGTCTCCAGTTCTGTACAGTGGGATGACTTTTGCAGTTTTCATTTTTTTTTTGGAAATGTCCCAGTTCTGAGCGACTGATTACAGCTGTATGTCAGTTAACAATCCATCAACAACCTTTTTAACTATTGTCATATCACCACAGTCAGTTGACACCTTGTTTTTACATTTACTTACAATATCTATGATTTCTCTCTCCTCCACAGCTGTGAGAAACATTGAATCTGGATTTCTACTTATTAATGTTTCCTTCCATCCATCAGCTGATCCAGGATCACACATTTTTCTGCCAGCTTTGGTCCAACACTCACAAAATACCTGTTAATTATTAACCACCTCATTCATATCATTAATGACTTCATCGTTATTGGTTAAATATTGTGGATGATTAGTCTGTCTTGAACTTTTCCTTATGGCATCGAGTTTTTATTATTATTATTAAGACAGATTGTTCACTCTTGGGTTTATGTTGAGCTTTTATAACTCACCACCAGGGGGCACTGCTGCTCTTTCTACATATGGAGAGTGTAATATTCCAGAATTATAAACAATAAAATGATTCATCCATCTAAAATGAAAACTTAATTACATTTTTCATGATTATTTCTGACTAAATATGAGTTGAGGTAAAAAGACATTTACTTCTAAACGGATGTCTGATATAAAAGGGTTAAATCCAAAGTCTGTCCTCTTCCTGGAATCTGATCCCGATGATCCTCCCTCTTCTTCCTGCTCTCCAACCTGCAGATCTGCAGCTTCAACACGGATCTCAACATCAGCTTTAGAATAAATCATGTGTCAGACGAGTTGTAAATCTAGTACAACTTGATTTAATACATGTGATTCAATAATATTGTTAATTTCATATTATGTAAATAATATGAAAAACATTCACAGATATGTTGTGACTTTAGCTTATATCAGAATCAGAATTTATTTATTAGTTATTTCCCTCTTTGGTAGTAAAAATAAATGTGGTATTTCTGTGTGGTATTTCTATCTACAGTATACACATTTTAAGGTGCAGCAGTTTGAGGTAGTGAGAAGGACAGTTCTGAATAAAAAGTATAGTAAAAATAAGTATAAGTATAACCTATTTACAATTTTAACAGACAAATTATACAAAAAATACAAAAAAATTATACAAAGGAAATACAAAAGTGAGAGGTGCAGCAGAGTGAGGCAGACATGATTATTAAAGAGGGTGCTGGATGATTTTTATTGCACGTGTTTGGTTACTCTGAGACTTATTATTTGTGGGAGTTCATCAGAGCAACCGCTTGCGGGAAGAAACTGTCTCTGTGTCTGGAGGTTTTAGCGTACAGAGCTCTGTAGCGCCGTCCAGAGGGGAGGAGTTGGAACAGGCAGTGTCCCGGGTGTGAGGGGTCTGCAGAGATTCGACCTGCCCGTTTCCTGGTCCTGGACCGGTACAGGTCCTGGATAGATGGGAGGTTAGTCCCAACTATCCTATCTGCAGTCCTGATGGTCCGTTGCAGTCTGTGCCTGTCCAGTTTGGTGGCTGATCCAAACCAGACAGTGATGGAGGAGCAGAGAACAGACTGGATGATGGCAGTGTAAAATGTGATCAGCAGCTGCTGTGGCAGGTTGAACTTCCTGAGCTGCCGCAGGAAGTACAACCTCTGCTGCGCCTTCTTTCTGACGGAGTTGATGTGGGTGGTCCACTTCAGGTCCCGGGAGATGGTGGACCCCAGGAACTTGAAGGAGTCTGTGGTGGAGACGGTGCTGTTGAGGATGGTGAGGGGGGGGGGGAGTGGCGGTGGGTTTTTCCTGAAGTCCACTGTCATCTCCACAGTCTTGAGCGGGTTCAGTTCCAGGTGGTTCTGACTGCACCAGTGGACCAGCTGATCCACCTCCCGTCTGTACGCGGACTCGTCACCTTCCCGGATCAGGCCGATGACGGTGGTGTCGTCCGCGTACTTCAGGAGCTTCACAGACGAGTCCCCTGAGGTGCAGTCGTTAGTGTATAGGGAGAAGAGCAGGGGTGAGAGGACGCACCCCTGGGGGGCGCCAGTGCTGATGGTGCGGGTGCTGGATGTGATGCTCCCCAGCCTCACCTGCTGCCTCCTGTCACTCAGGAAGCTGGAAATCCACTGACAGGTGGAGGCAGGCACGGTGAGCTGGGTGAGCTTCTGGTGGAGGATTGCGGGTGCGATCGTGTTGAACGCCGAGCTGAAGTCCACAAACAGGATCCTCGCATAAGTCCCTGAGGTGTCGAGATGACGCAGGATGTAATGCAGTCCTATGTTGACTGCGTCATCCACCGACCTGTTTGCCCGGTAGGCAAACTGCAGGGGGTCGAGCAGGGAGCCTGTGGTGTCCTTCAGGTGGCTCAACACCAGCCGCTCAAAGGTCTTCATGACCACAGACGTCAGGGCGACGGGTCTGTAGTCATTTAGACCAGTGATGGTGGGTTTCTTCGGGACTGGGATGATGGTGGAGCGTTTGAAGCATGAAGGCACCTCACACAGCTCCAGGGACCGGTTGAAGATCCGTGTGAAGGTGGGGGCCAGCTGCTCGGCGCAGACTCTCAGGCAGGAGGGAGACACGCCGTCTGGGCCAGGAGCCTTCCTGATCTTCTGCCTTTTGAACAGCCGACACACGTCTTCCACAGAGATCTTCAGTGCAGGCAGGGTCTTGGGTGGGGGGAGGGGGGTAGACAGAGGTGGGGGGGGTTGGCTGAGGTGAGGTGTGAAAAGGTGGGCAGTGGGGGGGGAGGGGGGGGATGGTGGAGGTGTAGCCGCAGGGGGGGAGGGGGAGGGGGAGGGGGGGTGGTGATGATGATGATGATGATGAAGGTGATGATGATGATGAAGATGATGAAGGTGATGATGATGATGATGATGAACATGATGAACATGATGAAGGTGATGATGATGGTGATGATGGTGATGATGATGAGTCGAACCGGCAGTAAAAGTTGTTCAGCTGGTTGGCGAGTTTGCGGTTGCCTGCAGGGCGTGGAGCTGGTCTTTTGAACCCAGTGATGTTCTGCAGGCCTCTCCACACAGACGAGGGGTCAGGGTTGGCAGAGAGGCGATTCTGCAGCCGTTCGCCGTAGGATCGCTTCGCTTTCCTGATCTCCCTTGTCAGTGCGTTTTTGGCCTGCCTGAACAGGGCTCGGTTGCCGCTCCTGTAGGCATCCTCCTTGTCTCTGCGCAGTTTTCTGAGGGTCGGAGTGAACCAGGATTTATTGTTATTGTATGTGCAGAACGTCTTGGTCTGCACACACATGTCCTCGCAGAAACTGATATAGGATGTAACAGTATCAGTCAGTTCATGGAGATCTGAGGCCGCAGCTTCAAACACACTCCAGTCGGTGATCTGAAAACAGTCCTGAAGCTCCAGCTTTGACTCCTCAGTCCACTTTTTAACAGTATTCACTACAGGCTTGGAGGTCTTTAATTTCTGCCTGTAGGTAGGGATGAGATGGAGCAGACAATGGTCAGAGTGACCAAGAGCTGCGCGGGGAACAGAGCGGTATGCGTTCTTTATGACGGTGTAACAATGGTCCAGAGTCCGCGTGTCCCTGGTGGGACACGTGACGTGTTGTCTGAATTTCGGGAGTTTGTGAGTGAGGTTTGCTTTGTTAAAGTCCCCCAAAACAATAAAAAATGAGTTCGGGAGTTTTTTCTCCAGGTCTGTTATCTGGTCGGCGAGACACTGAGTGGCTTCAGCCACACACGCGTCTGGTGGAATGTAGACGCCGACCAGAACAAAGGATGAAAACTCCCGCGGTGAATAAAATGGTTTGCAGTTCACAAAAAGTGTCTCTAAGTGAGGACTGCAAGAAACTTTTAGCACTGTGGCATCTGTACACCAACCTTCGTTAATATAGAGGCAGACCCCGCCGCCTTTTCGTTTCCCTGATGATTCCTTGCAGCGATCCGCTCGGATGAGCTGGAATCCCGGCAGCCGTACTGCGCTGTCCGGGACGAGATCACTGAGCCAGGTTTCCGTGAAGCAAAAGGCGGCAGATCTGCTAAAATCCCGGTTCCTTGTGATGAGCATAAGAAGCTCATCTATTTTGTTAGTAAGGGATCGGACGTTTCCCAGGTGAATGGAGGGGAGCGCGGTTCGGAATCCTCTCTCTCTCAGACGCACGAGGGCTCCGGCGCGCTTCCCCCGCTTGCGTCTCCTGTAGAGCCGGTAAACAGCGACTGCTGCTCCGATCAGAATCTCCTTAAAGCTGTCCGGATCGGAGAAAATTGGGCAAGATGTGCCGGGAGAGGACTTCCTAATATTAAATAGCTCTTCTCTGCTGAAGGTGACCCGTGAGGGGCAGCAGAAAACAGGAAAAATAAACAAAAAGCAGAAGAAAAACAGAGAGCGAAAAACCGTGGCGGCCATAGGCGGCGCCATCTTGCACTTTAATCCGCTGTCGGTGTTGCTCACCTACATCTCAGGACCAACCCAGTTCCCAGAGTACACGGCGGTCCTGATGCTGGACGACAACCAGATGGGGTACTATGACTCAGAGACCAACAGAGTGATGAAGGTCGGTGCTGGAGGTGGGAAAGGGGAGGAGCTTGACGTGGACCAGTTAGCCTTGGATGGGCTGTGGAACAATATGAAGGGGATGAGGATCAGGTTGGACATAGCCAGAAAACAGCTGAACCTGACCTCTCCAGGCATCTACGTTCAACAGAGGATGGTGGTTTGTGGGGACCAGGAAGACGATCAGCATCATTTCCTCATGGTCAGGGATGGTGTGAATGGTCATGATGCCGAAAGTGTAGTGTGTAACACGACCCACTTCCTGTACGGCGGTGGTGATGGTTGGGAGTTCCAATTGGACACCATGGAGCAGATTTACTTTCAGATGCGCTTCTCAAACATCTACCTGCTCTTCTGTGCCCGGACTCTGCAACACCTGCTGGAGATCAACAAGCACCTGGTGATGCGTCGTGTTCGACCTCGACTACGCCTCCTATCACAGCCGGGGGGGGGCGGGCCCAGATCACCTGTCTGGCCACAGACTTCTACCCTCGCCACATCAACCTGACGCTGCTGCGGGGACGGTCGAGGAAATGACCGTTGGCTCGGTGCTGCCCAACGGCAACGGTCTCTACCAGCTGAGGAAGACGCTGGTGGTGGATGAAGAGGAGCTGCAGAGGAAGCACAAGTACACCTGTGCAGCGTCTCCCCTGAGTCTGGACAACCGGCTGGACGTGAGCTGGAGGGCGGAGTCTTTCCGCTCATTCAGAGTCCACGTCATCTCTGCTCCGTCGTCCTGATGGTTGCTGCCATCCTGCTGCTGGTGCTGATGATGAAAATGAGGAAGAGGTCAGGGTCAGAGGGCATCTCCATGGAAACACAGGAGACTCCCGGAACAGACACCTGAATCTTGATGACACGGTTCCTGAAGTTTGCTGGTTCGTCCAGATGCAGTTTTGTGATCTTCAGTCCTGCTTCCAAGTTCTCTCTGCTCAGTTTAAATTCCAGTAAATGTTGAACTGACGACAAGTTTGATTTTCAAGTATCAGTACTGCATATTTACAGTAGTAATGATGTTCTACATCGTAGCACAGTCGTCATATCAGGTGAGAGTGTGGGGTTCAGTGTCCTGCTCAAAGACTCCTCAGACTGGGGTCAGTCCACGACCTTCAGGTTGGAGGACGACCTGCTCCACCCAACCACATGTCCAGACAGCTGCAGCGTAGTTAAGATCATTATTATCTGAAGCTGTTCAACGACACCTTCAGAAGATGCACGGTCCTTCCTTGAGCCAGCAACAGTGCATACATGTTATTTATATACAACTTATGTTGTTTTTTTTTAACAATAAAGTTGCCATTTGTGAAAATTCAGTGTTGTGATTTCTTTACAGTTAACGTGATTCATTTGTCTTGTAACATAATAAAATGAAATGATGAGGAATCGGAGTAAATAACTGTGGTGTACCTGTTTAGAATTCAATTAAATCTTCCTGTGTGAAGACGAGGTGACTAAAGGCTGATTTATGGTTCTGCGTTTCACCAACGCAGAGCCTACGGCGTAGGGTACGCGTCGATTTAACGCAGAACCGTAATTCAGGCTTTAAGATCCGTTTACACCGTGTCATAACTGCATGCCAGCGTCAGACTATCGTGTCGAGCTGCGTGACATCGGACGCTCTCTGTCCACACTGAAACCGTTAAACTCGCGGCCAGTTAGGACAGTCTAATACAAAAAAATAAAGCAATGGAATTGATTTTGTCACTCAAGTTCGATCGCATCGCATGGGACACGCTTTGTGTACGCAGCCGGCTCTTCTGTCCGGGGAGAGGCTTTGTTCCCTCCCCTGCTACACGTCATTAACAGAGAAGGAGGTTAGAAGCGGTAAAACTAGAGACATGGCCCAGAGGCTGAATTTCTGATTTATGTAGAAAAAACTATCTTTAGATTGTTTTTAAGACATTCAATGCCTGTTTAAAATATACATTAAATGCCATAATAGGTCCCCTTTAACGCACATCCTAAGTCACTTTTGCATACTCATGACTCATATCCAGCACTTTAAAAACCTCATATTGTTCATTTTTGCTTATACATTTTCTCTCTTATATATTTGCTTTTATATTTTATATTTGTATTGTATTGCACCAATCACCACAACAAATTCCTTTTGTGTTTAACAAACTTGGCAATAAACCTTTTTCTGATTCTGTTGAGCTTTTATAACTCACCACCAGGGGGCACTGCTGCTCTTTCTATGGAGAGTGTAATATTCCAGAATTATAAACAATAAAATAATTCATCCATGTAAAATGAAAATTTAATTACATTTTTCGTGATTGTTTCTGACTATTTATGAGTTGAGGTAAAAAGACATTTACTCCTAAACGGATGTCTGATATAAAAAGGTTAAATCCAAAGTCTGTCCTCTTCCTGGAATCTGATCCCAATGATCCTCCCTCTTCTTCCTGCTCTCCAACCTGCAGATCTGCAGCTTCAACACGGATCTCAACATCAGCTTTAGAATAAATCATGTGTCGGACGAGTTGTAAATCTAGTACAACTTGATTTTATACATGTGATTCAATAATATTGTTAAAATCTCATTATGTAAATAATATGAAAAACGTACACAAATATGTTGTAACTTTAGCTTGTACAGGACTGTCTCAGAAAATTTGAATATTGTGATTTTCAGTAATGCAATTACAAAAACAAAAAAAAGTCATACATTCTGGATTCAATACAAATCAACTGAAATATTGCAAGCCTTTTATGATTTTAATATTGCTGATCATGGCTTACATATTAAGAAAACTCAAATATCCTATCTCAAAAAATTTGAATATTCTGGGAATCTTAATCTTAAACTGTAAATGGTGACAGATGGTTGGCTGTTCTGTTTCTGACGTGTTGATGGTTGCATTTCTTCTTTTGTCCTCGTTTCTCTGAAGTTTCGTGTTTTTCAGAGGAACGTTGTAAAAACTGAACATGTAAATATATCAAACTTGGACTAAACTCTGAACGGAGTAGATGGAGAGAGTTTAACAACATGGAGCTGCAGATTAACTTTACAAAGAGAATGTGAGTGAAGAAGAAACAGACGGGAAAAAGGACGTGTGAGAGAGGCTTTGTAGATGAACGAAATAAACGTTTAAAGAAACTTCAGCACATACTAACAGCCCGTGGAGACGACAAGTTACCAACAGCAACAAATAATACGATTTTAAGAATGAACAGGGATTCAAACAAACTCAATACAGAACTTAAAAAAAAAAGTACACAACCACATCGTTCCCGCTGCGTCAAGTTGACGGAGAAGCATAAATCCGGGTTGAACCTGCAACCCTTGTGGGGAGGGGATTAGGCTCATCAGCCCCAGGAGGTGGTGGTTGGACTTCTGCGGGTTCTTCTTCTGTGGGTCAGACAGGAGTGGACAGCTGCCCCCGGAGGACGACAACATGAGCTTCATTTGTCACGAGTCACCAAGACTTCTCCTCCGGGGGATTTTTCATGTGACTCAGCAAATTAATTCTGCAGCTAAAACCCTAAAATTCCTCCCTTTCACTGAAATAGTAGACATAAAAATCACAGCTTTATTGACAGAAATGTGTTTAACATTTAAAACATTAAGTGCTACAGGAATTACAATAATTATGCACATTTCTTAATTATAGTATGTAACGCATTGCATAAATTGATTAAGACTTAATGTCATTCCGTTAGAAATATATTTATATTTTACTCTCTCACCTTGGATGTAAGGGTTGCCCAGCAAGGAACAGCTGTTCCGCCTGTGGCTGGTGCAGCGGTGGATGGCGCAGCGGTGGATGGCGCATCAACATTGTGTGGTGTGGCAGCAGCGGCGTGTGGTGTGGTGGTAGTGGCGTGCGGTGTGGTGTGGTGGCAGTGGCGTGCGGTGCAGTGGCGTGCTGTGTAGCAGCAGATGTTACAGGCGCAGGCGCCACAGGTGTGGGTGCTTTTGGTGCTTGGATGCCTATTACAGCAGGGTGCTTTGCCTTGCACGAAGCAAGGTGCTTGATAAAGTCCGCCCTGCGTATTAATATTGACTGACAGTGGATGCAGTGGTAGTGTAGGTCAGATTTGCACTGTAACCCACATCTGTGGATGGTGTACCCTGGAACAGAACATTGAATTGTAATATCATTCTACAATCAACATCTGAATCATGTAGTATCTGTCACAAACACATCACAGAAGGATTAGTTTTGATTCATTGCTTAAATGGAACCGGTCTGTACAACTTTACCTTCATGTGACACTGCCCTCTTAAAATGGGCCTCCAAATGGCTTTTCACCTTGCTCAGTTTGGTGGGATGGAACAAGGATGATTGGCAGAAAGGGCAGTGATATTGATCGCAGCACGTACGGCACCTTTGCAACTCTGGCAAAGAGCTCCCTCTTTGTATAGTAATATGCATCTAGTAAAAGAGAGAACATAATTGGTTAAATTGAACATTCTTACATGATTCCAAAGACACAAGTAAGGAAATCAAAATAAGACATTTAGTAATTTTTTTTAAATCACAAAAACATAAAATCCCTCATTCACATTGACAGTGTTGCTTCTACATTTTCATATGACAATGTACTAAAGTTGAAGCCAACACACCAGTTGCAAAGGGCGGAAATAATGAGAAGTCTATATTAACTTGAACTGATTTTGCCTTTAACTACAAAGTTTACAAATACTCTCAGTGAAATAATTTGTCACTCATTCCTTCCCTCACTTGTTTCTCATTCATTACTGATTAGCTACTCTAAGGCATTTGATGAAGAGTTGCTCAAGAACTGACCAGCATAATTATAAGTTGCTCATTCTCATTACTCATTAGTTTCTTTCTATCTAATCAGTAACTACAATACTTTTTGTTACCTTGACTGACCATCAACTAATGATAAAATACTCATCTGTCGCATCTGTTACTCATTAATTTCCAAGTGACTACTGACTTATCAGTAACTACCCAATTGTTTTATTTTACCTAATTGTGAAGTGTTACTGTTTATTTGAGCATGTTTTGCATGTTCTGGGGCCTCATTTAAAATGGAGTGCGTAGGATTCATACTAAAAGTGCACGTACGCCCAAAAGCCGAAAATGGCGGGCGCAAAAAAAAATCCGGATCTATAAAACCGCGTGCACGCACACTTCCACGCAATGTTCCCTTTATGAATCACAGTCCACCTGGAAAGCTGCGCAGCTGAATCCGCCCCATATCCCGCCCTCAACACGCCCATAAATCCATATGGATGAGCCTACTGAGCATGCGCAGTGGCTTCCTGCAGCCTCATTCAGGGATGAATGCGTCAGAATGAATGAACGTGTCGAGCCACCGTGCCACTGAATTTCGCTGAGATCTGAGATCTAGATGTTGTGGATGATGTGGAGAGAGGACAGTGAAACGAGATTATTTGGTGGTCACAGTAAAAGTAGAAAAAGTATATAAATAGTATAAAATAAAGCGAGTGAGTGGCAGCACGTCGTTGCTGCCCGTTAGTGCCACGATCGCACGACGCAATTTCCACTGGGGGCAGGGGGGACATGTCCCCCCCACTTTTCAAAATGATGTATTTGTCCCCCCCACTTTTTACAGTTTAAAAACTAACGGTAGGCTCAGCAAATCATCAAGACACTCGGGACGGCGGCCCGGCAGCCCCCACTCCCCCTCCTCCCTCCCGTCTCCCCTCAGAGCTGCTCTAGGCTGTTTTATGGTTCCGCGTTATACCAACGCAGAGCCTACGGCGTAGGGTACGCGGCGACGCGCAACCTACGCCGGACCCTACGGCGTAGGCTCTGCGTTGGTGTGACGCAGAACCATAATTCCGGCTTAAAAGTAAACAACATGAGCGCACGTACCCGTGCATGACAGGCAGACACACACGGGGAGAAGAGACAATTTCTTTAATTTTTATTTTTTTTAAAACTTTATCCTTATGAACGCAATTGTTATATAGTCCAACATTCCTTATTTTAATCAGAACACTTTCTTTTTTCCTCTTCGGCGTGGAGTAGTGGGCTCGGAGCGGCAGTCATCCCGGCCCCCTCCCCCCCCGCCGCCTACTCCGTTATCAGCACTATTTTATTATAAGTCTGACATATGTTGTGATATGTGATGACATTATTAAGAGTATGACATGAATCTGGCTTCATTTCACCACCTCACAGCCTGCGTCGCCAGTTCCCCGTGTCTTAAGTAAATTCTTACGGGAGGGTCCGGGTTGCCGTAAAGATACGCAGATCTTTCGGTTAGTTTTTTCTTTTTAGATCCGAGGCTTTGCGTAGAAGGTGGCTTCCGCAACTTTCAGGCGCTTTTTCTGCGCAAGCAAGCTTTATAGATGAGGCCCCTGGCCACTTGACCGCAGTCCTAAGTTATAGGTTATAATGTACTGTACAAAGAAGCATAACATTACAAGCAGAGTCACAAAATAAATGAAGTGTAAAAAAAACGTTACATGACATTATCATTATGTCATATTGACATATGACATTAATACAGTTTAGGTTGGAATACTTAATTCAAGATTATCAGACAGGTAATGACATAACACTGCTTTAATCTTTAAAAATCTATGTACTGGATAGAAATAATCGAATTAGCTTCATAATTAAATAGAAATCAAGCAATGTTTCCACAACTTCAAATAAACGTTAGCCTAACTGTAGAACAACACGAAACTATTTTGTTTCCAACACGAAATGTTGCTTTTAACTTTCTGCAGAAAGTTAACTGTTGCTTTTAACGGAACTGTTGCTAATGTTAGACGAGTTAAGAAGAGTATACTCGTCTTTTTTTTAATTAAAAATGCATCTGTTGAGCCGGTACCATGTTAGGCTAACGCCAAACGTTAGCCTAACTGTAGAACAACACGAAACTATTTTGTTTCCAACACGGAACTGTTGCTTTTAACTTTCTGCAGAAAGTTAAAAGTAACAGTTCTGTGTCGCTAATGTTAGACGAGTTAAGACGAGTATACTCGTCTTTTTTTTATTAAAAATGCATCTCGTCTTTGACCGCCAAAAGACAAATATACTCATCTTTGGTGCTTTTTAATAGAGTGCAGCTGGTGAACTTCATGGTTAAATTAGATGATCGCTTATGGCTACATGTTGTTCAATTTGCTTTCAAATTATCCTACATTTAGACCGCAGTTTAAACAAATAACTTATAACTTGACATGTTACTTACGTTCGTCATCGAAGTCCGGATACAATCTGCAATCTGCGACCTGCAAACCTGCAATGACAACTCCAATTCATTGAGTGGCGCTGTTGCAAAAACTACGGGTCCTGGAACTGCGGGTCCTGGAACTGCGGGTCCTGGAACTGCGGGTCCTGGAACTGCGGGTCCTGGAACTGCGGGTCCTGGAACTGCGGGTCCTGGAACTGCAGCCTCCGAGCCTGCAGCTGGACCCTTCTCCTTTTCGCTGGTGTGGGTCCTCGAGTGAACCACCAGGGTAGAACGTTCTGTGTAACTTTTTCCAGATGTTTTGCAGATGTAGGGCTTCTCGCCCATGTGCGTGGTTATGTGGCGGTTAAGATCCGATAAATTAGTAAAGGTTTTGCTGCAGGTGTTGCACAGGTATGGCCTTTCGCCAGTGTGGATCTTCGGGTGAATCACCAGGTAGGAAAGTAGCTTGTAACTCTTTCCAGATGTTTTGCAGATGTAGGGCTTCTCGCCCGTGTGCGTGTCTATGTGGTGGTTAAGATCTGATAAATTAGTAAAGCTTTTGCCACAGGTTTTGCACAGGTACGGCTTTTCACCAGTGTGGGCCCTCGAGTGAATCATCAGGCTGGAATTTTGTCTGTAACTTTTACCACATGTTTTGCAGACGTAGAGCTTCTTGCCCATGTGGATCATTTTATGCTTCTTGAATATTGATGATTTTCTAAACGATTTTCCGCAGGTGTTGCACAGGTACGGCCTTTCGCTAGTGTGGATCTTCATGTGATCCATTAAAATACTACTTTTACTGAACTTTTTCCTGCAAGTGCTGCAAGAAAATGCCTTCTTCCTGGTCAGCTTTGATTTATAGTTGATGTCTGAGGGGACAGAAGCATCTTGGTGGTCACCGTGTCGTCTCATTGGCTCCGGATCTGCAATTTTACTGGAGTCTGAGCGTAAACTTTCAGTCCCTTCCTCATCTTTGTTTTGAGCTTCAGGAGAAGTGTGCAACAGCATCTGGCCACAGTTTGGTCCTGGTTCACCATTTTCAACTTTCTCATGAGCAACATTGACCAATGAGACATCCACCTCTACGTCCTTGTGTTTCATCTCCTGACCGCTGGAGTCTTCCTCCAGTTCTGTAGTCTGTGGATGCCCTGGTTCCTCCTGGTCCGGGCTGCAGCTCCTCTCCAGGTTATCGAGGTGCTGGTCACTGAAAACCCCGTCCTCCTCCACCTTACAAACATTTTCTTGTGGGAGTTCTGGAATTACAAAAAGGGACAAAAAGATAGGATTTCAACAAGTCAAAAGTGCTTCCCAGTGTTGATTGTTTGGTTGTATTTGTGAGGTTTAAACTTTGTCCTGAACCTTCGGTCTTCCCCTTCATATATGTAGTATATATTTGAAAACAAGTGCATTACTCTGTGTGACCATTAGGCGGCACTGTGACTGTACTCTTGTGTTACTGCGTTGGTATCGAGACAGTTGAAGAATAAAGTTGTTGTTCTAGAAATGGCTTCTTCTGCGTCATATATAACGATCTAACTACAAGTACTGCATATGAACACCTATATGAACATCATCCAACCTTCGTGTTTTTTGCCAGTGTCATCTCACATCTTACAAGTTCTAGTTCTAAGGTATAGAGTGTATAACAAAATAAATGTTGACCGGTTTGAGATGCAGGTTGATGACATCCTATGTCCTATGTTTAACAATTATTTTGTTAATATTGGTACTGTTCTTTCAGAAAGGATAACTCCTATAGCCGGGTCCCCATCTGAGTTTCTGACAGGTTCCCATCCTTCTATTCAGAGCTTCAAGCCTCCTACAGAGAAGGAAATCTTGGACATAATTATGTGCCTGAAAGACTCAGCTGCTGGTCATGATGAGGTCAGATTTAATTTAATTATGAAAACTAGACATTCAATTGCTAAGCCTTTGACCCATATTTTCACCAAATCTCTAGAAACTGGAATAATACCCAATGACCTCAAAATTGCCAATTGGCCCACCTAGATGGTGCTTTCAGCATAAGTGGTTACAAGATGAAGAATTTGTAAAGTACATAGGAAAACAAATAGAGTAGTTCTTCAAAATGAATACTACACAGACAACAGAATGTATAAGGTGGGAAGCATTTAAAGCCTTTCTCAGAGGACATATAATAAGCTATACGGGTTCAAAGTCAAAAAAGGCACAAGAAGAGAGATTCAATTTGGAAAAAAAATTAAAACTCTTCAAGAAAAAGTTTATGAAAAAAACAACTCAACTGGAAAAAGAATTACTAATTTTGAGGTCTGAATATGACAAACAATCTGCTTTTAGAGCCGCATCTAGTCTTCTAAGATTAAAACAGTCATTCTATGAACAAGGTGATACATCTGGAAAACTATTAGCATGGCAAATAAAACAATTAGAGACCAGAACAGCTATTACAACCATAACATCCAACGGGAATGTTGTGATGAACCCTACAGAAATAAATTATGATTTCAGAGATTATTATAAAAAGATTATATGGTACAACTAACTCTATTAATGTACAAAATATGAATAGATTTTTAGATGGATTACCTGTTCCTTGTACCCCAGATGAATATAAACAAGATTTAAATACAGATATTACCAAAGAAGAAATCTGTAACGCCATAGATAATTTGAAATCAGGAAAAAGAGCAGGACCAGATGGTCTCCCGATTGACTTGTACAAAACATTTAAAAACATAATGCTAACACCCCATTTAGAAATGTTTCTCGAGGCATTTCAGAGTGGCAATCTTCCATCTTCGATGAATAAAGCTCTAATTATTTTACTGCCAAAAACAGGCAAAACCCCTAATAAGTGTGAAAATCTGAGACCAATAAGCCTCCTAAACACGGACCTTAAAATATAATGTAAGCTTCTAGTAATTAGATTACAGAGAATTCTGCCAAAAATTGTAAATAAGGACCAAAATGGATTCATATCAGGAAGACAGGGTTTCCATAATGTCAGAAGAATACTGAATATCATTCACTATAAAAAAGATAAACCAGATACATCCCTATTATTATTAGATGCCAAAAAGGCCTTTGATAGGGTCGAATGGCCTTATCTTTTCAATGTTTTAGAAAGATTTGGTTGTGGAAATATCTTTATTAAATGGGTGCAGGTCATATACAATAACTCTACAGCAGAAATTCTACGAACAGAAAATATTTCAAAACCAATAAATGTTAACAAAGGATGTCGAGAGGGCTGCCCTCTCTCACCCTTGTTATTCACATTAGCAATAGAACCATTTGCTATAGCAAAACGTTCTCATCCACAGTTTTGCGGAATTACAGTAGGACCAGTAGAGCACAGAATTGCCCTTTACGCGGACGATGTAATCTTATTTATGTCCTGTTTAAGGAAATCAATCCCAGCTCTGATACAGCTGATAAGAGCGTTTGGCGATATCTCAGGGTATAAAGTGAATCATACCAAATCCTCTATATTACTACTTAATTCAAATGAGAGGAAAAATCCAATAGCTGAAGCAATTCAGTTCAATGTTGTGGACCAATTTAAATATTTGGGAATACGCATTGTACCCGGGTTAGAACAGGTAGCAAGTGCCAACTATGAACCTTTAATGGCAGAAGTTAGTGAGTCAATCGACAGGTGGATGTCGTTACCAGTATCCATAATGGGCAGAGTTAATATTTTGCCAAAGTTGCTTTATTTATTCCAGAACATCCCATTACCACCACCTGCAGATTTATTCTCAAAAGTCAAAATATTATTTGTTGGTTTTCTATGGAACAACCGTAGGGCGAGAATACGCTTGTCTTTATTGTACTTACCATATGACCGGGGGGGTCTAAAATGTCTGAACGTGATATGGTATTACTGGGCTGCACAACTGAGGTCTATTATGTTTTATGTTGCATTGGATAATGCCCCCCACTGGGCTGAAATTGAATCTTATGGCTTAAATCTATCTCTTCCTTCATATATTTATTCAGACAATGTACAAAAGCTTTGTAAACAAACTAAAAATCAAATTGTTAAACAAATGATAAAGATTTGGTATGAAGTGAATAAATACTTAAACGAACCACAATCACTATCGCAATTTACCCCAATTTGGGGTAATCAGTTCTTTTTACCAGGCAGGGCAGATGCAACATTCCAATTGTGGTTAACTAAGGGACTAAAAACAATTAAAAATCTATACACAACAAACCTCAGATGATATAATGTCCTTTGAAGAACTAGTAGCTAAATATCATCTTAATAGAAAACGTTTCTTCAAGTACCTTCAGCTTAGAAATTATGTTAAAATAAACCCAAGCAATGTACTTTCTAAACCCTGTAGCACAGAACTAGAAAAAATTGTAACAAAGAATTGTCTGAGAAAGGGTGCTATATCAGACATCTACAATTTGTTGATATCATTTTCAAGTGAGAACTCAACATATAAGCTAAGGGCCTGGAAGGAAAACATCCAAACAGATATTACCATGGAAGAGTGGGAAGCCGCATGTGCCAACGCTCATTCTGGATCCATAAATGCACGCCTTAGAATAATACAATATAAATGGTTAATGCGGATGTATGTGACACCGATGGATTTGAATAGATATGACCCGAATATACCAGACATATGCACAAAATGTACAGAAGATAGAGGAACACTATTTCACTGCCTTTGGCAGTGTAGAATAAATATTAAATACTGGGAAGAGATAAGAGTCATCATCGAAAAGATAATTTCCAAATCAATATCATTGGGTCCTAAACTTTTCCTGCTGGGCCTTTATCCAGAGAAACATAACTTCAGTAAATATGAAAAAGCAATTACAGATTTAAGCTTGTTAAATGCCAAAAAATGTATTGCACTACTATGGAAAAGAACCCATTAACCAAGTACCAGTCAATGGTTAAAACAAATGTTATCAAGCCTACCGTTGGAAAGAATTACTTATATTCTGAAAGCCCAACACCATGTATTTGAAGGTTTATGGAAGCCCTTTATTGAATATGTCAAGAACTCAGACTTAACAGAAAACCAAAATGATCACTAACTGTGGGTATGGTGTGTATATGTATGTTTTTATAAAATATATATATATATATATATATATATATATATATATATATATATATATATATATATATACATACATATACACATACATACATACATACATACATACATACATACATACATACATACATACATACATACATACATACATACATACATACATACATATATTAGGGGTGTAACGGTATATGTATTTGTATTGAACCGTTCGGTATAGCGTGTTCGGTTCGGAGGCGTACCGAACGAGTTTCCACACGGACATATTAAGTAGAGGACCGCACGTTGTGGAGCAGAGCGCTGCTGCAGTTGCGCTCACACCGAGAAAGTATTAAGATTAAAGAAAAAAGCACTAACTAATGAAGAACTAAAGAGCTAAGCACATAATTGTGACAAGTCCAGTGTTTCCCCTACCATCGAGACCCCCCGCCAGGCCTGTTCTGCAACGTGAGTCAACCTGCTTCGTTGCCTAGTAAAACCTGAATTATGGTTCGGCGTTAAATCGACGTAGAGCCTACGCCGTAGGGTACGCAGTGACGTGCACCGTACGGCCGCTCGCCGCGTACCCTACGCCGTAGGATCTGCGTTGGTGTAACGCGGAACCATAAATCCGCCTTAACGATGCGAGTACCGCTGCTGAGAGCGCAGGGATATTATTATACATTATGGGATGTATAGAGTTTGTAGCCAGCCAACTATGGCACCGGCCAAAAAAAGAAAAAATATCGCGGGCGACAGACAACATGATATAAAGAAATGTTTCTGCAGGTACGTGTGTTTGTGTTTGCATGAGACGCTGCAGGGAAGCGTGAAGGAAAACACAGCCCGACGACACACCATGCATCCGTGGGGTCCTAGCGCCGGCACACGTAGAGCCAATGTTATTTTGTGTGTGTGTAATAAACAACTAGCACGTTTATATTTTGCATTTTGTTTTCTTACTGTACCGAAAATGAACCGAACCGTGACCTCCAAACCGAGGTACGTACCGAACCGAGATTTTTGTGTACCGTTACACCCCTAACATATATATATATATATATATATATATATATATATATTTTCTCCTCTGTTACTTTTAAAGCCTGTAGCTTATCATTATTATTACTATTATTTCACAATCCATTACATTGTGTTCATAATCTGTCTAATAACAAGAGAAGCATATTGTTCATTTTGTGTTTTTATTGTGATTGTTTTGTTTTAAGCTGTGTTTTTTTTGTTGTTGCTATATTTGGCAGCTAATCTATAAGAAAAGACATATGGCCATGACTAGACTAAACATGACATGATTGTTTTTACTGTGATTGTCTTGTGCTGCTATAAAACTCAAATAAAGATATTGTGGGAAAAATAAATAAATAAAGTATATTGTAAATCTAACACCGGTCTGTCTATAGGAGATGACCCGCTCACTCAGGTTACATCAACAACCTTCCTTGGTGTAATTATCCATGAAAGTTTAAGCTGGAAAAACCACATCAACCATGTCTGTAAAAGAATATCTAAATCTATTGGTATTATTGGCAAATTCAGTAGTTTGGTGAATGAAAATTGTCTCCCAACTCTTTATTATAGCTTGATATATCCATATCTCATTTACTGTAATATTATTTGGGGAGCTAGTTACAACACACATCTTCATAAACTTCACATGTTGCTAAAAAGATTGCCACACAGTAATTGGTCTGCTCATTCTGCCCCTCTTTTCAAACAACTCAATATTTTACCCATCTTTAAGTTAAATATATCAAACCTGCAATTTTATTTTCAAAGTATTGTTCCTGCCAGTTTCATTTTCTTTGCCATGTAAAGATTTTTTCAGTTCAACAGTGATATGCAACATTTTAATACAAGACAGGCTAATCATTTAAATCTCCTGAAGTTCCGTACTGGTTTGTGTCAGTTCTCCATCAGATACAGTTATGGAACACCTACAGCAATCTCGTCTACCTCTACTTCATTCAATCATTTTAAACATAAACTCAGGACACATTTAATTGATCACATTACCTAATGATATTTGTGGATAATTTTTTTCTTTAATCATGTAGAAACCATGTATTCTATTCATGTTGCTGTTTATTTGTTTTGTCTTTGTTTTTAGACTGCAATCATGTATTCTGTATATTTTAAATCTTTGTACAATCTTTTGCTGTATTTTACAGGCAGAGGCCTCGTATAAGCCCCTTGGGCTTTTTGCCTCAACTGAGCATTACTGCGGTCCAGCCAGCCGTCATTCGTATTTACGGTCAAATCAGCCGCTCCTAAATGTTCATGTGCTCCTATTTCAGCCTTTACGGTAAATGAATGAACGCGGCTCAGAAACGGAAAGATATGAAGTACTGAGTTTGAGATAATGCAGATATGTTTTTTTCATATACCCATACTTCCACTGTAATATTTACACACTCTTCCTGTAAAAAAAAAAAAAGGATGAAACACTTTTCTTTTAAGATCTAAACTTCAAACACCTTACTTTTCTAAAAAGGTCAGTCTCTTTTTTCACTTAAAGAGCATATTGCAGGTTAGGGTTTTTTCAAAAATCATACCTGACCTTATGTGAAAATGACTATGTGAGAAGTTAATGTAGGATTTAATATGTTTTACAAGACATAAGGGCACGTATTCAGAGGAAAAAGTGGCTGATTTTAGCCAAGCTCCTACAAACGCTTTTTTTTTCCGAACACCGCATCATATGACGTAGCACCAGGGAGACGTCTCCACAGCTCTGCCCCATCTGACTGCGCAGACCCCGTACACACGTAACCAGGTATCTGCTAAACCGAAGATATTTTCCTACGTTTGGACCTGTCATCCACATGAAAACGCAAATAAACGAATGTTAAAAAAAACTCCAGGCAAAGGGAAGATTTTTGAAAACTCAGTTTATGTAGATGCGTGTAGACAGAGACAGAGAGTTTTGCGTTTTCGAACATCACATTATGCTCCAAAACAACAACAAATATGCTCTGAGTCTGACGTCTAACGTGCGACCTTTGTTTACTACAGAACTACAGATGATCCACCATCTGTTCTCCAAGCTATTTATTAAATAAATAGTCTCTGCTCTTGTTCACCGTTTACTGCGTTACACCGACGCAGAGCCTACGCCGTAGGGTACGCGGCGACGCAATGAAAATTCAGTTCCTACATTATTTTCCTACACATTGATTCACAGGGGTCTCCAACCTGCAAATATGCTCTTTAAGGTTCTGTTTTGCAGGGACTATAAAAATGAATTCTCCCATAATTTCACCCAATACCCCATATAGCCCTCGTCACAACTACAATCACTACAGACACAGTCAATTTCAAACAATTTTACTGTGAAAAAATTGAAATATTAACATCTAAACCTCAAACGTTTTACTTTTCTACAAAGATCAATCAGCTTTTTTGCTTCAGGTTCGGTTTTACAGAGACTATAAAAATGAATTCTCCCATAATTTCACCCAATGCCTCATATACCTCTCTTCATAACTACAATCACTACAGGCACACTGAATTTCAAACAATTTTACTGTACAAATATTGAAATATTAAGGTGTAAACTTCAAACAATTTACTTTTCAACAAAAGTCAAATGCCTTTTTTGCTTCAGGTTCTGTTTTGCAGAGACTATAAAATTGAATTCACCCATAATTTCACCCAATACCTCATATATCTCTCTTCATAACTACAATCACTACAAGCATGCTTAATTTCAAACAATTTGGACCGGAGTCGAGCACTTTACCAATCTCTTTTTTACATTTGGATGTAACTTGTTCTTTTTTTCGGATGAGGAGTCATACTCATGTGTTCATTCATTCAACTTTCCAGGGTTACGTACCGACTCTGTGGAGTCTGATTTCAGGTTTCCAGGCGAGGTCCAACAGTCTGCGCTGACGGTCGAGCTCTTCTTCATACTCCAAGATGCTTTTTTCAAACACTGAGAATATTTCTACAGCAGCTGCTGTTAGCCGCTGACCGATAAACTCTCTCAGATGATTCACCTTAGACATTGTTGAAGAGGAAAAAGAAAGGAAACAACAGAACCGTCCTCCTCAAAGGAATCACTGCTCTTCTTCTTCTTCTTCTTCTTCTTTTTCTTCTTCTCTCTGTTTTATTGGCGGATCGCAAACAACTTTCAGGTGCATACCGCCACCTACTGTACAAGAGTGTGTAACATCATTTCATTTAGCCTGTTTTAAATTCTATTTATCAGCCTAGTGTCTTTTAAGAAATGAATCAGTCTTTCTGGTGATTTCACCCCCTCTCCCTCTGTTCCAGGATCCCCCTCAAATTCCACTCACGTCCTGCCTCTCTCACTTTTTCCTGTAGCCGTTCTCTTTCTATTTCATATCTGTTGCAATACATTAGAATATGCTCCCTGTTTTCTTTTACTCCACAATTCTCACACTTATCACTGTCCCTTTTTCCCATAACATACAAAGTTCCATTTAATCCTGTGTGGTCCAGTCTGAGTCTTGTTATGACTATTTCCTCCTTCTGTTCCTTTCTGTATAATTCTTTGTTATGATAGACTTTTGTATTTTGTGATATCCCTGTCCTTTCTGATCTTCCTCCCACCTTTTCTGCCATATTTCCATTCCTTTCTTCTTTATTACTGCTTTACCTTCTCCTTTTCCTAGTGGAACTGGTAATGTTATTTCCTTTTGTAGAGCCATTTTTGCTCATTTATCGGCACCCTCACTCCCTGTTACTCCCTCATGTGCTGGTACCCAACAGAACTGTATGTCTATGCCACGTCTGTGTATTCTTAGTAAAGTATGATAAATATCTATGAGTAAGTCTTCTCTGCAAGTTGTTGTTGATTGTATACTTTCCAATCCAGCTATTGAATCTGTGCAACCACCACCTTATCAGGACTGACCTCTTCCACCCACTGTAACCCAATAAAGACTGACACCATTTCTGCTGTGTATACTGATAGTTGATTAGATCATCTTTTAGAGATATTCACATCAAACTCAGGGATATACACACCTATTCCCACATAATCCTTTTGATTTTTTGACCCATCTGTGTATATTTTCAGGTAGTTGTAATAACTACGGATAGTTCCGTCTCACAGTTACAGTATTTCATTTACCAACGAAAATAATTAGAACAAAATGCATACAACATTTTTTTCATCACTGGTTTACTACGACTTCTGTCATTTAGCAGACGCTTTTATCCAAAGTGATTTACATCTAAGAAAACAACACAAGCAAGAAGGTTTAGAAAGAGTTTTATTTTTTCCGACACAATGAGAGCTGACGCAATTTATATGATAAGCTTCTGATTTTTAATATCAATAAATAAAAGAAACATATTTTTTTTAATTCATGTGTAGCAACTTTATTATTTGTCATGAAACATTTATGTTGTTAAACTTTTATTGCAATGGGCCTCAAAATAATACACATGGTAAGTCTTTGAGACATTAAAACATTTAAATATCCAACTTAGTTTAGTTCAGCGCTTCCAGTCGGTGGATTTATTATTGACGTGCACATGCAGGACTCATGAGTCTCCGTTTGGCATTAAAATAAAAAAGTAAGTTAAGTCAGAGGGAAGGTAAACTTCGGATGGTACGACCAGAGGGAACACAGGGAAGGAAATGAGGATCAATTAACATGATTTTGGTGTGAAATATATAGATATACAAGACACATTTAAAGCTGCAGTTTCCAACATTTAACCACTAGAGGGAATAAAGATCCCAAACTAACCCCCAAACTCAGAATGACGGTTCATTCATGCAGGAATCACCCACAGGTTTTCTGCAGGGGTTTGAAGCCTCTTTTTCCTCGTATTGTGGCAGGTTGGAATTATATAAAGCAAGAAGTTTAATGCGTAATTAGGGGCGTGGCCTTTTGATTGGCATTAATTTGTCCAACCTGTAAATAAATACTTTTTCTAGGATCTTAGAAAATGTTGGGAGTAAAGAATCAGGCCTTCATTTCATTTATTCTTTCATTCATTAATTTTTAATTAATTGTGCATCTCCACTTTTCAACTTCATTTGATGACATTTCTCTTTTGACAGTTTTCTGAGCTAAATGCTGGTTGTACTGATCACGCTGTACCAATAATCTGCATCACTAACAACTTTCCTCTTGTTGATGCACTAAAGTCTTTTTTTATTTGTGTTTTTATTATTACGATAGATTGTTCACTCTTGGGTTTATGTTGAGCTTTTATAACTCACCACCAGGGGGCACTGCTGCTCTTTCTACATATGGAGAGTGTAATATTCCAGAATTATAAAACAATATAATAAGTCATCCATCTAAAATGAAAATATGAAAAAACATACAAAAATATGTTGTAACTTATAGTTACAATAACACAGCATGGATCATTTGAATAACATTGTTTTGACTTAGTTTGTCCCATGAATTATCACGACAATCTGATGTACGTGCAGCTCAGATTTTAAAATGTATAAAGCCTTTTACAGTTTTCAGCGAACTATGTATAACATCAAAATATATAACCTCTGAACAGAGTAGATGGAGAGAGTTTAACAACATGGAGCTGCAGATTAACTTTACAAAGAGAATGTGAGTGAAGAAGAAAAAGACGAGAAAAAGGACGTGTGAGAGAGGCTTTGTAGATGAACGAAATAAACTGTCACGTTTAAAGAACCTTCAGCACATACTAACAGCTCTTTATTTGCACCGTGGAGACGGCAAGTTACCAACAGCAACAAATAATATGATTTTAAGAAGGAACAGGGATTCAAACAACGTCAATGCAGAACTTTAAAAAAAAAAAAAAAAAGTACACAACCACATCGTTCCCTCTGCCTCAAGTTGACGGAGAAGCATAAATCCGGGTTGAACCTGCAACCCTTGTGGGGAGGGGATTAGGCTCATCAGCCACAGGAGGTGGTGGTTGGACTTCTGCAGGTTCTTCTTCTGTGGGTCAGACAGGAGTGGACAGCTGCCCCCGGAGGACTACAACATTCAATTTCAATTCAATTCAATTTTATTTATATAGCGTCTAATACAACAGAGTTGTCTCTAGACGCTTTCCAGAGACCCATACCCAGAACATGACCCCCGAGCAGTTATTACATAAACAATGGCAGGTAAAAACTCCCCTAGTGGGAGAAAAACCTTAAGCCAAACAGTGGCAAGGAAAAACTCCCCTTTAGGAGGGAAGAAACCTTGAGCAGGACCAGGCTTGTAAGGGGGGACCCTCCTGCCGAGGGCCAGACTGGTGGGTCAGGGACGGCAACAGCACAGCAGGCAGGTGGAAGCAGCAACGGGATGACCAGGGGTGGGGACCGCAGGCCAGCACGCAGCTCCCGAAGCTCCGGCCCAATCATCAAGTCCCAGGTTGGGGTGCAGGGTCGGGGAAAGGTTGAAAAGGGGGAGGGCCAGGGAGAGGAGTCTTGAGGGACGAACCTTCTCCCCCGCCCAAAAGGGGCCGTTACCCTGCCCCCCTCACTCCCACATGAGCTTCATTTGTCACGAGTCACCAGACTTCTCCTCCGGGTGAATTTTCATGTGACTCAGCAAATCAATTCTGCGGCTAAAACCTTTGTTGCACGTCTTGCACAAATACGGCTTCTGGTCCATGTGCGTGGTTATGTGCTGTTTAAGAGATGATAATTGAGTAAAGGTTTTGCTGCAGGTGTTGCACAGGTACGGCCTTTCGCCCGTGTGGATCCTCGAGTGAATCACCAGGGTTGAACGTTCTGTGTACCTTTTTCCACATGTTTTGCAGATGTAGGGCTTCTCGCCCGTGTGCGTGTATATGTGGCTTTTAAGATGTGATGATTTAGTAAAGGTTTTGCTGCAAGTGTTGCACAGGTATGGCTTTTCGCCGGTGTGGGTCCTCGAGTGAACCAGCAGGCCGGAACGATCTGTGTAACTTTTTCCACATGTTTTGCAGATGTAGGGCTTCTCGCCCGTGTGCGTGGTTATGTGCCGTTTAAGATTTGATAATGTAGTAAAGGTTTTTCCGCAGGTGTTGCACAGGTACGGCCTTTCGCCAGTGTGGATCTTCACGTGATCCATTAAATTACAACCTTTACTGAACTGTTTCCTGCAAGTGCTGCAAGAAAACGCCTTCTTCCCCGCGTGGGTCCTGGTCAGCTTTGATTTACAGTTGCTGTCTGACGGGACAGCAGCATCTTCGTGGTCATCGTGTCGTCTCATCGGCTCCGGATCTGCAGTTTTACTGGAGTCTGAGCGTAAACTTTCAGTCCCTTCCTCATCTGTGTATTGAGCTTCAGGAGAAGTGTGCAACAGCAGCTGGCCACAGTTTGGTCCTGGTTCACCATTTTCAACTTTCACATCAGCGACATTGACCAATGAGACATCCACCTCTACGTCCTCCTGCTTAATCTCCTGACCGCTGGAGTCTTCCTCCAGTTCTGTAGTCTGTGGATGCCGTGGTTCCTCCTGGTCCGGGCTGCAGCTCCTCTCCAGGTTATCCAGGTGCTGGTCACTGAAAACCCCGTCCTCCTCCACCTTACAAACATTTTCTTGTGGGGGTTCTGGAATTACAAAAAGGGACAAAAAGACAGGATTTTAACAAGTCAAAAGTGCTTCCCAGTGTTGATTGTTTGGTTGTATTTGTGAGGTTTAAAGTTTGTCCTGAACCTTCTGTCTTCCCCTTCAGCTATGTAGTAAATTTGAAAACAAGTGCATTACTCTGTGTGACCATTAGGTGGCGCTGTGACTGTAGGAAATCTAGCAGAAAATTGGAGTCCGGATCCAGAGATTTGAACTGTTTCTTTTTTTTTTTCTTTTTTTTTTTACCTTGTCTGCACACATATTATTGAATGATACCATGACGGTAGAAACCAAAAGTGTATATATGTGCATTATTACTATATGTAATATATACATATATATACGCACACATATGCGTACACATACATAAATATACACATACAAACCCAGTGTTTTTTTTTTGGGGGGGGGGGGGGGGGGGTGGGGGTGGGGGTGACGACATCCACTGCCAATCCAGGAAGCAGGAACACACGGAGACACACGTCAAGCACTGGAAATCTGCAACAAAAAACGACAAACAAAGCACAAAACCGGCACGGAGCCAACCAAAACAATAACAGCAATCGACCTAAATCTTGAGATCTGATCGCAGTCTGAGCTAAGCAATCGCTACCGCTACCTAAACCCAAAAACTAGAGAGCCAGCATGCAGGTGAACAAGCCAGTGTGTATGTCTATGTGTGTGTGTGTGTATGTATATGATCATGCGTGTGTGTGTGTGTGTGTGTGTGTGTGTGTGTGTGTGTGTGTGTGTGTGTGTGTGTGTGTGTATGCATGTGAACTGTTTCTTGTCGCCAGCGGAATCGACGAAAAGTCTGATTCAGTGAAAAGAGCCACGTTCCTACATGTGGCCGGGGACGAAGCAATTAAAAGGTATATAACACTTTTGACTTTGATGAAGACGTAGATGACTATGATACATTGAAAGAACTTTTCCGCAAACACTGTGAGCCAAGGAAAAATGTGACGTATTTGAGGCTCCTGTTCTTTATTCAAGTGCAAGGAAAATCAGAGACTGTTGATGCATATGTGACTGATTTAAAAAATAAAGTGAAAGACTACGAGTTTGAGCACCTCACTGAAACGTATTGATGTAAATGTTCGCACATTTGAGCTGATCGACTGATCAGCTGTCAGTCGATCAGCTGATGGCGCTGCTCTGCTGGCGACATGGAGGAGGGCTCCTGCTGCATTTTGTATGGATGTCTGTGGCGTCTCCGTTTATTGTTCTGTTTATTGTTTTGAATCGGCTGGCACAACATGCACTTGACAAGAGGGCTGGTCTGAACTGCAAGCTGCGTCCAAATGTGCTGAACTGGAGGAGATTGGAGTGGCTGCTGGTGGCATGGTTATTCCTGTCTGGCTGGGCTGGCGGGTGTGCGCTCGCTGATCAGCTGTCATACAGCGGGAGCGAGCTTCTACACCTGCGGGAATGCGGAGTGTCACCACCGCCAAACCTGCTGAGCAACATCCCCAGGGAGCTATTGAGGCAACCCGGACCGGCATCTCGCCTTGCTCGGAAGGCCAGGAAGCGGGGCAAGAGAGGCGGCGTCAGGCAGCGGGCTCGGAGAGCCACCAAACTTCCACTGCCTCCGATACTACTCTGCAATGCTCGCTCATTGAAAAACAAGCTGGATGAACTACGCTCCCATGCCGGAGCTTACTACGAATACCGTGAGTCTGGCTTAATGGTTTTCACTGAAACATGGTTCCGAAATGACGTGCCGGACAGTTTTATACAGATCGATGGGTTTTCACATATACGCTCGGATAGGGATGTAAACTCAGAAAAAGAAGCCCATGGCTGCCCACAACGAAAGCGTGAGGGCAAATTAACGGAATGACTTCTTTATGCGCTTTGAGACAGACACCTCTAAAGAATGCAGTGATATTTTAAATGCAATTACTTTTAATGTGGGTGATGACAGAATGGTTATAGACGAAGACTCTGTGACCAAGGTTTTTAAAACCATACGCACTAATAAAGCGACAGGACCAGAGGGCATGTCTGCTTTTCTTTTAAAATCCTTTGCTGAGGAGCTCACACCAGCCTGGCATCGCCTTTTCCAGCTCTCTATGGATACACACACTGTGCCAGAGCTCTGGAAAAAGTCGATCATATTCCCAGTCCCCAAGAAAGCCCATCCCCTAGAGAATAATGATTACAGGCCAGTGGCCCTAACCTCAAATGTAGTCAAGTCACTAGAGAGGATTGTAACAGAGGAGCTCCGAAGGGAGGTGGAGCCATCTCTAGATCAGTTTCAGTTTGCGTATACTAGAGACCGCAGCACCAGTGACGCGGCCTCTACCTTACTGCACTTTATGTTGAAGCATCTTGAGAGTCCAGCTGCATATGCCAGACTGCTCTTCATTGATTTTAGCTCTGCTTTTAACACAATCCATCCAGACATCCTTCTTAGAAAATTAGTTAAGTTGAACGCAAATCCCTATTTAACTAAGTGGTATTTCTCATTTTTATCAGACAGGCCGCAACAGGTGAGATTCAACTCTTCTTTCAGACACAACAGTAAGCAGCACTGGGGCCCCCCAGGGATCTGTCAGTTCCTCCTTTCTGTTTACTCTGTACACAAATGACTGTGTCAGCTCCCAACCCGACCAATATGTGGTCAAATTCTCTGATGATACTGATCCTCAGCTTACTTACAAGCAGCTCTGACATCAGCAGCCATACAGCTGGAGTGGACGGGTTTGTGGGCTGGTGTGATGAACACCACCTGCAGATCAATATTAAGAAAACCGAGGAGATTGTGGTGGACCCAAAGTCAGTTGGGGATCACAGCACAACTATCATACATGGCCATAACATCAAGCAGGTCACGTCCTATAAGTACCTGGGCGTCCATATTGACAAGGATCTTAATTGGAGCACGCATGTGACAAATGTCTGTGTTAGGATCCACCGGCGCCTCCATTTTTTACGCAGGCTCAGAGTGTTTGGGGTCTGCAGAAACATCATGCTGATTTTTTATAGAGCGACGATAGAGTCCATCGTACGCGATGGAATCACCAGCTGGTTTGGGAACCTAACGGTCAAATCTAAATCCCAGATTGTTGGCCTGGTCAAAACGGCAGGGAAGATCATGGGAATGGGAATGGGAATGGGAATGCCCCTTATTAAATACCAAAACAAAAAGAACAGTCAATGTAACCAATATTTACAAAAATATACACTTAAATAGAACCAACCACAGATATTAATAATACTGCTTAATTCCCAGTCTATTCATGATCATATAACTTAAATATTTTATCTTTATACATTTTTTTGAACCTAAGTGAATTTGTGCATTCCTTTAAATCATTTTGTAGAGAGTTCCACAGTTTTACTCCCACAACCGATGTACACATCTGCTTAAGAGTGGTCCCTGCATGCTGATGTTTGACATTATATTTCCTTCTATGTTCTATATCTTCTGGATTTGAAAAAACAAACAACTGCTGTAGATTACTTGGTAATAATTTTCTTTTTGCCCTATGCATAACTAATAACGTCTGTAACTCAACTATTTCTTTAAATTTAATAAGTCCTGAATTAATAAATAATCTGTTGGTGTGTTCTCTGTAATTTGCTTTATGAATGATCCTCACCGCTCTTTTCTGCTGGATAAACAATGGATGTAGATTGCTAGTATATTTGTTGCCCCAGACTTCCACACAGTAATTGAAATAAGGTAAAATAAGTGAACAATATAAAATTCGCAATGCCTTATAATCTAATACATATTTTGCTTTGTTCAGAACAAAAATACTACTATTTTTTTAACATGTGATATATGAGCTTTCCATGTCAATTTGTCATCCAGTACAACACCCAAAGATCTAAGTTTAGTTTTACTTAATAAAGTAAACCTTGACCTGGACCTTGACATCCAAGTGGAGAACAAGGTGGATTGAGGAAAACCTACAGTACGACCCTCGCAGAACTGGTCAGTGCCAATAAGGCAGAATGAAACATCTTTATGTAATCTGAATTAGATGACATATATGACACGCACTGCAATCAATCTCACTCTAATAAAGTAAGGTAGCTGTCTTCAATTTCATAATGACACCATAGTTAAACTGAAACAATAGTAGGTACAGTAGCCTATGCTGTACCAGGATCATTCTCCATAGGTGTTAATAGAGGGGTTAATCGTACCACAGAACACAGCACATACACCTACTACCTTTCACCAGACAGTGCCAATTCATTTAATATCTCACCTCTGCATTTATAGCCAAGCCACTTGAGGGAGGACACAGGTCCCACACACTGGAGACACTTGTCCAAGGGGGAGACAGTTGCACACACCAGGCTATGTTTCTGACACTGTTGGAATTTTTTTATTGTAACATTTATTGTTACCAGACAGTTTGAGCAGCAAGACATTTCAGAATCATATGTATTTATCTTAAAAGTATTTAAAAAAAAAAACAAATGTCCATCAAATGTCTACATTACATTCAACTTACCCTCTCACTGTTGACAACTGTCTCCATTTCAGTTGGACTGCAGAACTGATTCTCCGTGTCCATCTAAGATAGAGAACAAGAGCAGATGTGTTCAAAATTAACACCGTGGTCTGTCTGTGTTCATTTGTTCATTTCCATTAAGTGACAGGATAAAAATAAGTGTGGAAATACAGCTTTAGAAGGTCAAAAATATCTTGCACAGACTCCAGACTAACTCGTCCACTGGTGCGACAACTGAGAAAGTTGGTTGCACCAGCACATGATTTGGTTGCACCTTTTTTATGGAATATTGTATCATTCAGAAAGGAGTGCTTGAAAACAGGGTTTTGTATCTGTAACCATAGTTTTGTAAAGCTGTGCATTTATGTTTGTACATGTAACTATAGTTTTGCAAACTTGTACATTTAAGTACAAGCATTTATCTGTAAGCTTAATTTCGTAAACTTCTACATGTGTGCAAACTGCGTTTTACAAGTCTGTGCATTCAGACACTTGCAAGCTCACTTTCATACAGCTAAATATTTAATAGCTACTACTATGTACAAGTTTACAAAACTACGGTTACAGATACAAACAAATATGATTTACAGAAACAAAACCCTGTTTTCAAATACACCTTTTTGAATGATCAGTGATTTGGCTGTTTTGGTAGTCCAATGTGACGTTACTGCAGGGCTCTACAGAGCGAGAATTTCACTTGCCCCTAAAAATGGAAATGTGCAAACTGGAAGAAATAATTTACGAGCACAGTGTGCGAGTTAAGATTAAAACCTACCGTAATCTTTTTTGCACCCGCTGCTATTCATTCAGAAAATAGTATTTCATACTCAGATAATGTACAATGTTTATTAAAAGTATCAATATATACCTGTTCCAAATCTTCAATTGTGGAGGAAGACTTTGTAACACCAGAATCTTCTGGAGGCATTTCCTCAGTAGAAACCTGCAAAACGGAAAAATATAGATATTTTCATAAATGTCTTGATGGCAGGTTGTTCTCTGTGTAACATTATGCAAAAGGTGTCATGGCTGTGTTTCTGAGTGTTTTGAGGGAAAGAAATCCACTCAAAATGTTTCTTAATTAGTCAACAAGGTAAATTATTACAGTCTATCGACTTTGAAACCTAGAATCTTCCAAAAATAATGTTTGTGTGCGTGGTTATGTGCCGTTTAAGAGCTGATGATTCAGTAAAGGTTTTTCCGCAGGTGTTGCACAGGTACGGCCTTTCACCAGTGTGGATCATCATGTGATTCTTTAAACTACTACTTTTACTGAACTCTTTCCTGCAAGTGCTGCAAGAAAATACCTTCTTCCCCGTGTGGGTCCTGGTCAGCTTTGATTTACAGTTGCTGTCTGACGGGACAGCAGCATCTTCGTGGTCACCGTGTCGTCTCATTGGCTCCGGATCTGCAGTTTTACTGGAGTCTGAGCGTAAACTTTCAGTCCCTTCCTCATCTTTGTTTTGAGCTTCAGGAGAAGTGTGCAACAGCAGCTGGTCACAGTTTGGTCCTGGTTCACCATTTTCAACTTTCACATCCGCGACATTGACCAATGAGACATCCACCTCTACGTCCTCGTGCTTCATCTCCTGACCGCTGGAGTCTTCCTCCAGTTCTGTAGTCTGTGGATGCCCTGGTTCCTCCTGGTCCGGGCTGCAGCTCCTCTCCAGGTTATCCAGGTGCTGGTCACTGAAATCCCCGTCCTCCTCCACCTTACAAACATTTTCTTGTGGGAGTTCTGGAATTACAAAAAGGGACAAAAAGATAGGATTATAACAAGGCAAGGCAAGGCAAGTTTATTTATATAGCACAATTCAAAACAAGGTAATTCAAAGTGCTTTACATTGACATTAAAAGCGGCAAGACATAATTAGACAGTAAATAACAAATAAGATTGAATAAAATTATGAATAAGATGATAAGAAATAAGTAAAATAATAAAAAGCACAAGCTGTTAAAAATAAGGGCAGTAGAGTCTAGCAGATAAGTATTTAATTTAGGAGTACGCTTGAGTAAACAGTAAAGTTTTTAGCCCTGATTTGAAGGAGCTAAAAGAGCAGTTGGAGCAGACCTCAGGTCTACAGGAAGTTTGTTCCACCGGTGAGGAGCAGAAAAACTGAACGCTGCCTCACCTTGCTTGGTTCTGGTTCTTGGGACACACAACAAGCCAGATCCAGATGAAGCTCAGGGGTCTGGGAGCTTCATAAGGAACTAACAGATCAACCATGTATTTTGGTCCAAGACCATTCAGTGCTTTGTAGACCAGCAGTAAGATTTTAAACTCTATCCTTTGACTCACTGGAAGCCAGTGTAGTGATTTCATGACCAGTGTAATATGGTCCAGTTTACTGGTGTTTGTAAGAACTCTGGCGGCAGCGTTCTGGATCAGCTGCAGCTGCCCGATTGATTTCTTGTTAAGGCCTGTAAAGATGCCATAGCAATAATTCAACCTACTGAAAATGAATGCATGAATAAGTTTTTCCATGTCTTGTTCAGACAGATTTTTTTTTAGGGGCAAAAATGATCACCTCTGTCTTTTCTGCATTTAGCTGGAGAAAATTCTGGCACATCCACTCATTGATTTGGTGAATACAGTTAAATTCAGATTCAGATTAAGATTCAGAGAAACTTTATTTAACCCCGAGTGGCAATTGCAAGAACAACTGAGCAGCAAGACGTTGAAAGTACCAGATAGAATAATATAATAAAATAAAAGCAGATAAATGAGGCATGTCTCATATGTACAAAACATATATAAATATAAGAATATCACAAAAAATGTAAAATAGGGTGACTATAGTGGTATAAATTAAATATAAAGTGTCAGTGTAAAGTGTTGACAGTGGATGTAAACAATGCAACAGGAGTATGGAGTAGTCCGGGGGGGCGATGCAGCGCAGGCGCCGCCTGGAGGGGAGCCACTGAAATGCGGGGTGAAGTATGTGGGAGGGGTCGTTGATGATTTTGGCTGCCTGGCTGAGGGCCTGTTGGTTAAAAACCTGAGACAGAGCTCTGACCGGCAGGCCGATGACTTTGGAGCATAATGATGCAGTGCTCTGCAGTCTGTTCCTGTTCTGGGTGCTGAGGGAGTGGAACCAGCAGGTCATGGAGAAGGTCATGATGCTTTCCAGGAAGGCATAGTAGAAAGTCATCATGATGTGAGTGCTGACTCTAAAGGAGTTGAGTTTCCTGAGGAGGTACAGCCGTTGGTGACACTTCCTGAGAATCTCCTCTGTGTTGGCGGAGAATTTCAGGAGGTTATCAAAGATGGTGCCCAGGTGGTAGCATATAGATGTTGAATAAGCGGAGAATGGACCCTTGAAGAACCCCACATGTGATCTTGGTTCTCTTAGACTCATGGTTTCCAATTGACACAAAAAAGGATGTTATAAATTCCCTTATAAGTAAGCTGATACCAGAATATAAGCTGCTAATTTGTTAAACATAAAGCTGTTAATTTGTTAGATATAAAGCTGTTAATTTGCTAAATATAATTTATATTAATGTTTGATTTAAACAGGTTAATATTATATTCAGGTATGTTTAGTTCAGTCTGTTTGAGTCAGGCAATTACAGGGCAGCTAAGTCTAGGTTTTGGGGTCCTCGGAACCTCAGGTGTGTGCGCTCAGAAGAAAAATGTTTGTAACTCCTGACCGGCTGCAGAAAACTTTAGATAAAGAAAAGTAAAAATGGAAAAACGGTGTCTTTATGCCTTAACCGGAGTACGTCCACGGGTGAAGGGTCCCTGCACATCAGTTTCAACATATAGTTCTTTAATAAAGGCCCTATCTTGCAAGTAATATTTAAACCATTGAAGCACAGTGCCGGTAAGTCCCACCCACTTTTCCAATCTGCTGAGAAGAATGTTATGATCAACTGTGTCGAATGCAGCACTGAGATCCAGTAACACCAGAACTAGGGCTGGGCGATATATCGAGTATAGCCGATGTATCTCGGCTTCTACTCTGCGCGATGTACAAAATGACTCTATCGTGCATATTCGAATATAAATTTTCACGCATTTTGCTTTTAGCCGCGGGCATTAAATTACAGGCTTTTCTCGCTCTGTCGTCTCATCTCTCCTTCTCTGAGACATAAAACAAGCGTACCCTGTCACACATGTCAGTCACGTGCTGTCGTGTGTGCATTATCATTGGCCCCCGACCAGCTGCTGGTGTCAGCGCTGCTGTCCGGGACCGCCGCTCACTTCCCCGCTTTAACTTTACTTTAACTTTCCCAAACTTGGCCTGTTTGCGCCGTGAGCTCATCTGCGCGGTTGCTACGCGCGGCGGACTCTTTTCAAAGCTAACCGGTTTAGTAAAGACGGGAGGGGATGTTTTCTCCTCGCACGACGCGAACGGCTCCAGAGAGCGGAGGACCCGCTTAGCGCGACACGCGCAGCCGAGCTTTTAGGCTGATTTATGGTCCCGCGTTACACCAACGCAGAGCCTACGGCGTAAGTGCGCATCGCCGCGTACCCTACGCCGTAGGTCCTGCGTCGATTTAACGCGGAACCATAAATCAGGCTTTTCTCTTCAATAGCTGAGAAACGTCACCTAGTGTTGCTTAAATGTGGCCACATGAAATCAATCACTATCATCCAAACAAAGTCAAACAAGACTATATGACGTCATATTTCTAACAATAAGTGAAAGTGATGCAAATTAAAGGAGGAGAGGATGAAACATTGCAGCCCCTGGCTGCACCTACAATTTAATATAAAGGTGCTGTAAGGGGCCCCTGCTGCTCAGAGCAGCTCATCCTGGTAAAACCTGGCAAAACCTGGTCATCCTGGTAAAACCAGGTAAAACCTGGTAAAACCGGGACCAGAACATGTTCTTAGCAGATGTTCTTCAGACGGGGAGTCAGAGAGATGCAACGTGCACTTTCTATTTTGAAATTACACTTTTTATGTTTGTGCCACTCACTGCTTAGTAACTGTTTAATAAATACAGTTTTGGTAAATTTGACTTATTCCCCGTTTTTGCATGAAAGTTTAAAATGAGCATATATTAATGCAGTATGAACAAGAATGTTTTAATGTAGACATATAGAATAATCATACTGGTGTGATTGTATGCATCAAATTGTTAATTCAAGGCTAAGGCAAAATATCGAGATATATATCGTGTATCGTGACATGGCCTAAAAATATCGAGATATTAATAAAAGGCCATATCGCCCAGCCCTAACCAGAACAGAGGATTTTCCTGCATCATTATTCAGATGAATATCATTTAAGACTTTGATGAGTACAGTCTCAGTGTACAAGTCAAAAGTTCTTCCCAGTGTTGATTGTTTGGTTGTATTTGTGAGGTTTAAAGTTTGTCCTGAACCTTCGGTCTTCCCCTTCATCTATGTAGTATATTTGAAAACAAGTGCATTACTCTGTGTGACCATTAGGCGGCACTGTGACAGTACTCGTGTTACTGCGTTGGTAACGAGACAGTTGAAGAATAAAGTTGTTGTTCTAGAAATGGCTTCTTCAGTGTCATGTATAACATGGTGGAGTCAAAACTTGAAGTAAAACAAAGATAGGAAGGCAAAATGGAGCAGATGAAATCTCCGATCTCATTAAGTGTAGAAGGAAATCTAGCAGAAAATTGGAGAGTCTGGATCCAGAGATTTGAACCGTTTCTCGTCACCAGCGGAATCGACGAAAAGTCTGATTCAGTGAAAAGACCCACGTTCCTACATGTGGCCGGGGACGAAGCAATTAAAGGTATATAACAATTTTGACTTTGATGAAGACGTAGATGAATATGATACACTGAAAGAACTTTTCCGCCAACATTGTGAGCCAAGGAAAAATGTGACGTATTTGAGACACCTGGGGCCTTATGTACTAAGAGTGCGGCGCACAAAAAACGTGCGTACGCCACTTTCAACGCTCACGTCGGATGTACAAAGAATGACGTGAACGTAGAAAGCTGCGGTCCGTCACTCACACATTAAGGCTGTTGTACGCACTTTTCTGAGGTTTTGTCCGTTGGCGACACTCACTGGTGATGCAGTGAAGTGCAGAATATGAAGGAAATGTAACGTCAACAATAAGTTTACGACCACGTGAAGGACACGACAGTCCCCACATCACCAGATAAGTTACACAAGAGTGGAGCTGCAACAATCTCACAATCAACCACATGATCTGAACAAACAACTAAAGACAGGAGCCCAACGATGGAACCTGCAAATCCTGATGGAGCTTTGGCTCCGTTAGAGGAACCTGCTGATGGCAGGAGGATCAGGAGCGAGTCTTCAGGCACCAAACCGATCTGCTGGTCCAGGACTAAGACTGGACCATCAGCTGGTTCAGGTACCAAGAGGATCTTATGGATCTCTGCCCTGAACTGGACCAGCTGCTCCGGTTCAGACCAACATGATGCTTCAGCTGGAGCTGCAGGTCGGACATATCCGTCGTCATGACGACCGTATGGGACGAGTACTGGAGATAAAAGCCAGATCCTAAACATCCCATAACTGTGTCTGGACAGAAATACATTAAAATACATTTTGCAGCAAAAACCGCTTCTGTAAAGATGTCTTAAATAAAAAAAAAGGTGTCACGGAAAGGTTGGTTGCGAACTGATGTGATTCAGCATGAAATAAGTTTTTATTGAATGTTTAGGCAACTTTCAGAGTCTGATATGGGGTCAGCTGCAGGTGCTGCAGGATCCAGAAAGTGTTTCTCCGCTGATGGACCGGTGTTGTGCCAAAAAGTGATTGCCTGCCAGAATCTGATTTCTTCTGATTTGTGGCCGCGGGAGCGCGCACAGCAGCCCGCTGAACGACAGCGCTACAACGTCAGAGTTTCAGATTATGAAACTCAAGAATGAGATCAAGTCAGATTTAGGCAGAAAAAACTTTTCATTAACTGTATTTGGCCTTCAATCAATATTTGGCAGGTAAAAAGACCCATTTTCAGGGGAGAAATCAGATTCTGGGAGGCAATCACTTTTTGGCACGACACCTGTCTCTCCTCCTGCAGATGAAATACTCGAGTTACAGCAACTTTGCTCTTTATTTCTCACGTTTGCACCTCAATAATCCCGTTGGAACAAATTGTCTTTATTTCTGCAGCAGAGGAATCAGATCGTGATGCTTCATGTTTTAAATATAAATGGTATATTGTTCACATTGTTATACTTATGAGAGAGGTGATCGCGGACATCCATATAGGATATATTATATCCCTTATAGAATAAAGAGAACGTGTGAAGATATAGATATAGATAGATCTATATATAGAATCAATAAACGTGTGCATTGGTCTTAATCCGTTAGTATATAATATGCATGACAATAAAGCAGAACGAGGAGCCGTTTTTCATCCACCAAAAATTCTGGTGTCGGTTCTTAAAATACAAACAAGAAAAGCAGAGTGTAATGATGCACTAACGCTGCCCATAAACATTCACAAACCCGTAATAAAACCAAAACTCTTCACGGAACGCAAAGCAAAGAACACCATAATGTAGGCGTCAAAGTGAATCCCAGAAGGGCCGGTGTCCTGCATGTTTTAGATGTTTCACTGCTTTAACACACCTGATTCTAATTAATCATCGTCACCAGCTTGTCATCAAAGTCTGGATAGTTCTGTTGATGACACAGTCATCATGGTGCAATGAAGCAGGGAAACATGTAAAACCTGCAGGGACACCGGCCCTCGAGGACTGGAGTCCGACACCCAGCTCAGAGCCGATGTTTTCTTTTTTTATTTGTTTTACCTGTTTTTGCACATTTCTTGTTAGGATGAGCGGTTTTTAATGGATAATTATCTTCATTATCATATTCAAACATATATTTGAGGGAGGAGACAAGGCGGAGTGTTGTGCTCCCGCATGTGCGCTCAAATCCACGCTGATTGGGATGTACAGAGAAACCTGCGTGGATTTGGGCGAACGCACAGCTTTGTACATATGAATTTTTGCATTCTTGTTAATTCCACGCACGGATTCAAGTTGAAATACACGCACTGTTAGTACATGAGGCCCCTGTTCTTTATTCGAGTGCAAGGAAAATCAGAGACTGTTGATGCATATGTGAATGATTTAAAAAAACAAAGTGAAAGACTGCAAGTATGAGCACCTCACCGACTCACTGACACGAGATAGAATCGTGTGTGGAATCACAGATGACCAAGTGAGAGGACGACTACTGAGAGAACCGGACCTCACGCTAAATAAAGCAATAGACATTTGTAGAGCCAGTGAGTTGACTCGGAGTCAGCTAAAAAGTCTACATGAAGAAGTTGAAATTTCTGTCAATAAAGTCACTAACCAAAAACAACGTGACAAACAGAAAGACAGTGGTGCCACAGCACAGAATGTAAAGATGAGAACTCAAGGAAACTGCACACGATGCAGCTACAGGCATGAGCCAAGGAAGTGCCCTGCCTACGGACAAGTGTGCAAAGCCTGCCACGGGAAAAATCACTATGCCAAAATGTGCAACTGACGCAAGCACACAAATAATCATAAAGTGCATCATATAAACAAGGCCGAGGCAGATCAGGACTTCTTTGTTGGCACAATCCAAGCAGAAAAACAAGTCTCACAAATGGATGCAGTGGATGCAAAGAAAGAAAAGTGGCTTGAAGATCTGATTGTCAACAAGAAAGTTTTGAAAGTCAGGCTGGACACTGGGACTGATGGCAAAGTCATGTCTATGAAAGACCTCAGAAAGCTGAGACTGGATAAAAAGGTGAGCAAATCTCACTCCAAGCTTGTTGCTTATGCAGGACACCACATTCCAGCTTAAGGTAAAGTCATGTTGACATGTCAGTACAAAGATAAAAAGTATGACATGGAGTTTGAGGTCATAAAGAACAATGCACCTATTCTAGGAGGAGAGTCATGTGAGAAAAATGGGGCTTGTCAAAAGATTGCATGCGCTTAAAAAAAGAGTGACATTCTAAGTGAATATGAGGATTTATTCAATGGATTAGGCTGCACACCAGGAGTATATCACATTGAGACTAGGGATGTTAACAATTAATCGATTTTCGATTAATTGCCGTTATGAAATTACCCGATTAAAATTAACGATTACAATTAATTGACAATTTCGTTTAATTTCACCAGCTGGTATTACGCCCGGACTACATTTAATGCGACACAACGCGCTGCGCCGCGCACATAAAGTTAGAAGAAAGAGACGGCGGATATGTTTGGTTTTAGTAATATCATGCTCAGGCAATGACTCTGCAATGGCCCAGACGGGAGACACATGTAGTTCTGTGCTTAACTTTTATTTTTAATCCACTCTATATTCTTCTGGTTGTTCTCCGATAGTCTCCCCTAAAGCCTGAATTATGGTTCCGCCTTAAATCGCCGTAAATCGCCGTAAATCGCCGTAAATCGCCGCCGTAGCCTACGGCGTAGGCTACGGCGGCGGCTCTGCGTTGTTGTAACGCGGACCCATAAATCAGCCTTCACCCGGTACATACATAGGTTCCTCTAAACATCTGTCCCCGCTACAGTTTTAACTAAAATGTGCTCCAATACAGCAGGTCTCATAATTTTATTTTGAACACTGCCAAAACTCTAACTTAAAACGTAACTAGAACTTAAAATTTGCTTGACACAAATGAAAGTTAAATTTTAACACGTGGGAAAAACACCTAACCTTTTAAGTGATGTGTGTTATCAGGTGTAATGGCATTTTTAGGTTAGAAATAAGAATATTTCTTGGTAAGATCCTTAGTTATTTGAGTGAAGGCAGTGAATTTGGTCAACTGGTGTAAGTTCAGGGTTTTAGTAAAGACACAAGTAGGGAAATGTTATTGGCCAGTACCCCCAATATTTGTACATTTGTTAAGTACTGTGTTTAACAGTTACATTCATGGCTGAAAGGTTACTAAGCACTTTGTTACCAAGCACTTTTTTATCATGTGAATGTATGTTTTTTTTATATATATAATGACAGCAATGGTGCTGTCAGTTTACTTTATGTAAATCAAGCTAGCTAAGTAGCTATTATGGCTGCTGCTACTACTAATAGCCTTGAAGTGCACTTTATATTATATTCCTTGTGGTACAAAAATGTCTTTGTTACTTTTGTATCAAATAAATATTTGATTAAGGAATAGATTAAAATGTCCTTTGTATTTTATATAAGCAAAACAAATTATGTTTGTATCTCAGATGGGGGAAAAACGCAGCTTATCAACTAATCGATGATCGATCGATAAGGTTATCAACTGTCAATTAATGAAATAATCAATAATTTGCATGAATATGAAGATGTTAATGTTTATTTTTTACTTTGTTTTGTTTGAAATTTGTTCGAAATAAACATTCATTCATTCATTCATTCATAAAGTGTGAAATATGAGTCTGGTCCAGAGTGTGAATGGAGCATGAAAGGCAGCACCAAGTAAACAGAACAACAAGTTAGTTCGGGATGTTTCCGAATCCCACATCAGCAGCTGCTTGAGCTGGGGAGTTTCCCATTTAGTTGGTTTGCTTCATCACCACGGCTTTTAACTGGAAACAAAGGGATCCTGTAGGAGTCATACTCATGTGTTCATTCATTCAACTTTCCAGGGTTACGTACCGACTCTGTGGAGTCTGATTTCAGGTTTCCAGGCGAGGTCCAACAGTCTGCGCTGACGGTCGAGCTCTTCTTCATACTCCAAGATGCTTTTTTCAAACACTGACAATATTTCTACAGCAGCTGCTGTTAGTCGCTGACCGATAAACTCTCTCAGATGATTCACCTTAGACATTGTTGAAGAAGAAAAAGAAAGGAAACAACAGAACCGTCCTCCTCAAAGGAATCACTGCTCACGTGTTCCGTTCGCTCCAAACTTTCGCTCTTCCGCCGGGTGTTACAATCTGGAGCTCCCGGTAGAAATCACGGTTCTACGTATATTTCCTTCTCGCAGTTACAGTAAGTAGCCTATTTCATTTACCAACGAAAGTAATTAGAACAAAATGCATACAACATTCTTTTCATCACTGGTTTACTACGACTTCTGTCATTTAGCAGACGCTTTTATCCAAAGCAACTTACATCTGAGAAAACAACACAAGCAAGAAGGTTTTAGACCAGGGTTCGGCAACCCGCGGCCCTTTAGCGCCGCCTAGTGGCTCCTGGAGCTTTTAAAAAAATGTTTGACCTTTTTTTCCCCTTTTTTTTTCTTCTTTTTTGTATTTTTTTGTCTTTTTTTCCTTTTTCTCTTTTTTTCTTCTTTCTTCTTTTTTTCCATTTTTTCTCTTTTTTTCTTTCTTTTTCCTTTCCTTTTTATTCTCGAAATTTTGACTTTTCTCTCGACATTTCGACTTTTTTCTCGATATTTCGACTTTTTTCTCGAAGTGCATAATGAAAAAAAAATCTTCCCCCAGTTATAACTACACACAGCATGGGTTGCCTTCATTCTAAGGCTGATACAAGACTTTTCATTTTTTGCGGCTCCAGACATATTTGTTTTTTGTGTTTTTGGTCCAATATGGCTCTTTCAACATTTTGGGTGGCCGACCCCTGGTTTAGAGTTTTAGTTTTTCCGACACAAGGAGAGCTGACGCAATTTATATGATAAGCTTCTGATTGTTAATATCAATAAATGAAAGTGTACTTTATTATTTGTCATAAAACATTTATGTTGACAATACAAACTTATATTTAAAACATGAAGCATCACGATCTGATTCCTCTGCTGCAGAAATAAAGACAACTTGTGCTGGCGGGATTATCGAGGTGCAAACGTGAGAAATAAAGAGCAAAGTTGCTGTAACTCGGAGTGTTGCATCTTCAGGAGGAGAGACCGGTCTTGGTCCCAGTCCATCACCGGAGAAACACTTTCTGAATCCTGCAGCACCTGCAGCCGACTCCATATCAGACTCTGAAAGTTGCCTAAACATTCAATAAAAACTTTATTCATCATTGCTGAATTACATCAGTTCGTACCAACCAACCTTTCCGTGACATCTTAGTTTTATTTTAAAAGACAACTTCAGAGAACCGTTTTTTCGCTGCAAAATGTATTTGAATATTTTTCTGTCCAGACAGTTATGGGATGTTTTAGGATCTGGCTTTAATCTGCAGTAGTCCTCCCATACGGTCGTCATGGTGACAGAGATGTCCGACCTGTCAGCAGCTCCAGCTGAAACATCATGTTGGTCTGAACCGGAGCAGCTGGTTGCATTGATGTCAAGACACCCAACAAAACACAAAAAATCAAGAAAAATGTGTTTTTCATGTCACAATCCCTTTAATGACATGTGGTGTGTTGACAAGGTGCTGTTTTCAGTGGAGGGCAGCATGCTGCTCTTTGGAAATATTCTCAGTTGAAATGTATTGGTTTTGTATTGTTTTTGTTTGTACTGAAAGTTTTTGTCTGTGTGTTTGGTTGGACACGTTTTTGAGTAAATAAAAGTGGTTTGAAAAACTCAAAAAAACTCTCTCTGTTTCTCACACACACACACACACACACACACACACACACACACACACACACACACACACACACACACACACACACACACACACACACAGGGGTTAATTTGTGCCGGATCCGCCTCTCGATTTTAGCCTCCCTGTGTTCCGGGACTTATTTGGGCAGATCCGGCACCTCTCGTATATATATAAAACAATAATAATATAAAAAACTGCACACACACACACACACACACACACACACACACACACACACACACACACACACACGGTCATTAATATTAATTCATTAAACCACAGTATTTTTTCTTCGTCTCATTAATGTAATGTACCATTGCTGTGGATCTTGTCTTTTATAATAATAATTATTAAAAAAGATAAAATGTCAAACCTTTTAATGTATTATTATTGTTTTGGGGTTTTCTAGATAAAGAGCACACATATTTGGATATTATAAAACTGATTCTGAGAAATCCTTTTTATATTCACATTGATGAACGTTTACAATGTGATCATGTGACCTTGGTTCTAACTCCTGTCTATACCTCCATTCAGTCTCCTCTATCACAGCGGGGGATCCTGCAGGGTAACTGACAGCCTGTGGGAGGGTGTACCCTTCATAATCTTCCATCAGTTTTGGTTGTCGCTTTTGTTGGTGTGGACATACATCTTCACTTGGGGAACATAAGCCATTATCACTTCGTAATGACGTTATCCGTCTCCAAAGACCATATGTTTTGGAGGCTTAATGATTAACAATTGTACACTGACCTTCTCTGTATTTTAATCATGAAGCAAGTGTCAAGACTTAAATAAAGAGGCAGGAAGCGGTCAATTTCCTTTACAGTGCTTTAATCGAGTTTAGAGAGTGAACTTACAGTTACGGTGTGTATTTGGTTCTGGAATAAACCATAGAATAATAGAAATCAATAAACAGCAATAAACAAATGTTTAAGATAGCACACATTCCAAATAATAATTTTATAAGCATGAACATCATATACATGTGTCATGGTTTCTCAGTTTGATTTGTTTTTTACTTGTTAACTCACTCTCCTGTCATTCCAGACCCTGCCACCCTCATCAGCCAGAAATCCACTCATTCCCTTCACCTGTGCTTCCCCTGCCCAGCTCCACACCTGGTTTCCCTCATCAGCAGTTCCCCTCATATACCGGCCCATTTCCACCTTCTAGTTTGCCAGATTGTCGAGTGTTTGTGCCTCACTTTCCAGCGTTCCCGATTTTTGATCAGTTTTCTGCCTGCCTGCCTGTCTGTGACCCTGCCTGATTCCGGTTTTTGGATTTTTGCCTACCCCCTTGGATTGTTTGCCTGATCTGCCTGACTACCCGGTTTTGACCCCTGCCTGCCTTTGACCCTGATTAAAGCCTCTTGGACTCTGATTGTGTTTGGTGTCGTGCATTTGGGTTCTCTGTCTTTGAGCCGTGACAGTACAATCTGGCCAAAAGCATGAACCCAGCCGACCCAAATCCAGATCCAGTACAGCACGCGCTGTCTTCTCAGGCTGCTGCTATTCAGCGTCATGAGGAGGAACTCTCCAATGTTGCCGGAGGACTTCAGGAGTTTGCCGCTCGTCAGGACCGGTGTTTAGACGCCATCCGGGAGCAGATGAACCAGCTTTTCTTTTCGACCCGACCTCCAGCACCTGAGGCTCGGCTTCCGCCTCCAGAGCGGTACTCCGGTGAGCCACGAACATGCCGGCCGTTCCTCACCCAATGCTCTCTCCTCTTCGAGCTCCAGCCGTCTTCCTATCCGTCGGAGAGGGCCCGGGTGGCCTTCATCATTTCCCAGCTCACAGGGAGAGCCAGGGACTGGGGAACCGCGGAGTGGGAGAGGCAATCCCCGATCTGTTCCTCAGTGAAACTTTTTTCAGACGAGCTGAAGAAGGTTTTTGATCACGTTACACCGGGGAGAGAGGCGGCTCGTGGTCTGCTCACCCTGGCTCAGGGGGGACGAAGTGTGGCCGATTATTCCATTGAGTTTCGCACGGTGGCAGCTGAAAGTAAGTGGAATGCTGATTCACTCTATGATGCGTTTTATCATGGTCTCTCTGATTCAATTAAAGATGAGCTGGCAGCCAGAGATCCGCCCATCGGCCTGGATGCCCTGATCGCTCTCGCCATTCGGGTGGATGGACGCCTCAGAGAGAGGAAGAGGGAGAGAGCCCAGTCCGTCGTACTCCGGGGGTTCCCTCACCTACCGGCCGCGGTTCCTGTCTCAGCTCCCCCGTCCGCTTCTAATGATTATCCGGAGCCCATGCAGTTGGGGCGGACTCATCTCTCCTTGGCAGAACGCCAGCGCCGCCTGCGGGAAAACAGGTGCATGTACTGTGGCCAGGTTGGACATTTTGTGGCTTCCTGCCAGGTAAAAGGGCAGGCTCACCAGTAATTCCGGGGGTGCTGGTGAGCCAGATCTTTGAGTCAGAAATGCCCTCTCGCCCTTTGGTCTTTGGAAGATTGACTGTAACTGGTCAGACTCATGTGGTGACGGTCTTCATCGACTCTGGTGCCGACGCCAATTTTATGGATAGTTCCTTGGCAGCCCAATTGGGAATCAAGCGGGAGCTCCTATCCAAGCCTGTCCCGGCCAACGCAATTGATGGGCGTCGGCTCTGCTCCGTAACTCACCGCACGGCTCCGGTTCACCTTGGCATGTCAGGTAACCATCATGAAACTCTTACATTTCACTTAATTCATGCACCCAGTTTACCTGTCATATTGGGTTATCCCTGGCTGAAACAACACAACCCTCACATAAACTGGTCTTCAGGGATCATTTCTCAGTGGAGCTCTCATTGCCATGCTGTCTGCCTCAGATCTGCTCTGCCTGTCACTCCCTGTAACTCCCCTTCATCTGCGTTTCCAGATTTGTCTGAGGTTCCTCCAGAGTACATGGACCTCAAGGAGGTGTTTAACAAGGCTCGTGCCTCCTCCTTGCCCCCGCATCGGCCCTACGATTGCGCAATCGACCTCCTGCCTGGCACTTCACCACCCAGGGGCCGTATCTTCTCCCTGTCCGCTCCAGAAACCAGGGCCATGGAGAAGTACATCAATGACTCGTTGGCAGCAGGCCTCATCCGTCCATCTTCATCTCCTGCTGGGGCTGGATTCTTCTTTGTGGATAAGAAGGACAGGACGCTGCGCCCCTGCATTGATTATCGTGGTCTGAACAACATTACTGTGAAGAACAGGTACCCCCTCCCACTCATCATCTCTGCTTTTGAGCTGTTGCAGGGTGCCACGGTGTTTACCAAGCTGGACCTCAGGAATGCGTATCACCTGGTACGCATTAGGGAGGGTGACGAGTGGAAGACGGCGTTCAACACTCCCCAGGGCCACTACGAGTATTTGGTCATGCCATTCGGGCTCACTAATGCTCCTGCGGTTTTTCAGGCTCTGGTTAACGACGTCCTCAGGGACTTGCTCAATACCTGTGTTTTTGTTTATCTGGATGATATCCTCGTCTTTTCCAAGTCCAGGGAGGAGCATGTTCAGCATGTGCGAGGTGTCCTCCGCAGGCTCCTGGAGAATCACCTGTTCGTGAAAGCCGAAAAGTGCCAGTTTCACGCATCGGAGGTTTCATTCCTGGGCTCCATTATCAAGGAGGGGGGCCTCCAGATGGATCCTGCCAAGGTAAAGGCTGTTCGGGATTGGGCCTCTCCTTCCTCCCGGAAGGAACTGCAACGCTTCTTGGGCTTCGCAAATTTTTACCGGCGGTTCATAAGAAATTACAGCGCTGTGGCAGCCCCCCTCACAGCTCTCACTTCCATCAACTCCCCTTTTGTGTGGTCCCCCGAGGCGGAGAGGTCATTCGGTGAGTTGAAAGTTTTGTTCACCTCTGCTCCTATACTCACCCTTCCGGATCCCTCACTTCAGTTTCTGGTAGAAGTGGATGCATCTGATTCTGGTGTGGGGGCTGTCCTCTCTCAGCGGTCTGCTAGGGATCATAAACTTCACCCTTGTGCCTTTTTTTCGCGCAAGTTGTCTTCCGCAGAGAGGAATTACGACATCGGCAACCGTGAGTTACTAGCCGTCAAGCTGGCTTTGGAGGAGTGGCGGCATTGGCTGGAGGGGGCGGAGCTGCCGTTTGTCGTATGGACCGACCACAAAAACCTGGAGTACCTCCGTTCTGCCAAGAGACTGAACTCCCGCCAGGCCAGGTGGGCGTTGTTTTTCAATCGGTTCAATTTCACTCTCTCTTACCGCCCAGGGTCCAAGAACACAAAGGCCGATGCCCTGTCCCGCCAGTTCCAGGTCATGGAGCCCCAGGCCGCACCTGAGGGGATCCTTCCGTCTGCCTGCGTGGTTGGTGCCATTACTTGGCCTGTGGAGGACAAGGTCAAACAGGCAAGCTCTCAGTTTCCTGCCCCCAGTAATTGCCCCAATAACCTCCTCTTTGTGCCTGCCAGCCTTCGCTCTGAGGTTCTTCAGTGGGGCCATTCTTCACCCCTGGCCTGTCACCCTGGTGTCGCCCGCACCCTGGTGTTCCTTAAGCAACGGTTCTGGTGGGCTTCCATGGAGAAGGATACCAGAGAGTTTGTCGCTGCCTGTCAGGTCTGCTCCCAGAATAAGAGTCTTCGGCAGGCTCCTGCCGGCCTCTTACTTCCTCTACAAGTTCCTCATCGGCCTTGGTCCCACATCTCCCTGGATTTTGTCACCGGGCTTCCTCCCTCAGATGGTAACACTGTAATACTCACTGTGGTTGACCGTTTCTCAAACTGCTCACTTCATTCCATTACCCAAGCTACCATCTGCCAAACAAACTGCTGAACTGATGCTTCATCATGTGTTCCGTCTTCATGGCCTCCCCAGGGACATTGTCTCTGACCGGGGGCCCCAATTTACCTCTTGTTTTTGGCGTGAGTTTTGCAGGCTCTTGGGTGCCTCCGTCAGCCTCTCTTCAGGCTTCCACCCTCAGTCCAATGGCCAGACGGAGAGGATGAATCAGGAGATGGAGACGGCCCTGCGTTGCCTCACGTCCCGCAACCCCTCATCCTGGTCCAAGCAGCTGTTGTGGGTGGAATACGCCCACAATACCCTTCCCAGCACTGCTACTGGACTCTCACCTTTCCAGTGTTCCCGGGGATATCAGCCTCCGCTTTTCCCGACTCAGGAGGGAGAAATCACAGTCCCATCTGTCCAGGCCTTTATTCGCAGGTGTCGGCGAACCTGGCTGCAGGCCCGCTCCACACTGCTTCGCACCTCTGACCGGTACCGTAAGGATGCTAACCGGCGTTGCGTCCCAGCTCCCCAGTACGCCCCTGGTCAGAAGGTCTGGCTTTCTACCCGGGACTTGCCATTAAGGGTGGAATCCAAAAAGCTAGCGCCCCGCTTTGTGGGTCCCTTCCCCATATCAAAGGTTATCAACCCAGCAGCCGTTCGACTACGCCTCCCTCGTTCCATGAGGGTTCATTCCACGTTTCTCGCCTCAAGCCTGTCAAGGAGAGTCCCCTTCAACCCGCCTCCAGGCCCCCGCCGCCCCCCCGGCTCATTGGGGGTGGTCCTGTTTACTTCGGTCCCGTCGCCGTGGGAGGGGCTATCAGTATCTGGTGGACTGGGAGGGCTACGGCCCTGAGGAGCGCTGCTGGGTTCCTACACAGAGGATCTTGGATCCCACTCTCATCCGGGACTTCCGCCGTGCTCATCCCGACCAGCCTGGTGGGACGTCGGGAGCCGTCCCTTGAGGGGGAGGTTCTGTCATGGTTTCTCAGTTTGATTTGTTTTTTACTTGTTAACTCACTCTCCTGTCATTCCAGACCCTGCCACCCTCATCAGCCAGAAATCCACTCATTCCCTTCACCTGTGCTTCCCCTGCCCAGCTCCACACCTGGTTTCCCTCATCAGCAGTTCCCCTCATATACCGGCCCATTTCCACCTTCTAGTTTGCCAGATTGTCGAGTGTTTGTGCCTCACTTTCCAGCGTTCCCGATTTTTGATCAGTTTTCTGCCTGCCTGCCTGTCTGTGACCCTGCCTGATTCCGGTTTTTGGATTTTTGCCTACCCCCTTGGATTGTTTGCCTGATCTGCCTGACTACCCGGTTTTGACCCCTGCCTGCCTTTGACCCTGATTAAAGCCTCTTGGACTCTGATTGTGTTTGGTGTCGTGCATTTGGGTTCTCTGTCTTTGAGCCGTGACAACATGAGATAATATCACATTTAAATGACAACAAAGAAAACAGTCAGTGACATCCATATAACATAACTAATGACTTTTGAACGATTAGCGAAGTAAATAACACTGCTGGAAATACTCACCACCAGACTTATAAACTATAACAACAAAGAAGTGCTTCTTACAAACAACAATATAACTCACGTTCCTCTGGACGCACATTGAACCACAAACATCAGTTTCATGACACAAAGTAATATAACAGCTTCATCCACATCATCCAGCTTCTCATCATTGTCTCTTCTTCTACCACACGATAAGCGGCTCTCAGCGGGATCTAGTGCAGCAGCCCCCCCTGGGGGCTGGATGTTCTTAAATCAACCACTCTGTCATGAAAACCTTCAGACCAGTGCTACATCTTTTATTAGTACAAATGTGGGGATTTTGAAATTCTGATTTTTATACCTGATCATTTCTACAGATGTGGGGCTTCGTGATTTGCTAAAAGTGTTATGGGAGTGAATATTGCATTCATGGGACTTGATTTGAAGATGTTCATGATTTGCTACTAAAAGGTTACAAAAGTGATGATTTGAAATTTGGAATACACTAAATGGATTAAGAATAAAACAATTTTCATGTTGAAATACTTCCTAGCATGATAAATCAATTTGGCAATTATTGTGCGGAAATGTTGAGGCAGCGCTTTTAATTAGTGAATATCAAATATTGTCATCAAAGGGGAACTTTATTCAAAAAGTAGCCCTTAGTACAGTGTAAAATCAACAAGGCCAACCCCCGGGAACCTGAACATGAAGAAGCAGTTCTAGATGATTGATGGATCATCTTATTCATCTTGGTGAGAACTCACACATAAACAAACACTTTACCATGACAGAGACCTGACAGTCCAGTAGTGACGTCCTGGTTGGAACAGGAAGTGGGTGAGAATAAAGACCAGGATGAACCCTGGCTGCACAGCAACCTTGTGCTCAGATCTGACAGCAGGTTGTAACTTCATCTCGGCTGATTGCAGCTCAGTGATTCCTCTCTGACATCACAGTTGGTCACATGTTCAGCAAACTAACTGCAGCTGACATGAAGTGAATGATCTCAGCTGAACTGAGCTGCAGAGAAACAACATGCTGCTGTTCACTGTGAAGCTCTGACTGGAAACAGACAGAAGAACAACATGTGGATCCTGGAATAACGGCAGCTTCCACCTTTAAAGGACTGGAAGAGGAAGAAGTTTCCAAGGAATCATTCAGAACAGTTTCACCAACATGTGATTCAGGTGTTCTGATGGAAACAGAGACAGACATGTACAGACTCAACTATCTGTCCAACAGAGACAGTTTCTCTGACAGAAGACTCTTGAGACTGAACTCAACACAGAGACACTGAAGAACCAGTCTTTTTCCCAAACCCGAACCCAGGATAGAGAGGTTCAGTGAATGTGGTGTTGAATGTGTGGAGGTGGATCAGTCTGTCAGAGGAGATGCTGTAGAAGGACAGAGTTCCAGCAGGAACGTCCACATACACTGCTACTCTGTCAGAGACTGAGGAAGAGGAAGAGGAGGAGGAAGATGTTAGTCTGTTATTGTGATAGACTTGGTACCAACCACCATCAGAACAGGACAGACTCCAGGAATGATCATTCATTCCAAACCTACAGTCATCAAAGTTTCCTTTCCTGCTGATTCTTCTGTAACTCACTGATATCTCAACTATTCCTCTCAACTGGACCTCCCAGTAACAGGGACCCGTCAGAACTTCTCTACACAGCAGCTGAGGACAGTAATCAAACCTGTCTGGATGATCAGGATATGACTGATCCTCCTCCACACACGTCATCTTCCTGTTGTTGTCGGACAGTTGGATGTTTTTGTTTACTGTGTTTGTGTCAATGGTGAGATGACAGGAATCTGATGGCGAGAAGAAACAACCCAGCTGCAGTTATTATTGATCTGTCATTGATCATTGATGGACTTATGAATGAGTGATGTGACAGTCTGAAGATGGTTGAATGTGTGAATGAAATAAAAACACACTTACACTTCCTCAGACCTGGTGTCATCCATCGTTGTCCAGCAGGCTCCACCCTGAAAGGAGGAGGGGGGTCAGACCAGCACAGTCTCTTTCAGCAAACATGGACATTACATGGCTCTCACACACTGATGAAGGAACAGTCCAACACGTGGACAGATGCACTTGAATGCAGCATCTCTGAAGTCCTGTCCTGTGGTCGTCCCGTTCCAGCACAGTTTGAACACATTCTTTTCATCTGATTTCATCTCTGCTGAATCAGCAGCAGGAGGAGACCATGTCATGGATGAGTGAAGGTGCAGCTGTTATTGTGCTGTGATGGGCCTGAAAACCACACTGCTGTGGTTCTGGGATGTTTACTGAGTCAAGAACGGCTCAGAGTTGTGACATGCATCTATCAGCTCTGCTGCAGCACCAGATGAGCTGCAGCAGCTCCATCTGCTCAAAGATCTCTGCTCAAAGTGTCATGGAAAACATTCATACATTATATGGTTTGTAACAAAAGGCCAACAGCTCTAAGGAACAGGATGAAAAGAGGGGGATATAAAACATGTAAATGCAGATGAAAGGGTCATATTTCTTTTGTAATTTTGCCTTCCTCTAAGAGGACTAGCATCCACATGTCGGGTGCAGGTATCTGTATTTTACTCTGTGTAATTAATAAAAATTGCCACAACAAAATCCAGAGAGCCACAAAAATGATGTCCACAACAACATGATGAAGTGTCCAGCACACTGATGTCCTTCTGTCTTCATACCTGAGAGTGTCCAGTCTCCAGCGGGGATCCTCCAGTCCAGAAAACAAAAGCTTCACTGCTGACTCTCCTGGATGGTTGTAGCTCAGGTCCAGCTCTCTCAGGTGGGAGGGGTTGGAGCTCAGAGCTGAGACCAGAGAAGCACAGCCTTCCTCTGAGATCAGACAGCCTGACAGCCTGCAGACACACAACACACATGCAGAGACTCTGAGAGAACTGCTCTGAGATTAAAGCTGACTCTGTCCTCATGGTCATCTGATGATGGCACTGATGGAAAATTCAGAGGATCAGCAGAAACACATCAACAATCCTTCAATATCAACCACAGTTCTGACGGTCAACACTTGAACACTTGTGTATTCTGACCTGAGAGACTCCAGGTGACAGTGGTGACTCTCCACTCCAGGACACAGCTTCTTCAGTCCTGAATCCTGCAGGTGGTTGTTACTCAGGTCCAGTTCTGTCAGACTGGAGGACTGAGAGCTGAGAACTGAGGACAGATCTGCACAGATGTCCTCTGAGAGGTTACAGAAACTCAACCTGCAGAGGAGATTAAAGAGAGATCATGAGGTTATTTAAAAGTTGATAATGTCATTTAACAAAGAAATAAATTATATAAAACCCATGAATGCTGATTATTTCAACTAATAATCAATAAGTATTGATCATTTTGATAGCTGCCTTTCTCTTCTTTGCATGTTAAGTTTCCTCAGATGAATCATTGATAAGAACTGAGGGGTATTCCAGGAAGCGGGTTTAGTGAAAAGTCTGAGTTTGTTAAAGGAGCACGAGGCAGGATTGAGGCAGGATTTATGAAAAAAATGCGTATACATTTTACGTTTTCTAGTAATAATGTCAGATGAAGCGTTCCAAACCAAAACGAATGAGCCCTCTAGCGTATCTCTCCGTTGCCTTGAACAGGCTGTGTGCTGCAAAATGTGCTGCAATTCGGGGCCCGAATTTCCCGCGCTGTCCTCAAATGACGCTGCATGCGCGTTCTCCCGTGCCGGCTTCGCTGTTGGCTGCAGTACCCCCGATGGCCATCGTGGCGAAGGTGGCGCTAATGAGTCTCATTTCTTAGAAGGAGCCTCATGCTCCTTTAAGCCTGAGATGAGGGAAATCCGGCATCAATTCAGCCAATGGGCCTTTACGCAATACGCATCCGTCTTCTGCACCACGGACAGCAAGCGGCAGAGAGAGCAGAAAAAGCGTATCTAACAAACGCAACATATTCTATTCACTATGTCAGTGCAACAATATCACAGGGACATCCGAGTTTAACTTCAAACAGTTAAAATCCAAATGAAAAAAGGAGAGGGAGGGAGCAGAAAACAGAAAGAGAAAGAAAGTAAAAAAAAAGTATATTTCTCTTAAACTGATTTATAAGAGGGTAGGGTGATTTGATATCTTACCTTAAAATGAACTTGCATAATTAATCCATCAGTGGCTGACAGCCTCGTTAATATCTTCTGCTGCTGGGGCAACATTGGACCATCACTTGCCTTCTTTCTTTTTTTTTTAAATTGAGTGGTTGTCTGCTTCCTTTTCATTTTTGTAAGTTAGTAACACTGCAGAGCGCGCTAAAAACAAGATTTACCTAATGACCACTGTTTTCAGGGACACTTGGACATCACATTTCAAGATATGAGGGGGGTACAAGTGTTGGGAAAGATAATACCTAATGAAATCCATCATGTGTTTCTGATATGCATTTGTAGTTATTTTATATGTATTAATAATAGAATAAATCAATACAAATAGACACAGAGTAATAAAATATAAAAAAAATTAAAAAAACATTTACATTTTCCCCTGAAGCCGAGGTGTGGCGGCTGCCCCTGATCTAAATGACAATAAAATTGCATTCAATACCATTCCACCACTGTTTTCATCGGTAATATTATAAGACAGTGTGCTTAAATATTAAATGAATACTGCATTCAAACTTACACATTGACTGCAGCAACTTTCTCCCACGCCAATTCTCTCCTTTACTGCTGCAGCTGTTTTTGTTTTTTCGAAACATGCTCTCATACTCGCCATACGCACGTATTAACACTTCTAACACCAGTGGCGTGAGGTATGTGGATCTTCAGATGCAAACTAATGTTTCCTCAAAGGGATTTTGTAAATTGAAATGTTAAATAAAGTTTAAAAAAAGAAAATAGAAAAAGTATGTGGATCATTTGTTGTCGCCTGTTGCCATAGTGAATCGTTGTATCAGGGCTCTACTGATGATGGGTTTTTATTTCCCTCACGCACGCGCTTACCTCGAGCTTAAAGGAGCATGAGGCTCCTTTAAAGAAATGAGACTCTCTAGCGCCACCCTTCACCACGACGGCCGTCGGGGGTACTGCAGCCAACAGTGAAGCCGGCACGGGAGAACGGGGAGAACGGGGAGAACGCGCATGCAGCGTCATGTGACGTCACATCCGCAGGACAGCGCGGGAAATTCGGCCCCCGAATTGCAGCACATTTTGCACCACACAGCCTGTTCAAGGCAACGGAGAGATACGCAAGAGGGCTCATTCTTTTTTGTTTGGAACGCTTCATCTGACATTATTACTAGAAAAATTAAAACATATACGCATTTTTTTCATAAATCCTGCCTCAATCCTGCCTCCTTTAACAAACTCAGAGTTGATTGAACTAACTCATATCCGCTTAAGTCGACTGGGAGTTCAGGTTCAAACTCGGAGTTTGTTGAACCTGCTTCCTGGAATACCCCTCTGGTCCCACATGAACCTGAACTTAGTTAAACAGTGAATTTAACTGGTTTCCTCCAAGAACACAACATGTGATTGTAACTAAAACAGATGTGTCCGTGTTCGTCCTTACACAACTTTCTTGGAGGCTTTGACCACCGGCAGCAACCTCCGTAGAACCTTCTCTGAAGCTGAGTATTTCTTCAGGTCAAACACCTCCAGATCTTCTTCTGATGACAGTAAGATGAAGACCAGAGCCGACCACTGAGCAGGAGACATTTTATCTGTGGAGAGACGTCCTGACCTCAGGGACCGTTGGACCTCCTTCACCAGAGAACCAGCGTTCAGTTCATTCAGACAGTGGAACAGGTTGATGCTTTTCTCTGCAGACAGATCCTTACTGATCTTCTTCTTGATGTATTTAACTGTTTCCTGATTGTTCTGTGAACTTCTTTGTTTTGGTTCCAACAGACCTCGTAGGAGAGTCTGATTGGTTTCCAGTGAAAGACCCAGGAGGAAGCGGAGGAACAAGTCGAGGTGTCCGTTTGGACTCTGTAAGGCCTTGTCCACAGCACTCTGATAGAGGTCAGTCTCTGTGTTTCTTTGTTCCTCCAGCAGGTTGACTCCAGAGCTGATGAAGGCCTGATGGACATGAAGAGTAGCCAGAAACTCCTGAACACTCAGATGGATGAAGCAGAAGACCTGGTCCTGGTACAGGCTGCTCTCCTCTCTAAAGATCTGGGTGAACACTCCTGAGTACACTGAAGCCTCTCTGACATCGATACCACACTCTCTCAGGTCTGGTTCATAGAAGATCAGGTTTCCTTTCTGCAGCTGCTCAAAAGCCAGTTTTCCCAGAGACCTGATCATCTTCCTGCTCTCTGGACTCCAGTGTGGATCTGTCTCAGCTCCTCCATCATACTTGACCCTCTTCAGTTTGGCCTGGACCACCAGGAAGTGGATGTACATCTCAGTCAGGGTCTTGGGCAGCTCCCCCCCATCTCTGGTTTCCAGGACTTTCTCCAGGACCGTAGCAGTGATCCAGCAGAAGACTGGGATGTGGCACATGATGTGGAGGCTCCGTGATGTCTTGATGTGGGAGATGATCCTGCTGGTCTGCTCCTCTTCTCTGAACCTCTTCCTGAAGTATTCCTCCTTCTGTGGGTTAGTGAACCCTCTGACCTCTGTCACCATGGAGACACACTCAGGAGGGATCTGATTGGCTGCTGCGGGTCGTGTGGTGATCCAGAGACGAGCAGAAGGGAGCAGGTTCCCCCTGATGAGGTTTGTCAGCAGCACATCCACTGAGGTGGACTCTGTAACATCAGTCAGGACCTCATTGTTGTGGAAGTCCAGAGGAAGTCGACTTTCATCCAGACCGTCAAAGATGAACACGACCTGGAACTCTTCAAAGCTGCAGATTTCTCTAGTTTCAGTGAAGAAGTGATGAACAAGTTCCAACAAGCTGAACTTTCTGAGTTTCAGCACATTCAGCTCTCTGAAGGTGAATGGAAGCAGTAACTGGATGTCCTGGTTGGCTTTGCCTTCAGCCCAGTCCAGGGTGAACTTCTGTGTTAGAACTGTTTTCCCGATGCCGGCCACTCCCTTCGTCATCACTGTTCTGATTGGTTCATCTCTTCCAGGTGGGAGTTTAAAGATGTCTTCCTGTCTGATGGTTGTTTCTGCTCTGTGTGGTTTCCTGGAAGCTGCTTCAATCTGTCTGACTTCATGCTCATCGTTGACCTCTCCAGTCCCTCCCTCTGTGATGTAGAGCTCTGTGTAGATCTGCTTCAGAAGGGTTGGGTTTCCTGCTTTAACAATCCCCTCAAACACACACTGGGACTTTTTCTTCAGCTTAGACCTAAGCCGCTTTTTACAAACTTTAGCAAGAGTACCTGAATAAAAGTGAAAAAAAAACAATTAGTGTTTCATAAAGTTCAACTTAATTCTCCTAAAGAATCGGAATATGAACCAACACTGATCAACTCTAACGTTACAATGAGCTGTCCAATATTGAGTAGATTCACTTTTACCACCAAAACACCTGAACATTCAGGATGTGGAAGTGACAAGAACATCTGGGGTTCTGGAGTTTCTAGTACCAGGATGTTAGCAGTACAGCCCTGATGGGTCGTAGGTTTGTGTGTTGTTGTGTTCTAGTTATTGTCGTGGTGTCTGTGAAGGGGATTTTCAAGGTTTAGGATTTGAAAACACCAGAAGATGATCTGATAAAATAATCTTTAGAACCATCAAGACAATCTGGATTTTAGCAGGATTCCTGGAAGAGGAAAACTAGGACTAAAATCTTCCAGTTATCTTGTGGTGTTGGTCAGTTAAACATATTTATGCTGTCCTGCACAGGGAAGGTGCTACTCTAGGGGGGGTGGTACCATGTGGGGGCAAATGTTGTGGCTGATCTGTGAATGTTGTTCATCTCCTGAGGCATTCTGGGTCATTTATCCAGCAGCTTAAATGTTCATAGAAATCCTCTTACTTCTCTGCAGACGCTCAGCCAGATCCTCCTGCTTCATTCTCCTCAGGAAGTTCACTGTGATCTTCACAAACGCCTCTCTGCTGCTCCTCCCCTGCTCTTCATCCTCACTCTCCAACAGATGCTCTAGGGATTCTGGGTAATCTGGACTCAGACCCCTCTGGATCTTCTTCAGCTCGTTCTTCACAAACATGACAATGTTGTCCTCCAGTAGCTGGAACAGAAGACCACATGAAGGACACAATCAGACTGAAACCACAGAGACAAACATCAGACTCATGATGGACAGACTGACAGTCCACTGGTCTCCAGAGACCAGCATGGAGACAAACACCAGACCAATGTTGGACAGACTGACAGTCCACTGGTCTCCAGAGACCAGCATGGAGACAAACATCAGACCCATGTTGGACAGACTGACAGTCCACTGGTCTCCAGAGTCCAGCATGGAGACAAACATCAACAGAACAGGTGGAGAAGCAGTTGTTGTTCATGTACAGACCAGAAATATGGAGTCCAGCTGTGTCTGATGTTGCTGGACAGACGGACCGCTGGGAGGCTCTGAGCTCTGCTGGTCCACTCTGTGGAGGAACCAGGAAGAATTAGCTCACATCATGTCTGTCCTCACAGAGACAAACACAAGCTGAAGGTCCATGAAGTTCTGTTTGGATGAGGACAGTCCATCAGAGGACTGGTTGTGGTGAATGTTTACTAGTCCTGCTGAATCAACAAGAACACATGACCTCAGTTAGAGCTCTGCTCATTCACATATTCACAAGATCCAGTTCTGCTCCAAGAAAGGATAAGAGATCAAGAAGATGGACAACTAATGGAGACATGAAGCAGCTGATGAACTCTGGATCATCATCAGGATCAGTCCTCTGGAAGGTAAGACCTCCAGATGTGTCGACCAGAGTAAAAAGCTCCTGACAGGAGATGAAGATCTACAGTATGAGGAGGAAGCTCAGATCACCATCAGGTGATGGAGGACCACAGGGGTCCAGGACTACATGGATCTACTCAGGAAGAAACATATGGACATTTCCTAACATGAGGACTGATTTAAATACATTTAATGCGTTTAAATACATTACACCTTTCTGAAGAAGAATGTTGGTCTCCTTTAAAGTGAATTAATCTATAATTTGACCTGTCGCTCTTCAAGGACAAACAGCTGGGTTCATGTTCAAGAGAGTCTCTTTTCTGATGGACCCTGATAGAAGACAAAAGTTCAAATATAAATATTCAATTTATATTAAAAAGAAGTAATACAGATAAAAATATTCAGTCTATTTAAAAAGTATTAAACATAAATCATTGGCAGCGTTTGGATACGCACACCTATTTACAGCAGAACGATGGTCTCCTTTAAAGTTAATATATCTATCATTTGACTGGTCGCTCTTCAAGGACACACAGCTGGGTTCAGGTCCAGGTCCAGGTCCAGGTCCAGGTCCAGCTAACAGGGTATTTTAAGTCCGGTGGTTGTCAGATGAATCAACTGAACGGGACTGTGAGCAGTTGGGCCGTGACAGGTTCAGAGCAACAGTGTTTGCTGCCATAGATCATCTCCTTGCTGAAATGGATCGGAGGGATAACTCCTACACACATGTTCAGCACACATTTGGATTTCTGAACAATATTCCATCTATCTCCATAATAGACCTCCGTCCAGGTGATCTAGAAGAATGTTTTGGATGAAATTGGACAATTCAGAGAATTCATTAAGGGACAGGATGACACCTCAACTAGGTCACTGCTGAGTCATATAAGAGGACGGAGACTACAGTCAGTGTTTCCAAATGTTGATATTTTTAAATGAGCACACTTGTGTGTGTGTTCTGCAGCACATGTGTGTTTTGCGGCGCGTGTGTGCAGCTCCGTCTGTGTAGACTGCGCCTTTTGGGTCGGTGCGCCGAATGGTCGTGAAAATACGGTATATATATATATATACATATATACATATATATATATATATATGTATATATATATATATATATATATATATATATATATATATGTATATATATATATATATATATATATATATATATATATATATATATATATATATATATATATATATATATATATATATATATATATATCAAGCAACCCTGTCTCATGGAGATGGGGTACCTTGACACGGAGTCAGGTCTGGTTCTTCTCGACTTTTTATCAATTTTAAGACTCTTAACACTATGCTACCCCACTGGTGGTAGGCACTGCAGGTATCTTTCAAATACTCCTTTGTTTGGTTGGATTTTGATAAGATGTGTACTTTGAGGGCCATTCTTCCCAAGGTGTGACCTCACTTAAAAGGTATAGTCTTTGATCGTATTCAAAAACATTTATTGTTATACTGGGTGAAATGGTCCTTCCATCCTGAGAGTAGCCAGTGAATAATGTGTTCAGAAAAAGGAGTGTGTTCAGAGTTGTTCCTGTAGTTTCTTGTGCTGTAGTTTCTTGTGCTGGCCCCCCCTTCTCCTCCCTTTTCTCTCTTTTGTCCATGTTGCAGCATCCTTTGCCGGACACCGGAACCTGCAGCGTGGGAGTGAGAGGGGCAGGGTAACGGCCCGGGCAGGCGGGGGAGAGGTTTGTCCGTCAAGACTCCTCTCCCTGGCCCTGCCCCTTCTCAACCTTTCCCCAACCCTGCACCCCAACCTGGGACTTGCTGATTGGGCCGGAGCTTCGGGAGCTGCGTGCTGGCCTGCGGTCCCCACCCCTGGTCATCCCGTTGCTGCTTCCACCTGCCTGCTGTGCTGTTGCCGTCCCTGACCCACCAGTCTGGCCCTCGGCAGGAGGGTCCCCCCTTATGAGCCTGGTCCTGCTCAAGGTTTCTTCCCTCCTAAAGGGGAGTTTTTCCTTGCCACTGTTTGGCTTAAGGTTTTTCTCCCACTAGGGGAGTTTTTACCTGCCATTGTTTATGTAATAACTGCTCGGGGGTCATGTTCTGGGTATGGGTCTCTGGAAAGCGTCTAGAGACAACTCTGTTGTATTAGACGCTATATAAATAAAATTGAATTGAATTGAATTGATTTAAATTCAGAAACTGTTGTCCCGTGATTATTTTTCAACTGCCCTATTATTTCCTTTACAAACAGGGAGCGACCAACAAATGGAGGGAAGAAAACCAAAAAAAGGACAAATGAAGTTTTGGACTTTCTTCAAGACTAAAGACAGGAAAAGAGGCTGAGGGAGCTGGATGAAAAGGAGGAGAGGGAAAAGAAGAGGCATGACCAGTTATCTAAGTTAATTGACGTTTTTGGGAAGATGGTGGACAAAATGTCGTTTTCTTCATTTTTTGATTCATAATTTGAGGTTCAATTTCTTTTGTTTTCATTTTATATTAGACAAATCCTCAGTTGACCTGCTGGTGTTGAATAAACAAGACTTGCTTTTCTTTAATCTGAGTACAGTGTTTGAATTAAGATTCCCTATGTTAACAAAAATGCATACATGTAAATACTAGCAAGACAGTTTTAGATCCAACACAAACCAGTTAGGCAGTAATTTGGTTATTCATTTATTTATGACCACAAAATTTAAACAATTTCAGCAAGTTGAACAAAAACGTTGCAGTAAATAGTGATCATATAACTGAAATATTTAGCTCAGGTTACCATCAATTTATACGCTCTCTTACAAAAATGAAATGACATCATGCTCAAAATGGAAAGTGATCTTAGATGGTCATAACACAGCTGGAATATTTAACTCAGGATACCATCATTTTACACGCTCTTACAAAAATGAAATTACTCGGCGATTGAGCCTGGCATACTGGATGCGCTGGTACGGGTAGATTGAAAGAAAGACAATACATTAACAAGGAAATACTTAAATTGTGTTCTTTGTTGAATTTTATGCTCCTTTATATAGGCTACCACTTTGTTTTCAAACATCCGTAGGATGATCATTCCCAAACTTATAATACCGGTATGTAACATTTTGAGGTTTCTGCATTCAAAAGCATGAAATTCAAAATATATAAGAGATAAAACAAGAACTTACAATGTAGAAAATGTAGGAAAAATAAAGAAAAAAAACAAATAAACAATTCTATGCACCTAGGTGAACATCTATATATATATATATATATATATATATATATATATATATATATATATTCTATCTATCTATTCTATCTATTAGGGGTGTAACGATACACTAATCTCACGATACGGTACGATACACGATATTGAGGTCACGATAACGATACGATACGATATTATAGCAGTATTTTTTTAACAACCTTGAATGAGGAACATATGACTGGAAAAAAAAGTATTTTATTTGAAAGACACAAAATACAAAACAATGCTGTGTGTTTGCCCTATTGTTACAGTTTGTAATGCTTTATAACTGTTTAAAGGAGCCGTCTGTAAGAAATGGCCAAAACTGGTACTGCAGTCACTTTCAAAATATTGTTGAGCGGCGTGTACCCTCCCCCCCTTCCCCCGACCAGAGTTTGCCAGGTAGGCTGCAGAATGCAGCAGGAACGTAGGCTGCCATGGCTGCGATAATTAGAGCCGAGCTGGCAACCCGGATGCCGAAACAATACTGACTTGGTGATTGGGAGATAGGTGGAGGGTGGAGCTTCAGAAACAATACTGACTTGGTGATTGGGAGATAGGTGGAGGGTGGAGCTTCAGAAACAATACTGACTTTGTGATTGGGAGATAGGTGGAGGGTGGAGCTTCAGAAACAATACTGACTTGGTGATTGGGAGATAGGTGGAGGGTGGAGCTTCAGCAGTGGTGGACAGTAACGGAGTAAATTTACTTGAGTACTGTACTTAAGTACATATCCACAAGATTTGTACTTTACTTGAGTATTAGATTTCTTTGGTACTTATTACTCTTACTTGAATACATTTCCAAGACAAATATTTTTACTTTTACTCGAGTAAATTTCTAGGAAGGCTGAAAAGTACTCGTTACTTTCAGGTCTGCTCTTTTTTCTTCTTCCCTAAAATCCTATTGGACACAAGCTGTTTTTGTCAAAGGAGGAGACCTCTCACAGTGCACGCTCTCCACTGGGATGTACGTAAAGCGGAAATACGTCAAGCCTCTGAATGGCTGAATGGGTAGACAGTTTGTTATGCTCTATATTGCTATATTGTACTGGTACATGTCCTTCCTGTAAAGTTAAGTGACTTCAACATTGAGTTATTGAAAGCAGAGATGTAGTTTTTTGTAAAGCAGTGGTCTTTGAGGGGGATCCAGACTTAGTTGGATGGTGCAGGTTCATTTGGTTTCAGTTCATGATTGTTAATAAACTCTGCATCATCTGCTGTCCTCTTATGATCCCATTCATTTGATTTGTTTTTGGTGTTTCTGCAGGTTTTATATAACATTGTGGTTCTAAAAGCAGCACATCAGTGCAACTGGTTTCAAAGAGTTAATTCTCAGAAACAAGAGTTAAAAGATCCTTAAATTAATTTAGAAAAAATATAGTAATTTACTGACGTGGAAAATAAGAAATTTACTCTTACTCTTACTTTTACTTTTACTTAAAGTACATTTAAAAGCATTTACTTTTGGATACTTAAGTACCTTTAAAAGCAAGTACTTTTCTACTCTTACTCGAGTAATATTTTGACTGAGCTACTTTTACTTGTAACGGAGTAAATTTTGACCAGTAGTATTTGTACTCTTACTCAAGTACTGGGGTCGAGTACTCTGTCCACCTCTGAGCTTCAGGCCAAAACAAAAAATGACAACATAAACATCAGTTGAGGGCTGCAACTCCTCTTTTTAAACTGGAATATCCTGGCTTGAGTGCTGTTGTCAGTGACATAAGTATTTGAAATGAACATGATTTTTAAATGTCTGTTGACATATCAGGGTCATTTTATGATTCGTTTTATTATTGCTCTTACATACAGCTCCTTTAAGTTTTAAAGAGAAAGCCAGGCCAACCATTTTCCACAAACTGAACTAAAAGTAAATGTCAGGTTTGCATTATGCATCTTCAGTTTCATACAAGTAAAAATATTTTGCCACAAACTGAATCGTTTCTCTCATGTATGATTTGACTTTTTTCTTTCTAATTTAACAACTAAAATTAAATAAATAAATAAAAGTAAATAAATACATACAATTTTACATCATAAAAAAGATTGATTCATGCTCACCTTATAAATGTAAGAGGAGATTTATTTTTGTTAAGAAGGTTATTTTGGTAATTCAGGGTTCATTATTTTATAAATATATTCTTTATATTCTGATGTAAATCAGGGACTATAATGACACTAGTCAGTTTATCTGTAGTGATTAGTCTGTTTTAGATTGGGCGGAATGATACGCCACAGTACGGCACTAGGTGCTGTGTTGATGTTCTAAAATCCTACGCTGTTGAACGGACGTTAAAGTACACTGACTGGAGCTCAGCAGAAGTTGTCCCCGTGTTTATCCTACTCACGACCAGAAAAAGGTTTAATTTAATAAGGTAAGGCTTAACTCTACACCAGACTTACATTAGTAAAAGTTCAGAGCTCAAAACGGGACCACAAAATGGGACTAGTTTCTTCTGAGCGGAGTAAGATTTTGGTCCGTGGGTCGAGGTGCGGTCGTGGTCGCGGCCGCGGTCGGATGCGCGTTTCTGGTCAACACAATAGATTAATATTAATAACCCAATATCGCGATACAGTTTGTCACCTCCACGACACGTATTGTGACGTTTTTGTATCGCGAAATTTCGTGGCACGATATATTGTTACACCCCTAATATATATATATATATATATATATATATATATATATATATATATATATATATATATATAATATATATATATATATATAATATATATATAAATATAAATATATATATATATATATTTATATATATATATATATATATATATAATATATATATATATTTATATATATATATATATATATATATATATATATTACTTGATCAATTGTAATTCTATCATTATTTTTGAGCAGTGTTAAAAGTTGGCCCAAATGTTTGTTATAAAAATAAAATACCTCTATGGAAACTGAAAGAGTATTTTTTTTTTTTGTTTATGTAGCGGTTCCCACTAAGTTTCCCATGGCAGATGTATTGATAATCCTCTGGAAACATTATTCAAAAACCAGCAATGCAGGACAACAGTTACTCATTTTCCATTATTCTATTTTCCACTATTATTCCATTATGTCAGTTTTCATTTGGTATGCAACGCTGATATTTCCTGTTTTTTCTTGATTACAGTTCAAGTCATCAAACAGTCCATCAGTGTCCTAATATCTTGAGATGACCTTCAATTCTACAAACAGCCATAGTTTCCCTAAACAGCTAAGCTGTCTGTCTGCTTTTGTCCTGTCATTGAAGGGGCCTTTGTCATGTCATTTATTGTTGCTGTTGATGAAATTTACTGCCAGTGAAGACAAATCTCCCTATGGAACATTGGAATTTTGATAAAAAAAAATGTTTCTAGAACAACTTTTATTTAACCCAAATGTCAGAGTACAGCAGCACAGCAATAGCACAGCACTAACCCACTTCCCTTTCTGTCACGGCTCAAAGACAGAGAACCCAAATGCACGACACCAAACAGAATCAGAGTCCAAGAGGCTTTAATCAGGGTCAAAGGCAGGCAGGGGTCAAAACCGGGTAGTCAGGCAGATCAGGCAAACAATCCAAGGGGGCAGGCAAAAATCCAAAAACCAGAATCAGGCAGGGACGCAGACAGACAGGCAGGCAGGCAGAAAACTGATCAGAAATCGGGAACGCTGGAAAGTGAGGCACAAACACTCGACAATTTAGCAAACTAGAAGGTGGAAATGGGCCGATATATGAGGGGAACTGCTGATGAGGGAAACCAGGTGTGGAGCTGGGCTGGGGAAGCACAGGTGAACAGCTGTTCACTGTGAAGCTCTGACTGGAAACAGACAGAAGAACAACATGAGGATCCTGGAATAACAGCAGCTTCCACCTTTAAAGGACATGAAGAGGAAGAAGTTTCCAAGGAATCATTCAGAACAGTTTCACCAACATGTGATTCAGGTGTTCTGATGGAAACAGAGACAGACATGTACAGACTCAACTATCTGTCCAACAGAGGAGGAGACTCTGGAGACTGAACTCAACACAGAGACACTGAAGAACCAGGATTGGACCAGATCATGAACCCAGGATATAGAGGTTCAGTGAATGTGGTGTTGACGGTGTGGAGGTGGATCAGTCTGTCAGAGGAGACGCTGTAGAAGGACAGAGTTCCAGCAGGAACGTCCACATACACTGCTACTCTGTCAGAGACTGAGAAAGAGGAGGAGGAAGATGTTTGTCTGTTATTGTGACAGACAAAGTACTGACCATCATCAGAACAGTCCAGACTCCAGGAATGGTCGTTCTTTCCAAACCTACAGTCTCTAGAGTTTCCTTTCCTTCTGATTCTTCTGTAACTCACTGATACAGAAACATCTCCTCTCCTCTGGACCTCCCAGTAACAGCGACCCGTCAGAACTTCTCTACACAGAAGCTGATCCCAGAAATCAAACCTGTCTGGATGATCAGGATATGACTGATCCTCCTTCACAAACATCATCTTCCTGTTGTCGTCAGACAGTTTGATGCGTTTGTAGACTGTGTTTGTGTCGATGGTGAGTTGACAGGAGTCTGATGAAGAGTACAAACAACAGAACTGCAGTTATTATTGATCTGTCATTGATCATTGATAGACTCATGAATGAGTAATGTGACAGTGAGAAGAATGAAATGAAATAAAAACACACTTACACTTCCTCAGACCTGGTGTCATCCATTGTTGTCCAGCAGGCTCCACCCTGAAAGGAGGAGGGGGGTCAAACCAGCTCAGTCTCTTTCAGCAAACATGGACATTACATGGCTCTCACACACTGATGAAGGAACAGTCCGACACTTGGACAGATGCACTTGAATGCAGCATCTCTGACGTCCTGTCCTGTGGTCGTCACGTTTCAGCACAGTTTCAACACATTATTTTCATCTGATTTCATCTTTACTGAATCAGCAGCAGGAGGAGACCATGTCATGGATGAGTGAAGGTGCAGCTGTTATTGTGCTGTGATGGGCCTGAAAACCACACTGCTGTGGTTCTGGAATGTTTACTGGGTCAATAACGGCTCAGACTTGTGAACTACATCTATCAGCTCTGCTTCAGCACCAGATGAGCTGCAGTAGCTCCATCTGCTCAAAGATCTCTGCTCAAAGTGTCATGGAAGAAATTCAGACATTATATGGTTTGTAACAAAAGGCCAACAGCTGTAAGGAACAGGATGAGAAGAGGGAGATATAAAACATGTAAATGCAGATGAAAGGGTCATATCTCTTTTGTAATGTATACCTTCCTCTAAGAGGACTAGCATCCACATGTCAGGTTCAGGTATCTGTATTTTACTGTGTAATTAAGAAAAATTGCCACAGCAAAATCCAGAGAGCCACAAAGATGATGTCCACAACACCATGAAGAGACCAGCACACTGATGTCTTTCTGTCTTCATACCTGAGAGTGTCCAGTCTCCAGCGGGGATCCTCCAGTCCAGCAGACAAAAGCTTCACTGCTGACTCTCCTGGATGGTTGTAGCTCAGGTCCAGCTCTCTCAGGTGGGAGGGGTTGGAACTCAGAGCTGAGACCAGAGAAGCACAGCCTTCCTCTGAGATCAGACAGCCTGACAGCCTGCAGACACACAAAACAACACAACACACATGCAGAGACACTGAGAGAACTGCTCTGAGACTAAAGCTGACTCTGTCCTTATGTTCACCTGATGATGGTGCTGAAGGAAGAGTCAGAAGATCAGCAGAAACACATCAACAATCTTTCAATATCAACCACAGTTCTAACGGTCAAAAGTTGAACACTCAACGGATTCTGACCTGAGAGACTCCAGGTGACAGTGTGGACTCTCCAGTCCAGGACGCAGCTTCTTCAGTCCTGAATCCTGCAGGTGGTTGTTACTCAGGTCCAGTTCTGTCAGACTGGAGGACTGAGAGCTGAGAACTGAGGACAGATCTGCACAGATGTCCTCTGAGAGGTTACAGACACTCAACCTGCAGAGGAGATTAAAGAGAGATCATGAGGCTATTTAGGAAAGTTTCTTTATAAAATTTAGGGCCAAATCCACAAAGAATAGATTGCGCCTGCAAATAGCGCTGTGAATTGCGCTGCATTTGCGCCCGCAATTTGCCCTGCTTTAAGGTCCTATTCACAAAAGACTTTGCTTTAATGATATACCGGCGCAAACACGCCCATAAAGTTTTGCAGCTGAGTGCAATTTTCCCTTGTCTGAGTAAGTGAGCGGAGCTGTTTCCAGTGTTCTCCATATTTCAGCACACAGATTGGTCCATAATGAAAACTGCAGAGAGCACAACAGCCTCAACTTTCACGTATTTGTTCTTCTCTAGTATTTCGCATGTATGACATAAGCTAATGAAAAGTCAAATGTTAAGAGGCTGTGCGCATTTACGCACAAGGCACAGCACCGGTCACTTCATTAACACCGGATCGGGATCAGATCAGGATCTGATGGTAATTCATGTTCTTTGTTTTGCTACACACACCTACAGGTCAGCTGTTAAACACACACATTCTAGATTTATATGTTTATATGGTGGAATTGTTTGTAATAAAGCAGCCCCTTATGTATGGATGAATCCTGAGCTCCGTCCTGTTATTTTTATTTTTAAATCCGAGATAAGTCCACAACCCCACTTGATCTGACTGTCTACAGTCATGTCTGACTGTAGATTTCACCCTTAATATCATTCAGTATCACACAGGCTTGAATGATATTGAAAAGAAAGAGAAACAGAGACAGACGGGGAGTGAGGAGTGAGTTTGCACGCAGTTAATACACGCTTCGAAAAGACGGTATTTGCTCCACTATTTTTGCGTGTAGCAAATAGTGCTGGCCTTTGTGAATTAGACGGTTTTTGCAATGAGGCTTATTTGCATAGAAAGGCGGATGTAAAATTTTGCGGCGAATGTATGAATATTACCTAATTTACATGCATGCAAATGGCACAGGCGCACCATGACACTAGTTGCTTGGCAGCGCAGTTTGTGGTGCAATTCGCCCTTTGCAGGTGCTTTGTGAATTAGACGCTCTCTTTTTGTCTCATTTGCACCGGTTTAGCGGCCGCAAAAGCCGCGAAATCCTTTTGTGGATTTGGCCCTTACTGTACAAGACAACTCAAAGGCAAGACAACTTAAAATAAAAAGATTTAAAAAAAAGAATAAAAAAATTAAGAATTTAAAAGCAGTAATTAAAGACAGACAGGCATAAGTCAATAAAAAGGTTTTCAACTTGACTTAAGGCTATAGAGAGTTTCAGCATCCCTGATGCATTCTGGGAGTTTGTTCCACAAGTGAGGAGCAAAAACTGAACGCTGACTCATCATTGGTTTTATCTCTGGGTATAGAAAGTAGGCGTGTTTCTGACGACCTGAGGGTTCTGGTTGGTTCATCATGGACCAGGAGATCAGAGATGTATTTTGATCCGAAATCAGGTGAAGAGAAAGTGTACTGTTTTAGGTTTAAAACATTTATTAAGAGAATACCCTGTGCTATGCTTAACTATGGATGATGTAGTGATAGAGCAAGTAACAGAAGTGAAGGTATTAGGGGATGTTGTAGAGAGTCAAATGACCTGGAATAGACAAGTTGATCAAATAGTGCAGAGAATGATTAGAGGTATAGCTGTGATTAAACACTGCAGGAAGTTTTTGCCTAATGATTTGATTAAACAGGTGATACACGCATCGGTCTTGTCAAATCTAGATTATTGCTCTGTGATTTGGTCCAGTAAAACCAAACTTAAAGGAGCTTGAGGCTGTTTTTTTTATTTGCAAAATGTGCTGCAATTCGGTCCCGATTTTCCCGCGCTGGGCTGCGGATGTGACGTCACATGACGCTGCATGCACGTTCTCCCCGTTCTCCTGTGCCGGCTTCACTGTTGGCTGCAGTACCCCCAACGGCCGTCGTGGTGAAGGGTGGCGATAGAGAGTCTCATTTCTTAAAAGCAGCCGCAAGCTCCTTTAACCTGGCCAGGCTGCAGGTAAATCAGAACAAAGCAGCTGACTGAGTCATTCAGCGCCTTTATCAGACCAATGGAAGTATAATGAATATCCATCCATCCTGGTTAAGTGGAGAATGTAGGAGGCAATATTCATTGATGAGTCTAATCAATAAAGTAGTTATGACTAAAACACCAGAAACATTTTATAGAAGATTATCATTTTTTTCACACACGCAGTCATTTGTCAAGTCGGACATCAGCAGGTCATTTTCTGTTGCCTCCATGTAGAAGTCACTTAAAACAGAAGACAATGAATCACAGAGCGATGGTGGTGTGGAGTGAATTACCAGACCTTTGGAGTTTAGATAATATGATAAGCTTTAAAAAGAAGCTCAAGTTATTTTTGTTTACTCAGGAGAATAAAATGGACTGTTAAGAATTGAGTTATTCATCTGTTTATCGTATTTGAGACTGTTTCCTTTTCCTCTATTTCTTTTGTGTTTGTGTGTGTAGTTTTGCTGAAGGGGGTGGGGGGTGTTAAAATGTGAACAGTAGATGATTATTTGTTCTATCTCACACTGTCCAGAAAGTTGTTGTGTTGTTGAAAAAGGGAAAAAAAATGTATTCTTTTTAAATTGAGCTATGTATTTTATTTTTCTTAATATCTTGTTTGAGAGTGTGATGAGAAATTGTAAATCCTGACTTTAAAAAGAAGGAATGTAGAGTCATAATGTCATTGTGCTGATTATATTGTTGTTTTTTTTCACTTTGAGCAGGTGTCCTAGTGTCTGTTGTCTCAGAGTTGTGAACATGTATGTTTACGTATTTTAATTAATGATAATGTTGTAATTCAGCTGATGATTCTGATGAGACCCAGAGAAACTGCTGTGAAAGATCAGCAACTAACGGGGATCTAATAAAACATCTAAACAAACAGTTTTAACGGACAACAGTTGAACACTTGGTGGATTCTGACCTGAGAGACTCCAGGTGACAGTGTGGACTCTCCAGTCCAGGACACAGCTTCTTCAGTCCTGAATCCTGCAGGTGGTTGTTACTCAGGTCCAGTTCTGTCAGACTGGAGGACTGAGAGCTGAGAACTGAGTACAGATCTGCACAGATGTACGCTGAGAGGTTACAACCACTCAACCTGAGAGAAGAGAAAAAGAGATCATGCCGTTATTTAGGAAAGTTTGTGTATGATATTTCATGTACAAGACGATTTAAGGGCTTAAAATAAAAAGATTTTAAAAAATTAATAAAAAAAAGTTAAGAATTTAAAAGCAGTAATTAAAGACAGACAAACATAAGTCAATAAAAAGGTTTTCAACTTGACTTAAGTCAATAAAGAGTTTCATCATCCCTGATGCATTTTGGGAGTTTGTTCTTTAGGTGAGGAGCAAAAGCTGAACGCTGACTCATGTTTGGTTTTAACTCTGGTTAAAGATAGTAGGCGTGTTCCTGACGACCTGAGGGTTCTGGTTGGTCCATCATGGACCAGGAGATCAGAGATGTATTTTGATCTGAAATCATTCAGAGATTCATAAACCATCAGCAGGATTTAACATTTATTCTGGGACAGACAGGAAACCAGTGTAAAGATCTAAGAAATGGAGTTGTATGGTCCACTCTCCTCCACATGTTCTTTAGGTCCATAATGACCATAATGTGTTATTGAATAAGTTAATGTAACCCTGGTGAAAAGTGTGGAGTGAATCTTGTTACCTGTGGACACGCCCCCTACCCTTTGACTGGGCACTCCCACTGGAAACGGCCTTTAAACCCTGGGCCAATGGATGCAGGCTCCACACTGCACCATCCTCCACTCTCAATAAATGAGCAGCACCTGCTCAGCCCAGACATACTCATTTGCTCAGACACACTGTTGCTGCCCCCATCACCAAACATTTCCTCTCAAGCCTTGAAGGAAATCTGCAAACCACCTGGATTAGTTCCCACAGCTGAGGTGCTGAATCATTGAAGATTATTGCTGTGGGGTATGGGGCTTCATTCTGCATTGGTCAGGCTTTATTGGAAGCTTTGAATTTCTTTGAACTGATCTAACTGGATGGCGAGCCAACCCTGAACCTTGAATACCTGCAGGAAGGATTTGAACTCTTGTTCCAGAAATCAATAAGCAGGTCCAAGGCAGGCTCAAGCCTGACTTGGACTTTCCTGACTTGACTTGACTGACTTTGACTGTGGTTGAGAACTGAAGTAAAAGTGCACTACTCATTTGAAAACTCTAAATACTCGTATTTAAAATGACTAATCTAGTCACTGTTTGAAAGGCCTTTGTCTTGTTTTTTTCAATGTTATATGTTGTCCTTTTTGTAATGTTTGTTTAATCATTTTAACAATATACTGCAGTTAAATTCAAACCTTGGTCTCAGTGTTTCATTGTCCTTCAATCAGCTCCTTGAGTCGAGCTTTGTATTTTTTTACTTTGAGCAGGTGTCCTAGTGTCTGTTGTCTCTGAGTTGTAAGCATTTATGTTTATGTATTTTAATTAATGATAATGTTGTAGTTCAGCTGATGTTTCTGATGAGACCCCAGAGAAACTGCTGTGAAATGTCAGCAGCTAACGGGGATCTAATAAAACAACCAAACAAACAGTTCTAACGGTCAACAGTTGAACACTTGGTGTATTCTGACCTGAGAGACTCCAGGTGACAGTGTGGACTCTCCAGTCCAGGACACAGCTTCTTCAGTCCTGAATCCTGCAGGTGGTTGTTACTCAGGTCCAGTTCTGTCAGACTGGAGGACTGAGAGCTGAGAACTGAGGACAGATCTGCACAGATTTTCTCTGAGAGTTTACAACCATTCAACCTGCAGAGGAGATTAAAGAGAAATGATGAGGTTATTTAGGAAAGTTTGTGTATTACATTTCATGTACAAGACAACTCACAGGGCTTAAAATAAAAAGATTTAAAAAAATGAATAAAAAAAGTTAGGAATTTAAAAGAAGCAATTAAAGACAGACAGACCTAAGTAAATGAAAAGGTTTTCAACTTGACTTAAGTTAATAAAGAGTTTCATCATCCCTGATGCATTTTGGGAGTTTGTTCTTCAGGTGAGGAACAAAAGCTGAACGCTGACTCATGTTTGGTTTTAACTCTGGTTAAAGATAGTAGGCGTGTTCCTGACGACCTGAGGGTTCTGGTTGGTCCATCATGGACCAGGAGATCAGAGATGTATTTTGATCCAAAATCATTCAGAGATTCATAAACCAGCAGCAGGATTTAACATTTATTCTAGGACAGACAGGAAACCAGTGTAAAGATCTAAGAACTGGAGTTGTATGGTCCACTCTCCTCCACATGTCCTTTAGGTCCATAATGACCATAATGTGTTATTGAATAAGTTAATGTAACCCTGGTGAAAAGTGTGGAGTGAATCTTGTTACCTGTGGACACGCCCACTACCCTTTGTCTAGACACTCCCACTGGAAACGGCCTTTAAACCCTGGGCCAATGGATGCAGGCTCCACACTGCACCATCCTCCACTCTCAATAAATGAGCAGCACCTGCTCAGCCCAGACACACTCATTTGCTCAGGCACACTGTTGCTGCCCCCATCACCAAACATTTCCTCTCAAGCCTTGAAGGAAATCTGCAAACCACCTGGATTAGTTCCCACAGCTGAGGTGCTGAATCATTGAAGATTATTGCTGTGGGGTATGGGGCTTCATCCTGCATTGGTCAGGCTTTATTGGAAGCTTTGAATTTCTTTGAACTGATCTAACTGGATGGCGAGCCAACCCTGAAGCTTGAATACCTGCAGGAAGGATTTGAACTCTTGTTCCAGAACTCAATAAGCAGGTCCAAGGCAGGCTCAAGCCTGACTTGGACTTTCCTGACTTGGCTTGACTGACTTTGACTGTGGTTGAGAACTGAAGTAAAAGTGCACTACTCATTTGAAAACTCTAAATACTAATACTTGAAATGACTAATCTAGTCACTGTCTTTTTTTTTCTATGTTATATGTTGTGTCTTTTTTGTAATGTTTGTTTAATCATTTTAACAATATACTGCAGTTAAATTCAAACCTTGGTCTCAGTGTTTCATTGTCCTTCAATCAGCTCCTTGAGTCGAGCTTTGTATTTTTTTACTTTGAGCAGGTGTCCTAGTGTCTGTTGTCTCTGAGTTGTGAGCATGTATGTTTATGTATTTTAATTAATGATAATGTTGTAGTTCAGCTGATGATTCTGATGAGAGCCCAGATAAACTGCTGTTAAAGGTCAGCAGCTAACGGGGATCTAATAAAACAACCAAACAAACAGTTCTAACGGTCAACAGTTGAACACTTGGTGGATTCTGACCTGAGAGACTCCAGGTGACAGTGTGGACTCTCCAGTCCAGGACACAGCTTCTTCAGTCCTGAATCCTGCAGGTGGTTGTTACTCAGGTCCAGTTCTGTCAGACTGGAGGACTGAGAGCTGAGAACTGAGGACAGATCTGCACAGATGTCCTCTGAGAGTTTACAGTCACTCAACCTGCAGAGGAGATTAAAGAGAGATCATGAGGTTATTTAGGAAAGTTTGTGTAGCTATAACATTTCATGTACAAGACAACTCAAAGGGCTTAAAATAAAAAGATTTAAAAAAATGAATAAAAAAAGTTAGGAATTTAAAAGCAGTAATTAAAGACAGACAGACATAAGTAAATAAAAAGGTTTTCAACTTGACTTAAGTCTATAGAGAGTTTCAGCATCCCTGACTCATCATGTTTGGTTTTATCCCTGGGTATAGATAGTAGGCGTGTCCCTGACGACCTGAGGGTTCTGGTTGGTTCATCATGGACCAGGAGATCAGAGATGTATTTTGATCCAAAATCATTCAGAGATTCATAAACCAGCAGCAGGATTTTAACATCTATTCTGGGACAGACAGGAAACCAGTGTAAAGATCTAAGAACTGGAGTTGTATCGTCCACTCTCCTCCACATGTTCTTTAGGTCCATAATGACCATAATGTGTTATTGAATAAGTTAATGTAACCCTGGTGAAAAGTGCGGAGTGAATCTTGTTACCTGTGGACACGCCCCCTACCCTTTGTCTGGGCATTCCGACTGGAAACGACCTTTAAACCCTGGGCCAATGGATGCAGGCTCCCCACTGCACCATCCTCCACTCTCAATAAATGAGCAGCACCTGCTCAGCCCAGACACACTCATTTGCTCAGGCACACTGTTGCTGCCACCATCACCAAACATTTCCTCTCAAGCCTTGAAGGAAATCTGCAAACCACCTGGATTAGTTCCCACAGCTGAGGTGCTGAATCATAGAAGATTATTGCTGTGGGGTATGGGGCTTCATTCTGCATTGGTCAGGCTTTATTGGAAGCTTTGAATTTCTTTGAACTGATCTAACTGGATGGCGAGCCAACCCTGAACCTTGAATACCTGCAGGAAGGATTTTAACTCTTGTTCCAGAAATCAATAATCAGGCCCAAGGCAGGCTCAAGCCTGACTTGGACTTTCCTGACTTGGCTTGACTGAGTTTGACTGTGGTTGAGAACTGAAGTAAAAGTGCACTACTCATTTGACAACTCTAAATACTAGTATTTGAAATGACTAATCTAGTCACTGTCTTTTTTTATGTTATATGTTGTGTCTTTTTTGTAATGTTTGTTTAATCATTTTAACAATATACTGCAGTTAAATTCAAACCTTGGTCTCAGTGTTTCATTGTCCTTCAATCAGCTCCTTGAGTCGAGCTTTGTATTTTTTTACTTTGAGCAGGTGTTCTAGTGTCTGTTGTCTCTGAGTTGTGAGCATGTATGTTTATGTATTTTAATTAATGATAATGTTGTAATTCAGCTGATGATTCTGATGAGACCCCAGAGAAACCGCTGTGAAAGATCAGCAGCTAACGGGGATCTAATAAAACAACCAAACAAACAGTTCTAACGGTCAACAGTTGAACACTTGGTGGATTCTGACCTGAGAGACTCCAGGTGACAGTGTGGACTCTCCAGTCCAGGACACAGCTTCTTCAGTCCTGAATCCTGCAGGTGGTTGTTACTCAGGTCCAGTTCTGTCAGACTGGAGGACTGAGAGCTGAGAACTGAGGACAGATCTGCACAGATGTCCTCTGAGAGGTTACAACCACTCAACCTGCAGAGGAGATTAAAGAGAGATCATGAGGTTATTTAGGAAAGTTTGTGTATTACATTTCATGTACAAGACAACTCACAGGGCTTAAAATAAAAAGATTTAAAAAAATTAATAAAAAAAGTTAGGAATTTAAAAGAAGCAATTAAAGACAGACAGACCTAAGTAAATGAAAAGGTTTTCAACTTGACTTAAGTCTATAAAGAGTTTCATCATCCCTGATGCATTTTGGGAGTTTGTTCTTCAGGTGAGGAGCAAAAGCTGAACGCTGACTCATGTTTGGTTTTAACTCTGGTTAAAGATAGTAGGCGTGTTCCTGACGACCTGAGGGTTCTGGTTGGTCCATCATGGACCAGGAGATCAGAGATGTATTTTGATCTGAAATCATTCAGAGATTCATAAACCAGCAGCAGGATTTAACATCTATTCTGGGACAGACAGGAAACCAGTGTAAAGATCTAAGAACTGGAGTTGTATGGTCCACTCTCCTCCACATGTCCTTTAGGTCCATAATGACCATAATGTGTTATTGAATAAGTTAATGTAACCCTGGTGAAAAGTGTGGAGTGAATCTTGTTACCTGTGGACACGCCCACTACCCTTTGTCTAGACACTCCCACTGGAAACAGCCTTTAAACCCTGGGCCAATGGATGCAGGCTCCACACTGCACCATCCTCCTCTCTCAATAAATGAGCAGCACCTGCTCAGCCCAGACATACTCATTTGCTCAGACACACTGTTGCTGCCCCCATCACCAAACATTTCCTCTCAAGCCTTGAAGGAAATCTGCAAACCACCTGGATTAGTTCCCACAGCTGAGGTGCTGAATCATTGAAGATTATTGCTGTGGGGTATGGGGCTTCATTCTGCATTGGTCAGGCTTTATTGGAAGCTTTGAATTTCTTTGAACTGATCTAACTGGATTGCGAGCCAACCCTGAACCTTGAATACCTGCAGGAAGGATTTGAACTCTTGTTCCAGAACTCAATAAGCAAGTCCAAGGCAGGCTCAAGCCTGACTTGGACTTTCCTGACTTGGCTTGACTGACTTTGACTGTGGTTGAGAACTGAAGTAAAAGTGCACTACTCATTTGAAAACTCTAAATACTAATACTTGAAATGACTAATCTAGTCACTGTCTTTTTTTTTCTATGTTATATGTTGTGTCTTTTTTGTAATGTTTGTTTAATCATTTTAACAATATACTGCAGTTAAATTCAAACCTTGGTCTCAGTGTTTCATTGTCCTTCAATCAGCTCCTTGAGTCGATCTTTGCACAAGCCTCAACTTGATGGTAGCCTGATTACATGTGCTACATTAAGCTGCTATGGTTTTGAATCAGCTACTATTGCATGTGGTAAGAGTTATTTGTCTGATAGGAAAAGCACTGTTTACTTTAATGGTAGTGATTCCAAGCTGAGAGCCGTGAGCTGTGGGGTTCCCCAAGGCAGTTCTTTGGGTCCGCTTTTATTTTCAATATTCATCAATGATTTACTGTTTATTCTAAATCATGCCACCACTGCAATGTATGCTGATGACTCCACAGTTTACACATCAGTAAATGTGCCTGCTTAATTAACTGAGATTTAAAGGGTGGAATTAAAATTAACATAAAATTGGATGATTTCCGAATAAGGTGAAGAGAAAGTGTATTGTTTTAGGTTTAAAACATTTATTAAGAAATTACCCTGTGCTATGCTTAACTATGGGTGATGTAGTGATAGAGCAAGTAACAGAAGTGAAGGTATTAGGGGATGTTGTAGAGAGTCAAATGTCCTGGAAAAGACAAGTCGACCAAATAGTGCAGAGAATGGGTAGAGGTATAGCTGTGATTAAACACTGCAGGAAGTTTTTGCCTAATGATTTGATTAAACAGGTGATACACGCATCGGTCTTGTCAAATGTAGATTATTTCTCTGTGATTTGGTCCAGTACAACCAAACGTAACCTGGCCAGACTGCAGGTAAATCAGAACAAAGCAGCTGACTGAGTCATTCAGCTTCTTTATCAGACCAGTGGAAGTATAATGAATCCCCATCCATCCTGGTGTAACAGGGAGGGTTTTAGGACCCTGGGGAGCCTTTAATGGGAGAGCAGAAGCAGCGCTCTCTCTCTCTCTCACCTGCAGAAGTGCAGACACTCAGCAGAAGGCACACCAAACATTTGTTGTGGTAGGTTGTGATTTGAAGGGAAATAATATTTTATTCACATTGTAATGCATTAAAAACATTATTTTAATGGATATACATTATTTTACTAGAAGAGCAGCGGCAGCAGTTGGGGCAGATTCAGTGTGGACATTGTGTGAGGTTTGATGATTGTAAGTCATGCACTTTATATTTAACTGTGAATGCATTGAATTTTGTGGTGTTAATGTGTTTTATGTTTTTTTTAGTATCTGTCTCTGACAAAAGAATAACTGCTGGTCCGGGTGCTAGTTAAAAACCACTTTAAAGGGCGACAACCTAACTGCTGGTCGGGGTTTAGTAAAGCTACTTGAAGGTACAGCATGTTGAATGGTGTATTTTAATTAAGTATTGTATCTTAACCTGTGGAACAAAACTTAACACATGTCTGTGTTCATAGGACTGTCTGCGAGAGAAGTGACTGTCACTGTTTTTTTTTCCCTCCTAATAATTAGTTTCATTTGGGCCTTCTTGTTTTCTTTTATTTGTTCTGGTTGTTATTAATTTTAGTTGGGCTAAGTGCAATATTTACCAGGCGCCTGACAGCGTTTTAGTGGCCACCGGTTTGGGGGAAGCTATCGCACTAACATTTAGTGATCCCTTTTTGTTTTGCGTGCTTATATTTTGGTTGCAGTGCAAACCCCACCTTGAGACCGTGCGAGTGATTCATTAGAGTGCAGTGGTGTTGTTACTCTACTGGTTTGGGTTTCTTTTTGAGTTATTGGATCCTGAATGCGTGAGCTGATTGCATTTATCCCCTTACCGTCACTTGGGTTATATGTGTTTTTGCCTAATATATATGACGCCTGCCCTTTTTAAATAAGTTAATTTCGTAATAAACTATTTTCATGATTCAAAAAAAAAAAAAAAAAAAAAAAAAAACAGTGACAGTCACTTCTCTCGCAGACAGTCCTATGAACACAGACATGTGTTAAGTTTTGTTCCACAGGTTAAGATACAATACTTAAATAAAATACACCATTCAACATGCTGTACCTTCAAGTAGCTTTACTAAACCCCGACCAGCAGTTAGGTTGTCGCCCTTTGTCGCCCTTTAAAAGTGGTTTTTAACCCCCGGACCAGCAGTTATTCTTTTGTCAGAGACAGATACTAAAAAAAACATAAAACACATTAACACCACAAAATTCAATGCATTCACAGTTAAATATAAAGTGCATGACTTACAATCATCAAACCTCACACAATGTCCACACTGAATCTGCCCCAACTGCTGCCGCTGCTCTTCTAGTAAAGTAAATGTATATCCATTAAAATAATGTTTTTAATGCATTACAATGTGAATAAAATATTATTTCCCTTCAAATCACAACCTACCACAACAAATGTTTGGTGTGCCTTCTGCTGAGTGTCTGCACTTCTGCAGGTGAGAGAGAGAGAGAGCGCTGCTTCTGCTCTCCCTTTAAAGGCTCCCCAGGGTCCTAAAACCCTCCCTGTTACACTGGTTAAGTGGAGAATGTAGGATGCAATATTCACTGATGAGTTTAATCAATGAAGTAGTTATGACTAAAACACCAGAAACACTCTACAGAAAATTATCCTTTTTTCCAAACGCAGTCATTTGTTGAGTCGGACATCAGCAGGTGGTTTTCTGTTGCCTCCATGTAGAAGTAACTTAAAACAGAAGACAATGAATCACAGAGCAATGGTGATGCCGAGTGAATTACCAGACCCTTGCACTTTAGATAAATGATAAGCTTTAAAGGGGACCTATTATGAAAAACACGTTTTTTCTTGCTTTAACATATATAAAGTGGTCTCCCCTCAGCCTGCCAACTCAGAGAAGGAGAAAATCAACCAAATTCTGCAGTGTCTGTACAGCCGCCCGGATGAGCCGTACAGTGTGATGTGGCTTCCACGGGCCGTTCAGATTCTGCTCCCTTTCGTTACGGAATGAAAATGCGATTTACATCGGTTGGCCTCCGATGTGTGAAACCACACCCACAACTAACTCTGCCGGCCGGAGCTTCTGCCATTTTTTCGTAGCGGTGTATCGCGTCATTCAGGCAGCCAATCAGCACAGAGCCTCATTATCATAGCCCCGCCCACTCAGAATCCTGCATAGATAATGAGGTTAGAGAATGGGAAGATAAAGACATGGCTCAGAGGCTGAATTTCAAATTTATTTAGCAAAAACAATCAAAAGCTTGTTTTTAAGACATTCAAGGCCTGTTTAAAATAGGTATTAGATGCCATAATAGGTCCCCTTTAAGAAGAAGCTTAAGTTATTTTTGTTTACTCAGGAGAATAAAATGGACTGTTAAGAATTGAGCTATTAATCTGTTTATTGTGTTGACACTGTTTCCTTTTCCTCTATTTATTTTGTGTTTGTGTGTGTAGTTTTGCAAAAGGGGAGAGGGGGAGTTAAATGTGAACAGCACATGATTGTTTGTTCTATCTCTCACTGTCCAGAAAGTTGTTGTTTTGTTGAAAAATGGAAAATACAGCTGGTAGTGCAGACCTCTCACAGCAAGAAGGTCCTGGGTTCGATTCCCACCGGGGACGCTGTGGGCGCTGAAGTGCGTGTTAGTTCCCCCATGACTTCAGTGCCCACACCCTGGGTGGGGTTGGCGAAAGGATCTTTCTGTGTGGAGTTTGTATGTTCTCCCCGTGTTCCCTTGGGTAGCTAATGGGAGCTACCCTCACAAAAACATGCACACAGTCCTGGGATATACATGCCCCTTCTGGCCAAGCGGGGCGCCAGATGGGGTGGGGAGGATTAACGTCGGAATAACGTGATCCTTCCACGCGCTACGTCCGGCCGGAGAAACCCCACCCTGTCTGGTGAAAAGATGCGGCCTGCTCACTCCTCAGGTTAAGGAGGAGACCTGAGCTCAGTGCGGGGCCCTCCCGGGGTTGGTAGAGGAGGGCAATGCCCAGGACTGTTAGGTAGGAGCACGGGGTGATAAAAGGGGGAAAAAACGGGAAAAAAAATTTATATAAAAAAGAAAAATGGAAAATATTTGTATATTCTTTTTTAATTGAACTATGGATTTGATTTTTCTTAATATTTTGTTTGAGCGTGGTGAGAAAGTGTAAATCCTGACTTTAAAAAGAGGAAATGTAGAGTCATAATGCCATTGTGCTGATTTTAATGTTGTTTTTTTTTACTTTTAGCAGGTGTCCTAGTTGTCTCTGAGTTGTGAGCATTTTGTTTATGTATTTTAATTAATGATAATGTTGTAATTCAGCGGATCATTCTGATGAGACCCCAGAGAAACTGCTGTGAAAGGTCAGCAGCTAACGGGGATCTAATATAACAACCAAACTGTCACAGTTTGGTTATTGAGTTCCTGTTTTATTTTGAAACCCATGTCTTTGTGTTTAAGATGGGGTTTGACCTTTCTGTTTCCCATCTGCCTTGATCATCTGCACCTGTGTCTCGTTATCCTCGTCCATCCTGCGATGACGCGCATTACTTTTCTCTTTCAAAAGCGTTACCATACGACGCTAGACGCCAAAAAGCGCGCCCACCCTTCGTCTGATTGGTTCAGACAGAAAAAACTTTGTGCCTCAAGCCCCACAATACGGTTTGACGTACATGCACGAAAAACACTACACACCTGTATCATGTCACAACTTAAAGAAAAGTCTCTTGGTGCAATGGCCGAAACTGAACAGGAAGTCGGACATTTTGAACATTTTGAATTAATCGTCGTCATTTTGGCGAGATTTATGCCATTTCTTCAGCCGCCTCAGAGCCCGAACCGTAACGTCCAGGTGTGTTATACATCAAAATGTGCGTCTCCATCCTGCAACGACGTGCATTACTTTTCTCTTTCAAAAGCGTTACCGTGGCGACGCACCCCCTAGAATAATTTTCTCTGCCATAACTTTTGAATGGTTTGACATAAAGACTCGTGGGTGGTGTCATCGGACTCGGTATTGAGTACTTGACCTTCATTGGCCTGAATTAGCCCCACCCCTTCTTCTGATTGGTCAATATTTGATAGTCCCTATTTTCTGGCATAACTTTTGAATGGTTTGACAGAGAGTCGTGGGTGGTGTCATGTGACTCGGTTTTGAGTCCTTGACCTTCATTGTCATGAATTAGCCCTGCCCCTTCTTCTGATTGGTCGATATGTGATACTTCTGATTTTCTGCAATAACTTTTGAATGGTTTGACATAAAAACTCGTGGGTGGTGTCATCGGACATGGTTTTGAGTCCTTGACCATAATTGGTGCAAATTAGCCCCGCCCCTTCTTCTGATTGGACGACATTTCGTAGTTCCTATTTTCCGCCAAAACTTTTGAATGGTTTAACATAGAAAGTCGTGGGTGGTGTCATGTCTGATATGCTTATCGGGGGCGGTGGCCATTAGTGCGAGGGCCCGTTCATCGCTGCTTGCAGCTTTAATGTTGTTTTTCATTTCTACTTTGAGCAGGTGTCCTAGTGTCTGTTGTCTCTGAGTTGTGAGCAGGTATGTGTTAGGATTTCATGAAATTGTTAAAAGCTCAAAGAATTTATAACACTGGTGGGCTTTCTCTTTATATTCAAAGTAACCTCGTATTGATTAAGACACAGAGCCACCCCCCCTGGTGGCATGGGTAGACAAGATTTGATTAGAGGTTAAATACAATAAACATACCATTGTTGAAGAGGAGACGGTGGGGAAAAGCAGATGCTTGGCATTGGGGGGTCTTGTCTGTGTTATGGGTGGGCACCCCAGGTGAGAGAAATAACAAAGGAGATGGAAGTGACACGTTCCGGGGGTCTTTCTGTAGCTGGCCCCACCAATGACATTCATTTGCAAAGAAAACCCCCCTCTTTTTAGTATAAAAAGGAACTGGATCGGTGACCAGGTGTGCATTTTCTCTCTTACCTCTGTGGTTTCCAGACAAATGTACCTGCCGCCGGAAAAACCTTGTACTTGACATATTAAAAGCTTGTATTAACCTTTGATTCTATTCCACTAGTTTTCTTTTGGTTCGCCAGACAAACAAAACAAATCTTTCATATGTTTACGTATTTTAATTAATGATAATGTTGTTATTCAGCCGATGATTCTGATGAGACCCCAGAGAAACTGCTGTGAAATGTCAGCAGCTAACGGGGATCTAATAAAACAACCAAACAAACAGTTCTAACGGTCAACAGTTGAACAGTTGGTGGATTCAGACCTGAGAGACTCCAGGTGACAGTGTGGACTCTCCAGTCCAGGACACAGCTTCTTCAGTCCTGAATTCTTCAGGTGGTTGTTACTCAGGTCCAGTTCTGTCAGACTGGAGGACTGAGAGCTGAGAACTGAGGACAGATCTGCACAGATGTCCTCTGAGAGGTTACAACCACTCAACCTGCAGAGGAGATTTTAAGAGAAATGATGAGGTTATATAAAAGTTGATTGTCATTTAACAAAGAAATAAATGATATAATATCAATGAATGCTGATTATTTCAACTAATAATAAGTATTGATCATAGTGATCGCTGCATTTCGCTTCTCTTCTCTTCTCTTCTCTTCTCTCTCTGCATGTAAAGTTTCCTGAGGTGAATTATTGATGAGAACTGGTCCCACATGAACCTGAACTTAGTTGAACAGTGAATTTAACTGGTTTCCTCCAAGAACACAACATGTAATTGTAATTAAAACAGATGTGTCCGTGTTGGTCCTTACAAAACTTTCTTGGAGGCTTTGACCACCGGCAGCAGCCTCCGTAGAACCTCCTCTGAAGCTGAGTATTTCTTCAGGTCAAACACCTCCAGATCTTCTGATGACAGTAAGATGAAGACCAGAGCCGACCACTGAGCAGGAGACAGTTTATCTGTGGAGAGACGTCCTGACCTCAGTGACCGTTGGACCTCCTCCACCAGAGAACCAGCGTTCAGTTCATTCAGACAGTGGAACAGGTTGATGCTTTTCTCTGCAGACAGATCCTCACTGATCTTCTTCTTGATGTATTCAACTGTGTGCTGATTGTTCTTTGAACTTCTTTGTTCTGATTCCAACAGACCTCGTAGGAGAGTCTGATTGGTCTCCAGTGAAAGACCCAGGAGGAAGCGGAGGAACAAGTCCAGGTGTCCGTTTGGACTCTGCAAGGCCTTGTCCACAGCCTTCTGATGGACGTCAGTCTCTGCTCTTGTTTTAAACCACCACGAGGTGTTCTTTTGTTTCTCCAGCAGGTTGACTCCAGACTTGATGAAGGTCTGATGGACATGAAGAGCAGCCAGAAACTCCTGAACACTCAGATGGATGAAGCAGAAGACCTGGTCCTGGTACAGGCTGCTCTCCTCTCTAAATATCTGGGTGAACACTCCTGAGTACACTGAAGCCTCTCTGACATCGATGCCACACTCTCTCAGGTCTGGTTCATAGAAGATCAGGTTTCCTTTCTGCAGCTGTTCAAAAGCCAGTTTTCCCAGAGACTCCACCATCTTCCTGCTCTCTGGACTCCAGTGTGGATCCGTCTCAGCTCCTCCATCATACTTGACCCTCTTCAGCTTGGCCTGGACCACCAGGAAGTGGATGTACATCTCAGTCAGGGTCTTGGGCAGCATCCCTCCATCTCTGGTTTCCAGAACTTTCTCCAGGACCGTAGCAGTGATCCAGCAGAAGACTGGGATGTGGCACATGATGTGGACGCTTCGTGATGTCTTGATGTGGGAGATGATCCTGCTGGTCTGCTCCTCTTCTCTGAACCTCTTCCTGAAGTATTCCTCCTTCTGTGGGTCAGTGAACCCTCTGACCTCCGTCACCATGGAGACACACGCAGGAGGGATCTGATTGGCTGCTGCGGGTCGTGTGGTGATCCAGAGACGAGCAGAAGGAAGCAGGTTCCCCCTGATTAGGTTTGTCAGCAGCACATCCACTGAGGTGGACTCTGTAACATCAGTCACAACCTCATTGTTGTGGAAGTCCAGAGGAAGTCGACTCTCATCCAGACCGTCAAAGATGAACACGACCTGGAACTCTTCAAAGCTGCAGATTTCTCTGGTTTCTGTGAAGAAGTGATGAACAAGTTCCACCAAGCTGAACTTTCTGTCTTTCAGCACATTCAGCTCTCTGAAGGTCAATGGAAGCAGGAACTGGATGTCCTGGCTGGCTTTGCCTTCAGCCCAGTCCAGAGTGAACTTCTGTGTCAGGACTGTTTTCCCGATACCAGCCACTCCCTTCGTCATCACTGTTCTGATTGGTTCATCTCTTCCAGGTGGGAGTTTAAATATGTCTTTCTGTCTGATGGTTGTTTCTGCTCTGTGTGGTTTCCTGGAAGCTGCTTCAATCTGTCTGACTTCATGTTCATTGTTGACCTCTCCAGTCCCTCCCTCTGTGATGTAGAGCTCTGTGTAGATCTGCTTCAGAAGGGTTGGGTTTCCTGCTTTAACAATCCCCTCAAACACACACTGGGACTTCTTCTTCAGCTTAGACCTAAGACGCTTTTTAGAAACTGCAGCAAAAGTACCTTAATAAATGTGGAAAAAAGAAACCAATTAGTGTTTATAAAGTTCAACTTAATTCTCATAAAGAATCAGGATGTTAACCGGCACTGATCAGCTCTAATGTTACGATGAGCTGTCCAATATTGAGTAGAATCACTTTTACCACCAAAACACCTCTGAACATTCAGGACGTGGAAGTCACAAGAACATCTGGGGGTCCTGGAGTGTCTAGTACCAGGATGTTAGCAGTACAGCCCTGATGGGTCATGGGTTTGTGGGTTGTTGTGTTCTTGTTATTGTTGTGGTGTCTGTGAAGTGGATTTTCCAGGTTTAGGATTTGAAAACACCAGAAGATGATCTGATCCAATGATCTGGAGAACTATCAAGACAATCTGGGGTTCAGCAGGATTCCAGGAAGAGGAAAACCTGGACTAAAATCTTCCGGTTATCTTGTGGTGTTGGTCGGTTAAACATATTAATGCTGTCCTGTACAGGGAGGGTGCTACTCTAGGGCAGTAACATGTGGGGGCGAATGTTCTGGCTGATCTGTGAATGTTGTTCATCTACTGAGGCATTCTGGGTAATTTATCCAGCAGCTTAAATGTTCATAGAAACCCTCTTACTTCTCTGCAGACGCTCAGCCAGCTCCTCCTGCTTCATTCTCCTCAGGAAGTTCACTGTGATCTTCACAAACGCATCTCTGCTGCTCCTCGTCTGCTCTTCATCCTCACCCTCCAACAGATGCTCTAGGCATTCTGGGTAATCTGGACTCAGAACTCTCTGGATCTTCTTCAGCTCGTTCTTCACATACATGACAATGTTGTCCTCCAGTAGCTGGAACAGAAGACCACATGAAGGACACAATCAGACTGAACCATGGAGACAAACATCAGACCCATGTTGGACAGACTGACAGTCCACTGGTCTCCAGAGACCAGCATGCAGATGGATATCAGGACAACAGATGGAGAAGCAGTTGTTGTTCATGTACAGACCAGAAATATGGAGTCCAGCTGTGTCTGATGCTGCTGGACAGACGGACCGCTGGGAGGCTCTGAGCTCTGCTGGTCCACTCTGTGGAGGAACCAGGAAGAATTAGCTCACATCATGTCTGTCCTCACAGAGACAAACACCAGCTGAAGGTCCACGAAGTCCTGTTTGGATGAGGACAGTCCATCAGAGGACTGGTGGTGGTGAATGTTTACTAGTCCTGCTGATCCCCTGAGAACATGTGACCTCAGTGAGAGCTCTGCTCATTCACACATTCACAAGATCTAGTTCTGCTCCAAGAAACGTTACGAGATCAAGAAGACGGACAACTGATGGAGACATACAGCAGCTGATGAACTCTGGATCATCATCAGGATCAGTCCTCTGGAAGGTAAGACCTCCAGATGTGTCAACCAGAGGAAAAAGCTCCTGACAGGAGATGAAGATCTATGAGGAGGAACCTCAGATCACCATCAGGTGATGGAAGACCACAGGGATCCAGGACTACATGGATCTACTCAGGAAGAAACATGTGGACATTTCCTAACATGAGGACTGATCTAAATACATTTAATGCGTTTAAATACACCTCACCTCTCTGAAGAAGACTGTTGGTCTCCTTTAAAGATAATTATCATCCCTTTTGAGTGGTCGCTCTTCAAGGACACACAGCTGGGTACAGGTCCAGGTCCAGGTTGATTCCTGTAATAATGAGGTTTGGTGATGTGAGTCTTGAGCTCTGACATGCAGAAGAGTCAGGGACAGTTAGAGATGCTCATCTCACCTCTGAGCTTTGCTCCGACTCTCATGTTCCCCACACAGAGAGGTTTTAGAGGGAGGGACTCCCTCCTCTCCGTCCTGACACTGATCCATTCTGCTGAATTCACCTCCACATCACCTCACACACACACCTTCACCTGCAGAGGAAACACACATCACTGGTGTTGCACACAGATCAGCTGATCCTGCTCTGTTTGTTCCTCTCTTTTTTTTTTTTTGCTTCTACTGAGCAGTAGAGGTCACTTGGCACTATTTTTATTTGTCTTTCTTTCTTATCTTTCAAATGTTGGAAAGGGTCACAGAGTAATCAATCTGTCCTCCACCAAGCCAGTCCATCAAGACTAACATGCTGTAACTAGCTGGAACAAGTGTGAAACAACAATCATGTGATTCTGTGAACAGAGTTTTTACTGTAGACTCGAAAACCTTGTTGTAAATGCGAGGAAGCTCAGAGGTTGATCTGCAGAGACAAAGGTTCAATGTGCAAATATAAGGAGATATAAACATGCTGTATCCAGTGCAAACAAGTAATAAATGTGATACAAGGTTTGATGATTGACAGAGTTCAGAGTCCAGAGTGCTGGGTGTGTCTTATGACCTGGAAGAAGGATCTTCTTTTACGTGTCTCAGTAAAAATGTTTCAGTTAATCAGCCTGTTGTTTCTGACCCCTGTCTGCATGAACCTCTGGGGAACTTCGGTGTCAACATTGATACTATTGGAAGTTCAGGCACGAAGACTTCTGGACGAAGATACCCCATCTTCAGTAGTTACACAAGTACCAAAGAACAACTTCTTCCAGGAACCAAACTGACTTTAATGCTGCAGACGACAGCTTCATTCCAGGAAATAAAAACACCTCACAGTTTGATGAAGAAAACTAATCACCAGCTGATCATCACTGTGTTTCTGATCTGTGGTTGAAGCAGCATCTGCCTCACCAGCTTTGGACCATAACGTTTTTTGCACTCAGCACACCGATGACGGAAAGGAAAGGTCTTAACGCAAAGTTCTTCTTTTGTATGTTTACTCCAAAAAACTGAAAAATAATACAGAATACAGAACCAAATCCTTAACTTTTGTAAATAGAAAAAAATTATGCTGGTCAAAAGCCTGTGTTGCTCAAAGGTCCAGTGACTTGTAAACTTTCACTGAGTGACCGTATATTTATTCTACATACAGCAGCCAATAGAAATGCAATATTCTGTTTTGTGAGTAGTCACCGGTTAGAACAAATATAAAACCAAAGTCTTACAAAAGGTATTATCTTAAACATAAATCACATTCATGCAAAATGAATAAATTTCACAAATAAATCCAATAAAAATATTGTCATCTAACAATCATGTATATTTGTTTTCATACACAAGAATGATCAAAGTCTGCAGTGAATACTTTCTCCAACCATGCAGGAGCAGAAACAAACAGGAAAGATCCTGAAGACAAATTTCAAACTTACAGTTTCTTCAAACAGTCCAAAGAGTTGAAGATGAAGATTCTGCAGTCTGAACAAAACCCACTGAGACGCAACTGAACTGATCCTGGAATGAGTCAGAGCTGCAACTGTGGAGGAGGAGGAGGAGGAGGAGGAGGAGAATGGATAGATAGGAGGAGGAGGGACAGGTGGAAGGATGAAGAGTCTAATAAATAATTTTTCTTAAAAGGGACCTATTATGGCATTTAAAGGTGACCTATTATGGCATTTAATGTATATTTTAAACAGGCCTTGAATGTCTTAAAAACAATCTAAAGATAGTTTTTTCTACATGAAACAGAAATTCAGCCTGTGGGCCATGTCTCTAGTTTTACCACTTCTAACTTCATTATCTGTGAGGGATTCTGAGGGGATGGGGTTATGATAATGAGGCTCTGTGCTGATTGGCTGCCTGAATGACGTGTAGCAGGGGAGGGAACAAAGCCTCTCTGGGCAGAAGAGCAGCGGCTGCGTACACAAAGCGTGTCCCATGCTAGGGAGCTTCGGCGACAAAATCAATTCCATTGCTTTATTTTTATTGTATTGGACTGTCCTAACTGGCTGCGAGTTTAACGTTTTCAGTGTGGACAGAGAGCGTCTGATGTCACGCAGCTCGACGCGATAGTCGGACGCTCGCATTCAGTTACACGGTAAACGGATCTTAAAGCCTGATTTACGGTTCTGCGTTAAATCGACGCGTACCCTACGCCGTAGACTCTGCGTTGGTGTAACGCGGAACCATAAATCAGCCTTTAGTCACCTGACCGGGTCACCTATGGGCAGAAATATGTGCCACTAGAAACTGAATTTGAATCATTCATATTTGAATTTGAATTGCTCAACTTGAATAATTGCATTAAAAAACTGAATCTGAATCACATAATTTGAATTTGTGTTGTTTAATTTGAATAATTGCATTGAAAAACTGAATCTACATTCCGAAAAACTGAATCTAAAATCAGTTCTCACAATTCAAATTCAGTTCTTGAAATTCAATTTCAATTCTACTGTGCCAGACATCCGGGTCTTCTGGAGGAACAGCAATCGAGTGCAGATACAAAGAACTCGGGTATCAGTCACGTGACGTTTTTTGTTGTCAGCGCCATCTTGAGGACCGACGAGGGACATTCCAGCCCCCCGGTCTCGCACTCCGCAGGCACGCCGATTTTTTCCATTGGCCAGCCGCGGTACTGCAACAAAAAATCCCATGGGGCCCAGAAAGCTTTTTTCCCATAGACCGCAATAGTAAAAGAGAAGCCTCTAAAACTGTTCACACGAACCTCCAGCTGTAATCACCGGCAATTACTAATCTTTGTATTCTATATTTTTAAGTCATGGACTTTATACATATCCATACCTGCCAACATTGGGCTGTGAAAAAGAGGGAGATTTTCTGGGGTAGCGGTTGGAATGCTCCACTCACAACATCCCTGCCCTGATAAACAAGACGACTTTTAATTAGCTTTAAATCCATAGCTACAATGAAATGTGCTAAAATGTACCTCCCAAAATGACTCTACAGCCTTCTTGGAGCCAAATATGTTTAATATTAATGACAATAAAATACAATATAGGCTACAATTGTACATACAATAATAACAAAAATCAATGCTGTCAATAATGTCATCTTCTAAACCACATACATACTGAATCACGCACTGAGGTGGTGGTGATGGTGTGTGTGTGTGTGTGTGTGTGTGTGTGTGTGTGTGTGTGTGTGTGTGTGTGTGTGTGTGTGTGTGTGTGTGTGTGTGTGTGTGTGTGTGTGTGTGTGTGTCCAGGACTTCAATTTTGTTGTACCTGTTGTAATTGTAGGTGCAGACTTTGCAGCTTCAATCACTTTCCTGGAGGGTACATACTTCTACATACTCCTTACATTTTAAAAACAGCCTCGTTACTCTATTTCATTTCGGCCTTTAATAAAAAACTATCCAGTTAAATTGCTCCATCCGGATAGAGTGAATTTGGTTGTGGTTGTTTCAGATGTTCTTGTCCAGTTTTGTTCTTACATCCGTTCCCTCAGATTCCGGCAACTAAACTTGGATGTACATTCCAATAAAGGCTGGATAAATGATAACATGCCTCTGAAGTTTGACTTTTTGCACCATTAAATATAGGCAACTAGTCATCATATCTCCTGCTCTCTGAAACACATGTTAATGCTCAATAGTACACAAATATGGTTCTTTAATATATTTGCATTATACTAAGATGCATTCATTTTCAATGGCTTTTGTCCTTAATGGCTTTTTCCCCCTTACATTACTTTTATACTTTAAGTAGAATTGAAAACAGTACTTCTATACTTTTACTTGAGTAAAAAACTTGAGTTGATACTTCAACTTCTACAGGAGTATTTTTAAACTCTAGTATCTATACTTCTACCTGAGTAATGAATGTGAATACTGAAGACACCTCTGTTAAAAAGACACACACACACACACACACACACACACACACACACACACACACACACACACACACACACACACACACACACACACACAGAAAAAAACTGCTTTAATAAGATATTTAAACGTGGGAGTTCTGATAAACAGTTATTATTAATGTGAATATGATGACAAAGGAGGTAGAGCCAAAAATAGATCAGCGAAAACAGTTGTGGTGCGACCTGGATGTTCCTCACCCCCTCTGTCCCCCTCTCCTCCCTGCGCGCACTCGTCACGTGTCAAGGCTGATTTATGGTTCCGCGTTACACCAACCGTACCGCACGCGTCGCCGCGTACCCTACGCCGTAGGCTCTGCGTCGATTTAACGCAGAACCATAATTCAGGCTTACCGCAAATCTTCACACACTCCTCAGCAGAAATTTTTCTACAAAACGGCAAGATATGAATCTACACTTTTTACACAGAATGGAGAAAACACAATAGGTTTAAATATCTAGCTCCCATTGGTCGTTTATATCGTTGAAAGAAAATAGAGGTTATAGTAGGCTACGTGAAAAGGAGTTCTTTGTATCTGCACTCGATTGCTGTTCCTGCGGAAGACCCGGATGTCTGGCACAGTAGAATTGAAATTGAATTGCAAGAACTGAATTTGAATTGTGAGAACTGAATGTAGATTCAGTTTTTCAATGCAATGATTTAAATTAAACAATACAAATTCAAATTGTGTGATTCAGATTCAGTTTTTTGATGGAATTATTCAAGTTGAGCAATTCAAATTCAAATATAAATTATTCAAATTCAGTTTCTAGTGGCACATATTTCTGCCCATAGTCTTGTATTAAAATGGTGCATATCACTGTTGAACTGAAAAAAAAACTTTACATGGCAAAGAAAATGAAACTGGCAGGAACAATACTTTGAAAATAAAATTGCAGGTTTAATATGTATTTAACTTAAAGTTGGGTAAAATATTGAGTTGTTTGAAAAGAGGGGCAGAATGAGCAGACCAATTACTGTGTGTGGCAATCCTGCAGAATCTTTTTTACAACATATGAAGTTTATGAAGATGTGTGTTGTAGGTAGCTCCCCAAATACTATTACAGTAAATGAGATATGATATATCAAGCTATAATAAAGAGTTGGGAGACAATTTTCATTCACCAAACTACGGAATTTGCCAATAATACCAATAGATTTAGGTATTTTTTACAGACATGGTTGATGTGGTTTTTCCAGCTTAAACTTTCATGGATAATTACACCAAGGAAGGTTGTTGATGTAACCTGAGTGAGCGGCTCATCTCCTGTAGACAGACCGGTGTTAGATTTACAATATATTTAATTTTTTGATGCAAATATAATAAAATTAGATTTTTTTTATATTCAGTGATAGTTTGTTAATTTTAAACCATTTTGAAATGTTTTGTAAATTGTGATTAGCCTTTCCCATTAAAGATGAAAAATCATTATGTGAAATAAATAAGTTGGTAACACTTTACAATAAGGGTCCCTTAATTAACGTTAGTTAATGCATTATTAAGCATTAATTAACAGTTTAATAATAGTTAAATAACCATTATTATGTATTACTTAACATTAATTAGCATATTAGTTAATGCATTAATAAACAGTTAGTTAATGCATTATTAATCATTAATTAACAGTGTAATAATAGTTAAATAACCATTATTATGTATTACTTAACATTAATTAGCATATTAGTTCATGCATTAATAAACAGTTAATTAATGCCTACTGCTCAGAGTTAATTAATACATTATTAAGCATTAATAAACGTTACATGATGTAATTATTTATCCTTATGTATGCATTACTTAGTATTAAGTAATACATTAGTTAATACATAAGTAAAACGTTAATAATGTCCCTAGTAATCATTTACTAATGATGTTTATTTGGAGTGAATATGCATTAAGTAACAGCTACCTAATACATCTACTAATCATTCGCTAATGGTGTACATGTTTACTGGATGGGCATTATTAAACAACTATTTAGAGTCTTAAGTAATCATTTCCTAATGGTGCTGTGTATGTTATCAGGTAGCTTACCTGACCTTATGAACGGTAACCTGACATAAACCTTAATAAATGTATAGGAGTGGCTCATAACCATTACTTAACCATTAGTAAAGGCTTGCTGGACCCTTATTGTAAAGTGTAACACATTTATCCCTTAGGTAACACATTATTAATGCTTAACTGCCTCATAAGCATTACTTAACCATAATTAACCATTAGTAGATACTATTCTGGGTAACACTTTACAATAAGGGTCCCTTAATTAACGTTAGTTAATGCATTATTAAGCATTAATTAACAGTTTAATAATAGTTAAATAACCATTATTATGTATTACTTAACATGAATTAGCATATTAGTTAATGCATTAATAAACAGTTCATTAATGCCTACTGCTCAGAGTTAATTAATACATTAGTAAGCATTAATAAACGTTACATGATGTAATTATTTATCCTTATGTATGCATTACTTAGTATTAAGTAATACATTAGTTAATACATACGTAAAACGTTAATAATGTCCCTAGTAATCATTTACTAATGGTGTTTATTTGGAGTGAATAAGCATTAAGTAACAGCTACCTAATACATCTACTAATCATTCACTAATGGTGTACATGTTTACTGGATGGGCATTATTAAACCACTATTTAGAGTCTTAAGTAATCATTTCCTAATGGTGCTGTGTATGTTATCAGGTAGCTTACCTGACCTTATGAACGGTAACCTGACATAAACCTTAATAAATGTATAGGAGTGGCTCATAACCATTACTTAACCATTAGTAAAGGCTTGCTGGACCCTTATTGTAAAGTGTAACACATTTATCCCTTAGGTAACACATTATTAATGCTTAACTGCCTCATAAGCATTACTTAACCATAATTAACCATTAGTAAATACTATTCTGGACCCTTATTGTAAAGTGTAACACATTTATCCCTTAGGTAACACATTATTAATGCTTAACTGCCTCATAAGCATTACTTAACCATAATTAACCATTAGTAAATACTATTCTGGACCCTTATTGTAAAGTGTAACACACGTATCCCTTAGGTAACACATTATTAATGCTTAACTGCCTCATAAGCATTACTTAACCATAATTAACCATTAGTAAATAATATTCTGGACCCTTATTGTAAAGTGTAACACATTTATCCCTTAGGTAACACATTAGCAATGCTTAACTGCCTCATAAGCATTACTTAACCATAATTAACCATTATTAAATAATATTCTGGACCCTTATTGTAAAGTGTAACACATTTATCCCTTAGGTAACACATTATTAATGCTTAACTGCCTCATAAGCATTACTTAACCATAGTTAACCATTAGTAAATTAAGCAATCACATATAAAGAAGTTTACACTTTTTATTTAAAACAAAATAAAACAGACTTTAACAGATAACATTTGTTATATATATATATATATATATATATATATATATATATATATATATATATATATATATATATATATATATATATATATACACACATCTGTGATAACAGATACGTAACAACAATTCACACAGAGGAGAGCTTTGAACAAACATTATTTAGTAACATAATACAATAACACAGTATGATAGGCTGGCATAATTTTATCATCCTTCATTTTATGTATTGTAGCAGAAATGACTTCAGTGGCCTTTATAACCTCCTTGCATCTTTTAGCAAAGTCTGCCACCGTCACCCCCTTCTCCATTTGATCATATTCTTCTGGAGCAGCTATTGCAAGCTCGGCAATCGCTGCAGTCCTCACAATAGTAGTCTGTCTACTCCATACTTCTCGAAGGATTTGGCCATATTCTTCCCCGTCTGGAAAATGGCAAGGACTTCCTTGTACCTCTTCACCACATCACCTGGTCCTCCAACTAATATAGACACACAAGAACAAGAAGGAATGTATCATTTGAATCATGAGATTGATGAGAAGAAAAAAACAAATCATTGTATTTTACTGTTAATGTTCAATGTGCCACGAGACACACTAATCCCATATGTGACACCTCAACACAGTGTAGAAGGATTTTCTGGCACAACTTCACCAAGGTACATGGAAACACCATGACACACACAGGGAATTATCAAGGCTAAATTGGGAGAAAAAGAGGAGAAAATGCTAAATAAAAATGGACACATTTGGGGTGAATCATTTTTGGAAATGAACATTCATTTGGACCGTACTGGTCCTTCTGGTACATTACTCTATCAGCGTGCAGGGCTTGAATTTAGCACTCGCCACTTGCCATTTGCGACCCAAATTCCTCAAGTGGCAAGACAGATTTTCTTGCCACTTGGCTAGTTAGAAAAATCGAGATTCCCAACTGTTGTGCCATTTATAAATCAAATTGAGATTCCCAATACTGTGCGCACCATCGCACCTTTTTATTTTTTATTCTTGATGTCAACTCCGGGTGAACCGTCTGAGTCTGACTCTGAAGAATGAATAGTAAACACTCTGAAGAACAACTGGAGAAAATGGACCAATGCAATGTCTCAGTTTGACCAGCAGGGGGCACACTGTATAGTTCCTTAAATGGTTTAGCTGGTGTATTGTGGTTGTCTTAAGACAGGCTAGGTTGGTTGTTGTAGTCTTAATAAGACACTTTCGAGCTAATAATAAAAAGGCTGCTTTCGTTCACTTGTTCGTTCTCATTTGGACATTTTTATCCAGCCCAGAATAAACACATTATTTATACAATACACCTGCTGCATTATAGAATATACAGACACGACAGGATCAAAGTGTTACTTTGAAGGTGTAATGCTATATATTCCTCCATAAATGTTAAATTTACAATTAAGTAGGCAACTACTGAAATTAAATTATACAAGAACACATCATGCAATCTCATTTTCCACCAATAGTATAGTAGTACACTACTGAATGATAATTGTAGCGTATAGAAAAACAGGATTGATGTAATATGGTACTACGATGACTGCTATATACAAGTGATGTCGAAATACAAAAGTAAAGCAACGTTTTGGTTTTGGTTAGTAAAAAATCTGGTTGGCTAATAACTTTTTTCATCTACTAGCCACTTGGCTAGTAAGTCAAAAAGTTAATTTCAAGCCCTGTCAGCTTGTCATGAGAGATTGATCTACTTGTAGGGACAACAGCCACATACAGCTCAAGCCAGCCAAGAAATACGTTTCACATACCCCGCAGGCGAGAGCGATGTTTGCTTTTCTTCGCCTTTTTCTCCTTATCCTGTCAGAGCTGGATTCAGAGCTGGATTCAGAGTCATCCTCACTGTCGTCTTCACTGTCATGCTGCATCTCAGATCCCCTCATCGCTTCATCATCATTGTCTTCTCTTGTGGACTGTTGAGCCTCCTTGAGACATGTCAAAGCTATGGATGCAAGGATTGATAGTTGATTACATCAGTTTGATTGCTTATTATATACAAACACCTACAACAACAAACACAGCTATGACACAACTTTCGCACCCACAGCGTACACACCCATCATTCTTTAACCCTCGAGCATCCCTTAAAATTAATATACACTTTTTACCCATAGTCCAAATTTGCCTCATTGACTACCATCTCATAAAAGTGCAATAAAAATGTAATACATATTTATTTTCACTTTCACCACATAAAATCTTTTCAACAACTTCAGACCTAGCCATAGATATAAAGTTAATTATAATCTTTAAACATTATTTTTACAACTCCTGATTTTTTCAATAGAAAAATCACAAAATATGCAATATTTTCAAAAATTAGGTTCAAAGTGAAATATATTACAGCATTGACTATGTCAATAATTGATAACATTTATTTTGATGCATTATTATTTTTGGAACAATGATTGTTCATTTAAAAAAACTTACACTCTTTACCTTCATGTCCAAATTTGCCCCATTGACTCCCATTATAACCACATATTTTTTATGTACTGTAATTCTTACCTATTATAATTTTTTTCCAGACGAATTCCTAATAAATCTAAGCCTCTACCTTCAAAATACAGAGAAAACAGGTTTTATGTCTGGTGACCCCCCAAAACTAGCAGGCGCAGCAGAGCTTCATCACATCAAGTTTCAGTGACGTCTCATCCATCCCGCTCCGTGTTTAGTTGGGGTCTTTCATTTAAAAAAGTGTCAGCCTTCACGAAGTGTATTAGCTTCTACACACACCCTTTCAGTTACATGACTGAGAAGTCAGTCTTTCAAATTTACCGATGTAAACTTCTTCTTCTCCATTATTCAAGTGTTACTGAGTCAAATATGCAGCATCTTTTTGAAAAGTTTACATTTTGTCAGAATGATGTATTTGTTATGACAACTTGAATTGTGAACTTTTCAAAAAAAGTGTCATGAAGTTAACATTAAGAGCTAACAGTTTAACGTAGTTAGATTAATCTTACCATGTTTTCCAGATGAATTTCCCTTTTCCGCTTTTTTCTTGTGCGTGGTTAGCCTGGTCCTGTAAGGGAGGTGACACGCCGAGCTCTTCCATCCTGAGACGCTTCTGTAGATGGGGCCGCGGTCAGTGCGCGCAAAGAAAAAAGTGTGGCGTGCGGCGTTCAGGCCAGTTCGGAACTAAGGCTTTTAACTAAAGCCTAATATTGGTGCTCCTAATCGGGAAATTCAGAGTCTTCTTGGAGAATCAGTTTTCTGACGTCACACAACAATGTCTAATGTCAATGTCTGGAACGCTTTGAAGACAGAAATGGGAGTTTTCAATGGGGAAACCCAGAGTTCTGAGGTGTCATGAACGCAGCATTGGCGCACACCAGAACTCAGGAGTTATCGCAGTGTAACCTGGGTGTAACTGCCTTGAAGGAGGAGCAGAATTTTCTGGCAGGACGGACAGTAATTTTAATAGGATAGCCATTTACCAAGCTGCACGTTTCATTTTAGGAGCACTTTAGTGGGTTTCATTTTAGTGGGTTAAAGTTAGCAAACGAGTTGAGTGAGCTGACAGAAGGCAAAAAAAAAAAAAAACACAAACACCTCAAACTAATTGAATGGCTCCAAAAGAAAAAAATACTGAGATGGAAAGTCAAGTGCAACCGGTGCCATCACAAAATGAAGCTGAAGAAAAAGATGGTGGATCTGTGGACCGATTTGAATGGTAGGTAACTTTGGCTAACATTGTGGGATAACTTTTTAGGTCAGTATTATTATTGTTATTATTATTATTATTATTATTATTATAATTATTATTATTATTATTATTCGCCAGCTTGATTTCATGATGGACAACATTGCTGCATCCCCAAGAACCCTTTCAAGAATGGCAAAGCAACGGGAGGTCTGCGTGACAGCGATGGAGAGGCTGCATCATAGAGAAGGACAGAGAATTGGGGGAAGGAGCATTTCGTGGTGATAGATGAGTCACTTCAGACATAAAAGAAAGGTAACGTTTTATATTAACTGCTACAAATTGTTAGGCTGCTAATTATGACTTAGTCTTGTGATGCCCAACGTTCAGGTCGAGACTGGACAAGACTTGAATGTCTGGGTAAGTTAGTGCAGGATTTTGTAATAGTGCTACCGCTGGTTGCAACCAGCTTCCTTGAAAAGGTAAAATAGGTAAAATAGGCAGGTTAAATAAGAGTTTTCTTTTTCCTGCTCCTTTCTGAACATGGATAAAGATGCAACTGTTTGCTATTTCCTTTGGTAAAATTTGAATGTTTCCATGGGCAGAACAAGTAAATGAAATTAAATGAAAATCTGTGTTAGTCTTTCATCCTCAACCAATGATTGGTTAGCTCTGCTTTGCACACACCTTACCAGAAACGTCAGCAATGTTAGCAACGAAAGGCCCACCCTAAAAGACTGTTGGTTGGTTTTGCAACACTGTTTTTTTTTAAACTCACAAAACGTTTCCACCCAGACACCCGCTTATTTTTACAAAATTGAGGTGGAACTTCCCCAGACAATCATTTTGAAATATTAGAGTTTGGAAACGAGACTAGTTATAACCACATCACCAATGTGGAAAAATTAATTAGTATATTCAAAGATTCAATATGTAAATTTTGATCAGAATTTTGAGGTAAAACATTACAAAATCATGTGCAATTATCAGAAATATGTTTAGAAAGAAGAGTTTAAATGTTATGTCAAAGACATTTACCAATTGAAGATGCAAAAGGCACCAAATACAAGCGCAACAGTAAAAGTTGGTGGCGAAGTGCAAATATGCGGCCTCCAGCAGGGAGCAGGGTGCGGATTTTTATTTTAAAAGTTGTACCAGCGCTCCTGCTCCATCCCGCTCCAATTTAGCTCCAGGGCCACCCATACCTGACCTACAACCAGCTTGTTTTCTAGCTGGATCTGTTTGTTATCGAAAAGTATGTAAGTGATTAAATTATTATTCAAACTGTGGGAGGGAAGAGATCTGAAACAGAACTCATACTGGAATCTGACGATGCCAGGTTTGGGTTTAAGTGTACAACGCTGCTTTTTTGGACAGGTCTGTGAGCAAGGAGCAAGAAAATTCTCACCTGCTCTGTTTCCCTCACATGCTCTGGTCCACCATCCTAATGTGGAGATCTATACTGTATTTTTTAGCCTGGTATTTGGCTGTACTTTGTGTGTATAAAAAGAGTTTAAAACTGCAAGATCTAACTGCTGTCTGAGCGTCGATCAGCTGAGCCAGAGCACAATGGGTGGGTCACTACACAGCTGTAGCAGCATATGTGTATGTTTTATAACATCGGCAAGAAAAAAAAACATTGTTGATTGTCTTCTCAATCGCAGTGAAACGATTGGATTGCCGATCGACAGAAGCCAAGTTGAAACAGCAGCCCATCATTTATAATGTTCATGCTTATAATGATGAAAAACAGAATGGGACAGAATCATTCCTATAGAAACTCTTAAATTTGGCTATAGTAATCATCCATTCCATGGAAATCTTGCATTTTACTTTGTCTAATCAGATTTGTCAACTTTATTCCTGCTAACATTATAAATGCATCTGACACAAGGTTAATAATCTTGTTTCTTGTTCTGTCATTTTCCCCAAAACACAGTATGGAAGGGGCAGGATGGCTGGGGGCTAGAAGCGGAGGAAGTGGGTGTTCGGGATGCTGGGGGTGCAAAGCACGCAGAGGCGGCCAGGGCGAAGACACCCAGGGAAGCCGGTGCTTCGCTTGGTGGAGAAGAGGGGGAGGAGGGAGCCTATCATACTGTGTTATTGTATTATGTTACTAAATAATGTTTGTTCAAAGATCTCCTCTGTGAGAATTGTTACGTATCTGTTATCACAGATGTGTGTGTGTATGTATATATATATATATATATATATATATATATATATATATATATATATATATATATATATATATATATATATATATATATATATATATATATATATATATATATATATATATATAATATGTATACATATAACAAATGTTATCTGTTATCTGTTTTATTTTGTTTTAAATAAAAAGTGTAAACTTCTTTATATGTGATTGCTTTATTTACTAATGGTTAACTATGGTCAAGTAATGCTTATGAGGCAGTTAAGCATTAATAATGTGTTACCTAAGGGATACATGTGTTACACTTTACAATAAGGGTCCAGAAAAGTATTTACTAATGGTTAATTATGGTTAAGTAATGCTTATGAGGCAGTTAAGCATTAATAATGTGTTACCTAAGGGATAAATGTGTTACACTTTACAATAAGGGTCCAGCAAGCCTTTACTAATGGTTAAGTAATGGTTATGAGCCACTCCTATACATTTATTAAGGTTTATGTCAGGTTACTGTTCATAAGGTTAGGTAAGCTACCTGATAACATACACAGCACCTTTAGGAAATTATTACTTAAGACTCTAAATAGTTGTTTAATAATGCCCATCCAGTAAACATGTACACCATTAGCGAATGATTAGTAGATGTATTAGGTAGCTGTTACTTAATGCATATTCACTCCAAATAAACACCATTAGTATTAGTGCATACGTAAGGATAAATAATTACATCATGTAACGTTTATTAATGCTTACTAATGTATTAATTAACTCTGAGCAGTAGGCATTAATTAACTGTTTATTAATGCATTAACTAATATGCTAATTCATGTTAAGTAATACATAATGGTTATTTAACTATTATTACACTGTTAATTAATGCTTAATAATGCATTAACTAACTGTTTATTAATGCATTAACTAATATGCTAATTAATGTTAAGTAATACATAATAATGGTTATTTAACTATTATTAAACTGTTAATTAATGCTTAATAATGCATTAACTAACGTTAATTAAGGGACCCTTATTGTAAAGTGTTACCAAAATAAATTCTCGCATAATGTCACCCAATACCTCATATAGCCCTCTTCATAACTACAATCGCTACAGGCACAGTGAATTTCAAACAATTTTACTGTATAAATATTAAAGGTGTAAACTTCAAACACCTTACTTTTCTAAAACCTTCTTCTACTTTCTATATTTAGTATTTCAATGTGTTTTATCTTTTACTGTCCTTATTGTTCAGCTGTGTTTTTTAATATTTATATTCCTATACTAATAATAATATTTATAGGCGCCTTTCAGGACACCCAAGGTCGCCGTGCAAAAGGACATTAAAAACAATCAATAAAACATTGCCATCAATTAAAAACATAGCAAAGTACAATACATAAAACAGTAAAGTGCAATAATGAGGTTATTCCAGTTCCAAGATTATGAAAAGTTTTTAGAAAAGTAAGGTGTTTGAAGTTTACACCTTTAATATTTATACAGTAACATTTTTTTAAATTAAGCATGCTTGTAATGATTACAGTTGTGAAGAGGGCTATATGAGGTATTGGGTGAAATCACGGGATAATTCATTTTTATAGTCAGAAAAACAGAACCTGAAGTGAAAAAGGCGACTGACCTTTGTAGAAAAGTAAGGTGTTTGAAGTTTAGATGTTAATATTTCAATTTTTCCACAGTAAAATTGTTTGAAATTCACTGTGCCTGTAGTAATTGTAGTTGTGAAGAGGGCTATATGAGGTATTGGGGGAAATTATGGGAGAATTCATTTTTACAGTCTCTGCAAAACAGAACCTTAAGCGAAAAAGGAGACTGACCTTTTTAGAAAAGGTGTTTGAGGTTTAGATCTAAAAGAAATGTGTTTCACCCTTTTCACAACTACAATCACTACAGGCACACTGAATTTCAAACCATTTTACTGTGGAAAAATTGAAATATTAAGGTGTAAACTTCAAACACCTTACTTTTCTAAAACAAATCAATCACCTTTTGCTTCAGGTTCTGTTTTGCAGAGATTGTAAAAATGAATTCTCCCATAATTTCACCCAATACCTCATATACCTCTCTTCTTAACTAGACTCACTACAGGCACAGTGAATTTAAAACAATTTTACTGTACAAATATTAAAAAGAAAACTCCTGCACACCTTCTTCTCACCGTACTCGTGTTTATTGGGCCAACGTTTCGGTCATAGACCTTTTTCAAGGCATCAAACAGATCGGAACAAAAGCTTGTCTATTATAGGCTGGTAGGACTATGTGGTCCAATCAGGCGCCGCCACACAAACACCTGAGCACCTTCAAACAAGGTCACATACCGAAATACAGTCAGTGAGCATCACCAAAAAACCAGGGAAAAAGAGACAACACTTATAAAGTGCATGCATGAAATACATCAATCAATGACCATCGAATCCAAAGGTATAATCATTAGAAAGGGAGGATGATTATACATGTAAAGTGTCAATCTTAGGTAGCAATCAATTTAAAATATTTACAATGAGGGAAGAGAGTCACACAGCAAAAATCCCATCTAAGTGTTCTGATCTTATACAGTATAAAAAATAGGGAGGATGAATGTACTGTAAAAACACAAAGTACATCAAAACTTATCATAAGGAGAACATTTTAGAATAAATAGGAGTCAGGGCCAGTCTCCTAATCGACCCATTCCCTGGAGAAAGGAAGGGAAAGGAGATACTTAAAAGAGGTGAATATATATATATATATATATATATATATATATATATATATATATATATATATATATATATATATATATATATATATATATATATATATATATATGTATATATATATATATATATACATATACATATATACATATACACACACACACATTACACAAGTTATACATATAGATACTGGCTATCGTTATTGTGGGGAAGTGTGAGGAAGGAAACTACACATGATAAAAAACCAAATCATAACATAACACTCAAAGGCAGTTCATCATTCAATCCCTTCGGTGCCAGTGTTTGTAAAGTAAAAATCCAGAAGAGCTCTCGACGTTTTAGCAGCAAGTCCAGATTCCCACCCCTCCGTGGAAGGCTGACTTTTTCAAGTCCACAAAAACGTAAAGTTGAGATATCATGTTTGTTCTCGTTGAAATGAACAGCCACAGGATAGTTAATGGCCCGGTTTCCCAGATCAGTTAAGTAGTTCTTAACAGCGAAAGACTTCTTTCAAACCTTCTTAAGGAGCCTGTGAAAGAGTTTCCCAGAGTTGCTCTTAGCTTAAGTATCTCTTTCATTAAGAAGAAAATGAAAGATGCTGCTGACCCAGTCTTTACAACCATCTTAGTGAACAAAGACTCACAGATCCAGCCACGTCAGGCAAATCAATATCACACCAAGCCATGAGATATTAAAACAATGCACCCCACACAAATTTTGATCTATTTTATACTTTAGATTTATATTGTTTAGCATTCATTGGTGACAGCAAAGGGGAAAAAAAAGAAAAATAAGGAATAACAAGTGTGTTCCTGTAAATGTTTTATGCATTGCGCAAAAATAAAAGGATCATAATTTGTCAAAATTTGTCTGCACACATCCCAGATCTGCGTGCACATATGAGATAATGTACCACACTGAAAAATGCTTGGCTGTGCACGCCGGAGCAGATGAGCCGCCTCCCTCGGATGAGGACGAGGATTCTGCGACGATGCCCCACCTCTGGTCCCCGGACCTCCAGCCCCCGGACCTCCCCGGACCTCCGGTCCTTGGACCTCCGAACGATGCCCGAGCAGCACTCCACCAAGCCGGTGTCCAGAGAAGACAGGAGCTCATCGACCTGTTTTTCTGATTTCACTTCCCTTTCACCAGTCACCTGAGCACCAACCAACTCCCCTAATCCCCAAACATTAAGAAGAAAAACAGCAATAGACGCACTATCACCACACCACCCATAACTGTCTAAAAACTACTAAACTCCGCCACTAACTTTCAAGAATACTTTATTGTTGCAATGTTTCAGTGCTTTTTCAGTGCTTTGAAGGTGTAGCATTGAACATTAAAGCAAAGTATTCTTGAAAGTGTTCGGGAGTTTACATGTGGTTTTGGCTGGAAGAGGCGCGTGTGTCATGCGTAAAGCGTACATTACGCACACACTTATACATGGCATGAGGACTCTTGGAGTAAATTAATAAAATGGTCAATTCACAGGGACCCTCTGTGTAACCCCTATGAATCATACAACACAAGAATGAAAAGAGAACCAAGTTTAATTCAACCATAAACACAACATGTCAGGAAATGAATCAATATAGCCTAATCATGATTCACAGGGAGGGTCGCCCTCCGGAGGGTCGGCTGTACGGCGCCTCGAGAAGTGGCATCTGTCTCCGCTGCAGCTCTAATCATCTGCTGCTGGAGGGCAGTGGACCTCTCGAGGTGGGCCTCTATACGCCGCACCACTCCGAGCTTCTCCCTCTCCAGCTCCACCAGCGTCTCGCTGCAGGTGCAGGTGCTGATAGCAGGCCGCTGTGTGCGGCCACCCTGCATGCGGACGCCGGTTCTTGGTGCAGGTTGGAGCTCGGGGACACGCTGGAGTGCGTGTAGGGTGACATATTCCTCGGACTCGGTACTTGGAGCCGGGGAGGTTGGTGGTGCTGGTCTGTCCCCGCTCCCAGGTGGCTCATCCACCGGTTGCGACAGGTCAAGCAGCTAAATAAACTTCCGAATATTTTTTTGAGGTGAAGGATTCTGTTTTACTAGTCACGAGAATAAAATGTGCTGTCCTATATGCTGATCGTTAAGATCATTTGTCCTAATTTGTCCATCTTTCACATTTAATAAAAAAACAATACATTTCCTCATTATTCTCTTACCAAGACTACTTATTTAGTTGCTGTCTTGTTTTTACCATGAAAAAGGGTCATTGAAGTATATTTATCATCTTAGTTTTTCAATATAACACACATAATGCACAGGCAGCAGGGAATTAGTGTGTTAGGCAGCAGTTCTGCGTGTGAAAATGCGCTGATAGTGATCGGTGATCGATTTACCTGGCATCGATTGATTTGGTTTCAGAACCGGACAGCTCCTCTATGGAGCCAAATCAGGGCCAAAAGTTTTGCTAATTTGAAAATAAAATTTGAACCTGAAATTTTTTTTTTACAGTTTCAGTTTTATTTTTTTCAGTATCAGATCTTTTTTTTCAGTTTCAAATCTTTTTATTTCAGTTTCAAATCTTTTTTTCAGTTTCAAATCTTTTTTTTTCAGTTTCACGTCTTTTTTTTCAGTTTCACATCTTTTTTTTCAGTTTCACTTCTTTTTTTTTCAGTTACAAATTTTTTTTTCAGGTTCAGACTTTTGGCCCGGATCTGGCGTGGGGGGCGTGGCATCAACTGAGAGGGGCGTGGCATCATGAGTGACAGCAGAACAGAGAAGGTTGGGGACGTTCCTCACTCATGTTGCCTTCAGGAAACGTAGGTTGCAGAAGTTATCAGTAGAAGTATGAATCAACACTGTATATACACTATATTCACGTGATTGGCAAAACTGATATTAGTGACACATTTCTGTTTGAAAGGCTGTTTTAGACCTTACTTGGCACCAATCGCAGTATAAAAGCAATAAACTATGCCAGACTGTACAGTTCAACAGCCACACTTTAAAGTTTGACATTTCCCACTTCTACATACTACCAAGTACGGTCTAAAACAGCTTTTTAAACAGAAATGTGTCACTAGTATCCGTTTTTTCCACTGCAAATCACGTGAATACGGTGTATATACAGTGTTGATTCATTCTTCTACTGATAACTTCTGCAACCTACGTTTCCTGAAGGCAACATGAGTGAGGAACGTCCCCCGCCTTCTCTGTTCTGCTGTCACTCATGATGCCACGCCCCTCTCAGTTGATGCCACGCCCCCCACGCCAGATCCGGGCCAAAAGTCTGAACCTGAAAAAAAAATTTGTAACTGAAAAAAAAAGAAGTGAAACTGAAAAAAAAAGAAGTGAAACTGAAAAAAAAAGATTTGAAACTGAAAAAAAGATTTGAAACTGAAATAAAAAGATTTGAAACTGAAAAAAAGATCTGATACTGAAAAAAATAAAACTGAAACTGTAAAAAAAAAATTTCAGGTTCAAATTTTATTTTCAAATTAGCAAAACTTTTGGCCCTGATTTGGCTCCATACTCCTCCAAAGAGCTTCTGAAAGAGCGAAACTAAAGGACGGTGTTAAGAAGTCATCTGGGAAAAACACCCGTATCTTAGGGTACCTTCTTAGTTGAAACCTTCTTTGAACCTCTCTTAAATCCCTAAGAGAGGTTGGATCTGGGAAACCCGGCCAATGTCTTTTCTCCATATGGAGCTTTTGTGTTCACTTATCCTTTGTTTTAACTGTCTGGAAGTTTTTCCCACATATGCTAGACTGCATATATATGACGTGTAGATGCGCAAGTAATCACCTCTTTCATGGAAAATGTTTTATTAGAGTGGGGATGATAAAAAAAGTTGGTCTTGGAGGTGTTATTGCATTGTGCGCAGTTACCACACCGGTAATTTCCAGCAGGTAAGGGAGCCAACAGTCTCTGAGTAGGTGGCTTAGGTGTTTGGGTAGTATAGTCAGTGGGAACAAGCAGGTCTTTTAGAGTTTGTCTCCGTTTATATACAAAGAGGGGGGGATCTTTAAAAGTGGGGGCCAATTCAGAGTCCGAGGTCAGGATGTGCCAGTATTTCTCAAATGTGGATTTTACAGAGTGATGCAGGTCACAGAGAACTTCCTTTCTTTCTTTTGGCTTTTTTGTAGCAGTTCTGAGCGTGATTTCTTCCGTGCCGCATCATACGCCCTCTGGATACAATCCATAGGATATCCCCGCTGGATAAATCTAGAGCTCATCTCTGATGCCTTGTCTATGAAATCCTCTGTACTGCTGCAAATTCTCTGGAGTCTAAAAAACTGGCTTTTGGGTAGGCCTCTTTTGAGGGGAGGAGGACGAAAACTACTAGCCAATAAGAGCGTATTTCTATTTGTTTCTTTTCAGTAGAGTGAAGTGGATAAGGAGCCATTCTTTTTTTCAACCCATATATCTAGAAAAATAACTTTTTCACTACTATACTCCATTGTAAATTGGAGGTTGCTGTCGAAGCTAATTCAGTAAGGTAAAAAAGTCTTCTAGTTCATTAGCATCAGCTTTAATTAGACAGAAGATGTCATCAATGAATCCGTACCATTTTAAGATTTTTGGCAAAAAAAAATATTGTGCTCAGGATTTGACACAAAGTTTTTTTCAAAGTGACCCACGTATAGATTTGCGTAATTCGGAGCACAAATAGAGCTGGTACCAGATACTTGGAAATAATATTCACCATTAAAGTTAGTAGTTTTTCTTCATGATAAAAGTAGCTAAGTCAACAATAAACTTACCCGGGGGCATGAGTAAGTCCTGCAAATAGAACTTTTAGGCTTCTCTACCACCATCATGGGGAATATTAGTGTAGAGACTGGGGATGTCAAAGGTGACCAACAGAAGATCATCAGGAAGGTTAGTGAGGTTAAAGATCTTATTAATGAAATCCGTGGAGTCTCTAATATACGCTGGTAGTGTTTGGACATAAGGTTTGATATAGTGATCCACAAACTCTGACAAAGGTGATAGTAAAGCGTTCATCTGGGCCACAATAGGGCGACCAGGAGGATTTGACAGGCTTTTGTGCACTTTGGGTAGTGTGTAAAAGACTGGACAAACGGGCGGCTGACAATACAAGAATTCAGAAATGCTCAACCTGAAATGCAACAACTTTATTCTTCAGCTGTCTCGATACCATAGCAGTAACACATGAGTACAGTCACAGTGCCGCCTAATGGTCACACAGAGTAATGCACTTGTTTTCAAATATACTACATAGATGAAGGGGAAGACCGAAGGTTCAGGACAAACTTTAAACCTCACAAATACAATCAACACTGGGAAGCACTTTTGACTTGTTAAAATCCCATCTTTTTGTCCCTTTTTGTAATTCCAGAACTCCCACAAGAAAATGTTTGTAAGGTGGAGGAGGACGGGGTTTTCAGTGACCAGCACCTGGATAACCTGGAGAGGAGCTGCAGCCCGGACCAGGAGGAACCAGGGCATCCACAGACTACAGAACTGGAGGAAGACTCCAGCGGTCAGGAGATGAAGCACGAGGACGTAGAGGTGGATGTCTCATTGGTCAATCTCGCTGATGTGAAAGTTGAAAATGGTGAACCAGGACCAAACTGTGGCCAGCTGCTGTTGCACACTTCTCCTGAAGCTGAAAACAAAGATGAGGAAGGGACTGAAAGTTTACGCTCAGACTCCAGTAAAACTGCAGATCCGGAGGCAATGAGACGACACGGTGACCACGAAGATGCTGCTGTCCCGTCAGACAGCAACTGTAAATCAAAGCTGACCAAGACCCACGCGGGGAAGAAGGCGTTTTCTTGCAGCACTTGCAGGAAAGAGTTCAGTAAAAGTCGTAATTTAATGAATCACATGAAGATCCACACTGGCGAAAGGCCGTACCTATGCAAAACCTGCGGAAAATCGTTTACTGAATCATCTGATCTTAACCGGCACATAACCACGCACACGGGCGAGAAGCCCTACATCTGCAAAACTTGTGGAAAAAGTTACAGTCAACCTTCCAACCTGGTGATTCACTCGAGGATCCACACAGGCGAGAAGCCGTACTTGTGCAACACCTGCGGAAAAACCTTTACTAGATCATCAGTTCTTAAACGCCACATAACCATGCACACGGGCAAGAAGCCCTACATCTGCAAAACTTGTGGAAAAAGTTACACAGAACATTCCAACCTGGTGATTCACTCGAGGACCCACACAGGCAAAAAGCCATACATGTGCAACACCTGCAGCAAAACCTTTACTATTTTATCGGATCTTAAACGCCACATAACCACGCACACGGGCGAGAAGCCCTACAGTTGCAAAACATGTGGAAAGAGTTACAGGCTACGTTCCTACCTGGTGGATCACTCGAGGACCCACACCGGTGAAAGGCCGTTCGTGTGCAACACCTGCGGAAAAACCTTTACTAAATCATCAAACCTTAAAAGCCACATAACCACGCACACGGGCGAGAAGCCCTACATCTGCAAAACATGTGGAAAAAGTTACAGGCTACGTTCCCACCTGGTGGATCACTCGAGGATCCACACCGGCGAAAGGCCATACCTGGGCAACACCTGCAACAAAACCTTTGCTGTATCATCACATCTTAAACGGCACATAACCACGCACACGGGCGAGCAGCGATATTTGTGCAAGACACAGAATTGATTTGCTGAGTCACATGAGAAATCACCCGGAGGAGAAGTCTGGTGACTCGTGACAAAGGATGCTCATGTTGTCGTCCTCCGGGGGCAGGTGTCCACTCCTGTCTGACCCACAGAAGAAGAACCCGCAGAAGTCCAACCACCACCTCCTGTGGCTGATGAGCCTAATCCCCTCCCCACAAGGGTTGCAGGTTCAACCCAGATTTATGCTTCTCCGTCAACTTGACGCAGAGGGAACAATGTGGTTGTGTACACTTTTTAAAGTTCTGCATTGAGGTTGTTTGAATCCCTGTTCCTTCTTAAAATCGTATTATTTGTTGCTGTTGGTAACTTGCCGTCTCAACGGTGCAAATAAAGAGCTGTTAGTATGTGCTGAAGTTTCTTTAAACGTGACAGTTTATTTCGTTCATCTACAAAGCCTCTCTCACACGTTCTTTTTCCTGTCTGTTTCTTCTTCACTCACATTCTCTTTGTAAAGTTAATCTGCAGCTCCATGTTGTTAAACTCTCTCCATCTACTCCGTTCAGAGGTTATACATAGGTCGCTGAAAACTGTAAAAGGCTTTATACAGTTTAAAATCTGAGCTGCGCGTACATCAGATTATCGTGATAATTCATGAGACAAAATAAATCAAAACAATGTAATTCAAATGATCCATGCTGTGTTATTGTAACTATAAGTTACAACATATTTGTGTACGTTTTTCATATTGTTTAAATAATATAAAATTAACAATATTATTAAATCACATGTATAAAATCAAGTTGTATTAGATTTACAACTCGTCTGACACATGATTTATTCTAATGCTGATGTTGAGATCCGTGTTGAAGCTGCAGATCTGCAGGTTGGAGAGCAGGAAGAAGAGGGAGGATCATCGGGATCAGATTCCAGGAAGAGGACAGACTTTGGATTTAACACTTTTATGTCAGACATCCGTTTAAAAGTAAATGTATTTTTACCTCAACTCATATTTAGTAAGAAATAATCGTGAAAAATGTAATTAAATTTTCATTTTACATGGATGCATTTTTTTTATTGTTTATAATTCTGGAATGTTATTATTTAGAAAGAGCAGCAGTGCCCCCTGGTGGTGAGTTATAAAAGCTCAACATAAACTCAAGCGTGAAAAATCTATTATAATAATAATAATAAAAACACAAATAAAAAAAGACTTCAGTGCATCAACAAGAGGAAAGTTGTCAATGACGCAGATTATTGGTACAGCGTGATCAGTACAACCGGCATTTAACTCAGAAAACAATGTGGAAAGAGAAATGTCCTCAAATGAAGTTGAAAAGTGGAGATGCACTTTTGTCCTTTATCCTCAACTTCCTCAATCACGTCATTTTGATCCAGTTTGTTATTTAACTGGTCTTGGCTTCATCAAATGACACATCCAGGGACAGAAGCCGTGCATAGGTGTTCATCCTGTCCAGGTGTTGGAAGGTGAAGTGAAGCCGAAGCCATCGCTTCATCCACTGATCTGTTGGCACGGTAGGAAAACTGATAGGAATCCACTGTGTCAGGAACCATGGAGTTGATGTGGGTTAAAAAAAGATGATCTGCTCTGTTGGTCTCTGGAGAAGGTTTAATGAAAATGTCTCTCCACATTTCTAGTCCATTAAAGAAGGCCGATTTTATGTCCATCAAATGCAGTGTCCATTGTTTTTGATAACTTCCTGCCACAAGGAGCCTCAGAGACTGAAGCACAGGTTGGAGATTCCTTCTGTAGCAGAAACTTGCACTTCCTCAAAACCTTGTGCAACAAGCCTGGCTTTTGGTACCAGTCCATTTTCCATCTCTTTCAAAGTGCAAACTCAACGAGTGGAGATGCACTTTTGTAATAATAATTACAACAATAATAAAAATAATAATATGATAATGGAGGGAGGACTTTGCTGTTTCAGGGCTGAGACCACTTGCCTTCATGGAGAGGGACATGAATTCCTTCATGAATAAGGACTAAAAATAACGTTAAAGGTATTTGGAATATATTGAACGATGCCATTAGGAAAAGTTCAAGACAGACTAATTATCCACAATATTTAACCAATAACGATGAAGTCATTAATGATATGAATGAGGTGGTTAATAATTTTAACAGGTATTTTGTGAGTGTTGGACCAAATCTGGCAGAAAAATGTGTGATCCTGGATCAGCTGATGGATGGAAGGAAACATTAATAAGTAGAAATCCAGATTCAATGTTTCTCACAGCTGTGGAGGAGAGAGAAATCATAGATATTGTAAGTAAATGTAAAAACAAGGTGTCAACTGACTGTGGTGATATGACAATAGTCAAAAAGGTTATTGATGGATTGTTAACTGACATACAGCTGTAATCAGTCACGCAGAACTGGGACATTTACAAAAAAAAAAAATGAAAACTGCAAAAGTCATCCCACTGTACAGAACTGGAGACAGACACCAATTCACTAATTACAGGCCTGATTCTTTACTCCCAACATTTTCTAAGATCTTAGAAAAAGTATTTATTTACAGGTTGGACAAATTAATGCCAATCAAAAGGCCACGCCCCTAATTACGCATTAAACTTCTTGCTTTATATAATTCCAACCTGCCACAATACGAGGAAAAAGAGGCTTCAAACCCCTGCAGAAAACCTGTGGGTGATTCATGCATGAATGAACCGTCATTCTGAGTTTGGGGGTTAGTTTGGGATCTTTATTTCCTCTAGTGGTTAAATGTTGGAAACTGCAGCTTTAAATGACTCTTGTATATCTATATATTTCACACCAAAATCAGTTTGATAGTTTGATAGTTTGATATTTAAATGTTTTAATGTCTCAAAGACTTACCATGTGTATTATTTTGAGGCCCATTGCAATAAAAGTTTCTTAACAACATAAATGTTTTATGACAAATAATAAAGAACACATGAATTCAAAAATATTTTTCTTTTATTTATTGATATTAACAATCAGAAGTTTATCATATAAATTGCGTCAGCTCTCATTGTGTTGGAAAAAATAAAACTCTTTCTAAACCTTTTTGCTTGTGTTGTTTTCTCAGATGTAAATCACTTTGGATAAAAGCGTCTGCTAAATGACAGAAGTCGTAGTAAACCAGTGATGAAAAGAATGTTGTATGCATTTTGTTCTAATTACTTTCGTTGGTAAATGAAATACTGACTGTAACTGCGAGAAGGAACTATGTCATTTGTTCAGACTCCACTGCAGCCCTTCAGAGTTTGACTTCAAAGAAAACAATAAGAGAAGATCTAGTGTTGGAAATATTAATGGTGTTGTGGAGGTTATGCAGAACTGGAATTACTGTGCAGTTTTGTTGGGTTCCTGCCCACATGGGTGTTGATGGCAATGAGAAAGCAGACAATATTGCTAAAAGAGCATTGAAATTGAGTAGTGAGGTAATTATGGAAATTCCTTTTGGTAAAGGTGAAGCAAAATCATGAATTAGAAAGGCAGTGAGGGATTCATGGCAGAAGGTGTGGGACAACGGTGTAAAAGGGAGACATTTTTATAACATACACAAGTCAATTAAGGTGAAGGTTTTCAAAGGAAAGTGTAGGAGAGAGGAAGTCATCATTTCTAGATTAAGATTAGGTCATACTAGTTTAAAATCAACTCTGTATTTAATGTCAAAGTCCGTGTGTGATAAATGTGATGAGTGTGATGTCACAGAGAATGTAGAGCATGTGATTCTTAAATGTGGCAAGTATGAGGTAGAAAGGAACGCTTTAAGAGACAGGATGTACGAGCTGGGACGGGAATGGAGTTTAGTAGGTAATTAGGGAGGAGTGAGGTGATGAGGGATTGTTATAAGGAAATCCTTGTCTTTCTTAAAGATGCAGGGATAGATAATAAGATTTAAATGTGGTTATCTTATTTTATTTAGGTATTTCCTTTTTTTCCCCTTTAAGTTAGACTGTAACCTGGTGTAATAATGATCCTGATGTTACACACTCCGGTACAGCAGGTGGCGGTAGAACCTAATAACGTTGGTTGTGATCCGCCATTAAACCTAGAGAAGAAGAGGGAGAGGACGGTTCTGTTGTTTCCTTTCTTTTTCCTCTTCAACAATGTCTAAGGTGAATCATCTGAGAGAGTTTATCGGTCAGCGACTAACAGCAGCTGCTGTAGAAATATTGTCAGTGTTTGAAAAAAGCATCTTGGAGTATGAAGAAGAGCTCGACCGTCAGCGCAGACTGTTGGACCTCGCCTGGAAACCTGAAATCAGACTCCACAGAGTCGGTACGTAACCCTGGAAAGTTGAATAAATGAACACATGAGTATGACTCCTACAAGATCCCTTTGTTTCCAGTTAAAAGCCGTGGTGATGAAGCAAACCAACTAAATGGGAAACTCCCCAGCTCAAGCAGCTGCTGATGTGGGATTCGGAAACATCCCGAACTAACTTGTTGTTCTGTTTACTTGGTGCTGCCTTTCATGCTCCATTCACACTCTGGACCAGACTGATATTTCACACTTTATGAATGAATGAATGAATTTTTATTTGGAACATGTATATAAAAAATAAACAGTAACATCTTCATATTCACATATGTTGGAAAAAAGGAGTAGGAAGAAGTCTACACTTTTTCCTAGTTCCTACCCCTTTATAACTCTATGAATTTACATTATTGCTATTATTATATCTACACAATATCCATATAAATATAGTCTATATAAATACTATGTAAAACATGCCTATTACTATAAAATCTGTTGTCAAATATCTTGGCATTTCCATCTCTAAAGATTCAGCAGAACGTGAAAATAAAAATGTCTGGAGGGTAATTAATGAATGCCTAAACAAACTTAACTCCTGGTTATTAAGAGACATCAGTTTATTAGGTCGTATCTTCTTAACCAAAATGGAAAGTCTCTCCAGATGTATTTATCCAGCAAACTCGTCGTCTATTCCCAATAACGTAATCAAAAAGATTAATCAGGTTAACTCTGATTTATATCTGGAGAAAGAAAATTAATCACATTAGGAAAACTGAACTGACCAAAGAATTCAAAGATGGAGGCCTGCAAGCTGTATATTTAGATTTTATTAATGGAAACCTAAAAAAAGAACTGGTTGAAATCTTTTCTACACAATAAGAGCTTTTGGTATCATATCTCCAGAGTCATTTTTAATAAATTGGGAGGCATGTTACTAAGTTACTGTTACTAAAATGCGACTTTACCGTTCAAATTTCATGCTTTAGACTTAATCGTTTATTTTGTAGAAAAGATGCAGGTCACGGTGTAAGATGTGAGATGACACTGGCAAAAAACGTGATGGTTGGAGGATGCTCATATAGGAGTTCATATCCAGGACTTGTAGTTAGATTGTTATTTATGACGCGGAAGAAGCCATTTCTAGAACAACAACTTTATTTTTCAACTGTCTCGATACCAACGCAGTAACACAAGAGTACAGTCACAGTGCCGCCTAATGGTCACAGAGAGTAATGCACTTGTTTTCAAATATACTACCATATTTTCACGACCATTCGGCGCACCGTGTGAAAAGGCGCAGCCTCATTTTTGTATCTCATTTTTAGATCTAAAACACACATACGGCGCACCGACCCAAAAGGCGGAGTCTACAGACACGGAGCTGCACACACGCGCGCCGCAAAACACACGCACTTGTTTTCAAATATACTACATAGATGAAGGTGAAGACCGAAGATTCAGGACAAACTTTAAACCTCACAAATACAACCAAACAATCAACACTGGGAAGCACTTTTGACTTGTTAAAATCCTATCTTTTTGTCCCTTTTTGTAATTCCAGAACTCCCACAAGAAAATGTTTGTAAGGTGGAGGAGGACGGGGTTTTCAGTGACCAGCACCTGGATAACCTGGAGAGGAGCTGCAGCCCGGACCAGGAGGAACCAGGGCATCCACAGACTACAGAACTGGAGGAAGACTCCAGCGGTCAGGAGATGAAGCACGAGGACGTAGAGGTGGATGTCTCATTGGTCAATGTTGCTGATGTGAAAGTTGAAAATGGTGAACCAGGACCAAACTGTGGGCAGCTGCTGTTGCACACTTCTCCTGAAGCTCAAAACAAAGATGAGGAAGGAACTGAAAGTTTACGCTCTGACTCCAGTAAAACTGCAGATCCGGAGCCAATGAGACGACACGGTGACCACGAAGATGCTGCTGTCCCGTCAGACAGCAACTGTAAATCAAAGCTGACTAGGACCCACACGGGGAAGAAGGCGTTTTCTTGCAGCACCTGCAGGAAAGAGTTCAGTAAAAGTAGTATTTTAATAGATCACATGAAGATCCACACTGGTGAAAGGCCGTACCTGTGCAACACCTTCAACAAACCCTTTACTAAATCATCAGCTCTTAAAAGCCACATAATCACGCACATGGGCGAGAAGCCCTACATCTTCAAAACATGTGGAAAAAGTTACAGAGAACGTTCCAAACTGGTGATTCACTCAAGGATCCACACGAGCGAGAAGCCCTACATTTGCAAAACATGTGGAAAGAGTTACAGGCTACGTTCCACCCTGGTGGTTCACTCAAGGACCCACACCGGCGAAAGCCCGTCCCTGTGCAACACCTGCGGGAAAACCTTTACCAAATCATCACATCTTAACCGCCACATAACCACACACACGGGTGAGAAGCTTGACATCGGCCACAGGGTGCAGTTCCCCTGCATTCTAACTTCAAGGCTTGCCTGTAACTTTGACGTGGTCACATTGTTTTATTTTCTTTATATGTTTTTAGATGAGCTTATTGGAGTGGAGTATCTCTACAAGCAAACTGGTAAAGTGCTGCAGGATTACAACGTGGCCATTGAGCAGTCAGAGAATAATGTGGTCCAGGTGGATGAGAGTTTCATTGAGACTGAGGAGTTTGTAAACATGACCCTTCCATCCTTGGAGACAGTGCGAAGACCTGCCGTCTCACAATCGTCTGCAGCTGCTCCTATTCCACCACTTTCAGCTCCTCCATCTACCAGCTCCACATGTCTGCCAGCAGTCCCTCCTTCAGCTCCATCAACCAGCTCCATGTCTCTGCCAGCAGTCCCTCCTTCAGCTACGGCTTCTCCTTTGGACAGCCTACTGATGGCTAAATCCAGGCCAGCAATTCTTCCTGCTACTCAATGCTGTGAGTTTTACTGAAGTATTAATAGAACTTTTAGTATATGTAAATGCACCAACTCTTAATACACAAATGGGTAGAAGTAAAATTAGCCACGAACACATATACATTTTAAGTAATAACCTTGTTCTTCTATGTAGCCCCAACACAGCAACCTTCGTCAGGAGCTGCTGCTCAAGCTTCTGAAGCCTCCTCCTCACATGATGTAAGAAGGAATTTGAAAATAGGTATTAAAATTATACGTTGCTGCTGTACATAGAGCTTATTGAATTTTTGTTGGTTTTTTTTCTGTTTTAGGATTCAGTTGGGCCTGACAACATCGAAGGGTATGGAGCAGTACAAGACTTGGCAGAGTTTTTGGTTGGCCTCAGACACCACCGTCTTGCCTTGAGTGGAGAAGAGGCCAACCAGGTCATCACCCTGTGGCAAATGCTGGGGGAGTACGACAAAAGGAAAACCATTTACCCAATACGTCACTGAACCAACCTGTCACAGGGTCGATTCCGGGCAACCAAAAAGATTGTGGCACCAGGTGTAGAGAGCACCAAAAGGTAGATAAATCTAAGCAAGAACAAGGTCTTGACTGTTTAAAAAATATATATTCACAATTCAAAATATCTAATTACAAAATAATAACACTGAAAACAGTCGTGTTTTAATAGTATGTATGGGATTCTATTTTTCAGATCTTTCATCGGGGCCCACAGTCCAGCTCAGTGGCCTGACTGTAACAGGGTGGTGGAGGCCGTCTTCCTGAGACTCTGTGCCCTCTACCCAAATGCTGTGCACTGTGATGGTAAAAAGGTGTCCCGGTTCACAATGATGGCTCGTTTATACAAACACATCCGGGAGTGTGTGATAACAAACAGTAGAGTGATGAGTGAGACCACCATCCAGCTCCCCGAAGTAAACGCTGCCACACTCACACAATGGTGAGTACCTCAGCATACTTCATATACAGTTCAGTACAGAAGGATTTGAACAATGACAGAATCTGTACAACTTTGCACCAAAAAAATGGATTTACAATGAAAACAATCAAGTGTTATCTTTCACCTTTATTGCTGCTGACAGCTTTACAGACATTTCACTTTACCTCACATTTACCTGCATTTCCGAGGTAATTAAAGCCTTGAAAAGAAAGTACTAATCTTCTTATATATTTATTTTACACAGGTACAGCAGGCGCAGCAGGGGACAGGAACAAAAAATTCTGCACCGGGGCGTCCCAGCTCCAGATCCACCCATGGCTGCCCCAGAAAAACTATGTCCAGCGGTACAGAAAGACCCCTCCCTGTTTTCAGCCAGTTTACTTCCGCTTCATCAATTCATCTTGCCACTAAATACTGCTGGGGAAGCACATCTGAAAGGGAGGCCACAACCCCAAGCCATCTTCCCAACTCCACAGCCCCATCCACAGCTGCACTTCCTGTCACAGCTGCCACCTGGCTACGTTGTCCCGTCAGGGGCTGCATCCTCACAGGTGACGGCTGCACCTGGATGCTCACAATACATACTTTCATATACACCATTATCATCACCATCCACCCAGACACAAGCACACAATGAAAGCGGACGTAGGAAACGGGTAGAAGAGCACACAGTCCAAGGAAAAAGAAAATACACCAGAAAGACAGATGTGATTATTTGCAGCAAGTGCAAAGAAAGCCGAAAAACGCCATCACACAGGCAGTATTTCGGCAACTGGTACTGTGGAGAAACAGAAACACAGTCATATGATCAATGGAGGGCTGAATTGGAGAAAAAGGGCTACAGAAAAAGCAAAAAAAACTGAAAACAAGGACCCTCCTGCTTCTTAAAAGTTAATTAGTTGGGTTTAGTTTATTTGGTGGTAACTTTTTTTACTGTTTTATGTTTTTGTCTTTGGGTTTAGCAGCTTTTTTTTTTTAAACCTTCATCTTTTTGGGAAAATTGTTATTGTTATGGGTGTTTTTCTTTTTTTTATTTCTAAATATTAGTCATTACATGCCTTTTTACATCTTATTGTAAAATATTAGTATTGTAAATAGAAATGAGTGCCTTTCTACATCTTAACGTTACAGCTACGATTGTTATTGTTGTTATTGCTGTTTTATTTTACCATGCAAATATATATTTATATAAGTTAATAGAAGTTTATAAATATGAGTCGGCATTTATTGTTATATTACTGTTTCTATTGTTATTATTTGTTATTATTTGTTATGTTGTTGTTATTTGTTATTGTCATTATTTCAATAAAATGTTATGTTTATAATTGATTTTATGACTTTCTTCCTCTTATTCTATTGTTATAAACTCAAATAGTAAGATCCTTTAGAATCTATACAAGGCTAACTGTCCGAAATTGGACATAGCTTAGGGAAGAAAATGTGTAGAATGAACCTTTATTTCTACCATTTCATTTGTTTTTACTTTACTAAAAAAACGTTCTTGTTATCGGTAGTCCCTGGGCTCGAACTCGCGAATTCCCGGTTGAAACGGCTTTTTTTCGTGCGTTCCCGTGCTCGATCTCGCAATGTCGCGGGAGATTTTGATCATTTCTGGATGAGTAACATCGACTAATGTGCGATGTCCTTGGCGCAGCAGGTAGTGTAGCCGTCTCACAGCAAGAAGGTCCTGGGTTCGATTCCCGCCGGGGATGCTGTGGGCGCTGAAGTGCGTGTTAGTTCCCCCATGACTTCAGTGCCCACACCCTGGGTGGGGTTGGCGAAAGGATCTTTCTGTGTGGAGTTTGCATGTTCTCCCCGTGTTCCCTTGGGTAGCTAATGGGAGCTACCCTCACAAAAACATGCACACAGTCCTGGGCTATACATGCCCCCTCTGGCCAACCGGGGCGCCAGATGGGGTGGGGAGGATCCGGCCGGAGAATCCTCACCCTGTCTGGTGGAAAGAAGCGGTCCATCACTCATCAGGATAAGCCCAGTGTAGGGCCCTCCCTGGGTTGGTAGAGGATGGCAATGCCCAGGACTGTCTAGGTAGGAGCACTGGGTGATGAAATGGGCCGGAGAATCCTCACCCTGTCTGGTGGAAAGAAGCGGTTCATCACTCCTCAGGATAAGAAGGAGACCTGAGCCCAGTGTAGGGCCCTCCCTGGGTTGGTAGAGGATGGCAATGCCCAGGACTGTCTAGGTAGGAGCACTGGGTGATGAAATGGGTAAAAAAAAGACAGGAGTGGACAGCTAGGCCGATATATTTTCCCACAAATTATTGACGATAAACAATATTATTGTCGACATTGTCGAGACCAAAATAAGCACTTATGTAATGTTAATATATCATAATAATGCAAGTACACCCTTTCAAATGTAATAATTAAACCTTTATTTGACATTGGAGAACTTTTAAATATGCAAAACAAATAAAACAAGCAAATGGGAGGTTCGAGCCTTCGTGCCCCAAAGTGCAGACCGTCGGGATGCCCGGACCTCCGCACCCCTCGCAGAAACCGCCACCCCCCCAAACAGCAGCTCTCACCCGCGGGGGTGAGAGGAAAAAAGGAGTGCCGTCTCCGTCGAGCCCCCCGCTTGCGCGGTGGACTCAGGTCTCCGCGCTGACCGCGTACCACTGCGCCTGCGAAGGCCGGCGGAGGCAGACACACGCTCCCATCCACTTGGGGGATCTTGGCGGTGGACGTGGGGGGTGACGGAGCTCCGGCTCGTCCCCTCGCCGCGCCGGCGTGCCCGGCAATCACCCGAGCCCTGAGCCGCGGGTTGGAGGGAGAGAGACGGCCGGCCTCCGGGCCGCCACCGCCCCTCTCCTCTCCACCCGTGCCCCCTTTTTTTTTTTGCCTACGACCTCAGATCAGACGAGACAACCCGCTGAATTTAAGCATAATACTAAGCGGAGGAAAAGAAACTGGGGTCCGGTCCGCGCAGTCTGCCCGGGGGATTCAACCCGTGACTCCGCCTCCCCCCACAGATACAAAGAGTCTGAATGATTGACAAGATGGTTCACTCCGTTCATTTTTTTCCGCTAAGGAACGAACGCGCCCAGGACCGATGCACAGAGTGAGCCCTCTTGTCATCCAGTGTGTTTGGAGGCCGGAGACGAAGAAAACAAATATGCGCGCATATGGCCATTTATCGAGGCCGGAAAAATTATCGAGTCCATTTTCATTTATTGTGCGATTAATTGATTTATTGATTATCGTCCCAGGCCTATGGACAGCTGCCCCCGGAGGACGACAATTGCTCGGGGGTTTATGTTTATACTTATGTTTATGTTCATGTTCTGGTTCTCTGGAAAGCGTCTAGAGACAACATCTGTTGTATTAGACGCTATATAAATAAAATTGAATTGAATTGAACAACATGAGCTTCATTTGTCACGAGTCACCAGACTTCTCATCCGGGTGATTTTTCATGTGACTGAGCAAATCAATTATGCAGCTAAAACCTTTGTTGCACGTCTTGCACAAATATCGCAGCTCGTCTGCGTGCGTGGTTATGTGGCGCTTAAGAGCTGATAATACAGTAAAGGTTTTTCTGCAGATGTTGCACACGTACGGCCTTTCACCGGTGTGGGTCCTCGAGTGAATCACCAGGCCAGAACGTTGTGTGAAACCTTTTCCACATGTTTTGCAGTTGTAGGGCTTCTCGCTCATGTGGATCCTCGAATGAACCACCAGGCTAGACCGTTGCGTGAAACTTTTTCCACATGTTTTGCAGATGTAGGGCTTCTCGCCCGTGTGCGTGGTTATGTGGTTTTTAAGATGTGAAGAGTGTCTAAACGATTTTCCGCAGGTGCTGCACGGGTACGGCCTTTCGCCAGTGTGGATCTTCATGTGATCCATTAAATTACTACTTCTACTAAACTCCTTCCTGCAAGTGCTGCAAGAAAATACCTTCTTCCCCGTGTGGGTCCTGGTCAGCTTTGATTTACAGTTGCTGTCTGACGGGACAGCAGCATCTTCGTGGTCACCGTGTCGTCTCATTGGCTCCGGATCTGCAGTTTTACTGGAGTCTGAGCGTAAACTTTCAGTCCCTTCCTCATCTTTGTTTTGAGCTTCAGGAGAAGTGTGCAACAGCAGCTGGACACAGTTTGGTCCTGGTTCATCATTTTCAACTTTCACATCAGCGACATTGACCAATGAGACATCCACCTCTACGTCCTCGTGCTTCATCTCCTGACCGCTGGAGTCTTCCTCCAGTTCTGTAGTCTGTGGATGCCCTGGTTCCTCCTGGTCCGGGCTGCAGCTCCTCTCCAGGTTATCCAGGTGCTGGTCACTGAAAACCCCGTCCTCCTCCACCTTATAAACATTTTCTTGTGGGAGTTCTGGAATTACAGAAAGGGACAAAACGATTGGATTTTAACAAGTCAAAAGTGCTTCTCAGTGTTGATTGTATTGGTGAGGTTTAAACTTTGTCCTGAATCTTCGGTCTTCCCCTTCATCTATGTACCGTATTTTCCCGACCATAAGGCACAAATAAAATTCTTTTTTTTTTTTTTTTAAATGTGCTGCGCACCCAATGAAACGGTGCGCCGTATCTATTACCTGTATTACGGTAATGTAAGGCAGACGGCCACCATGAGAACGGTAAAGGGAGAAGGGGGCGTGTGAAGCACCTGTGAGTTGCGGACGTGAATGAGACCATCCTCAGACTGAAAGCAGAAGCGCTGGCGGAAAAAATTTAAATTGAACATTTTCATGGAGGTCTGTCTTGGTGCTTTCGCTTCATGAAATGGTGCCAGCGCCGGGGAAAGAGGGGATCCGCGCCGGGGAAAGACGGGATCCGCGCCGGGGAGAGACGGGGTCCGCGCCGGGGAGAGACGGGACTTTGAAGGGTTTGATTAATGTAAAAACTGAAATAAAATACAATCAAACTAAGTTTTGCTCCCGCTCTATTTTTAAATAAGCACACTTGTGTGTGTGTTCTGCAGCGGGTGTGTGTGTTTTGCAGCGCGCGTGTGTGTTTTGCGGCACGCGTGTGTGCAGCTCCGTGTCTGTAGACTCCGCCTTTTTGGTCGGTGCGCCGTATGTGTGTTTTAAATCTAAAAATGAGACACAAAAATGAGGCTGCGCCTTTTTACACGGTGCGCCGAATGGTCGTGAAAATACAGTAGTATATTTGAAAACAAGTGCATTACTCTGTGTGACCATTAGGTGGCACTGTGACTGTACTCTTGTGTTACTGCGTTGGTATCGAGACAGTTGAAGAATAAAGTTGTTGTTCCAGAAATGGCTTCTTCCGTGTCATAAATAACGATCTAAGTACAGCATATGAACACATATATGAGTATCCTCCAACCATCACGTTTTTTGCCAGTGTCATCTCACATCTCACACTGTGACCTGCATCTTTTCTACAAAATAAGCGATTAAGTCTAAAGCATGAAATTTCAACGGTAAAGTTGCATCTTAGTAACAGTTCAATGCCTCCCAGTTTATTAAAAATGACTCTGAACTGAAATGATCTGAATCATCTACTGTATTAATGAATGTGTTTACACAGGACTTGATTATATTTATTATTCATTTTTGTTCTAGTATTAATAGACATATGTTAAATGATTTTGAATGATGTAATTTATTGACCATGTGACGGAGGGAAGGGGAGAGGGTGTGCTGTTTTTATTTTTATTTACTTATTTATTTATTCCTTTTTTAATGTATTTTTTCTTTTTCTTATTTTTCTTTTTTATCTTATTATTTATTTATTTTGGTTTAACTAATGTTATGAAAAGTAAAAAAAAAAGGGGGGAAAATATTGATAATTATATTGTTATTGTAAATCTTCTTTTTTTTCTTTTTTTTAATGCCCTCAATAAAGATATCTATAAAAAAAAAATGACTCTGGGGATATGATACCAAAAGCTCTTATTGTGTAGAAAAGATTTCAACCAGTTCCTTTTTTAGGTTTCCATTAATAAAATCTAAATCTATAGCTTGCAGGACTCCCTCTTTGAATTCTTTGGTCAGTTCAGTTTTCCTAATGTAATTAATTTTCTTTCTCCAGATTTAATCAAAGTTAACCTGATTAATCTTTTTGATTACGTTATTGGGAATAGACAACGAGTTTGCTGGATAAATACATCTGGAGAGACTTTCCATTTTGGTTAAGAAGATACGACCTAATAAACTGATGTCTCTTAATAACCAGGAGTTAAGTTTGGTTTGGCATTCATTAATTACCCTCCACACATTTTTATTTTCACGTTCTGCTGAATCTTTAGAGATGGAAATGCCAAGATATTTGACAACAGATTTTATAGTAATAGGCATGTTTTACATAGTATTTTTATAGACTATATTCATATGGATATTGTGTAGATATAATAATAGCAATAATGTAAATTCATAGAGTTATAAAGGGGTAGGAAATAGGAAAAAGTGCAGACTTCTTCCTACTCATTTTTTCCAACATATGTGAATATGAAGATGTTACTGTTTATTTTTTATATACATGTTCGAAATAAAAATTCATTCATTCATTCATTCATAAAGTGTGAAATATGAGTCTGGTCCAGAGTCTGAATGGACCATGAAAGGCAGCACCAAGTAAACAGAACAACAAGTTAGTTCGGGATGTTTCCGAATCCCACATCAGCAGCTGCTTGAGCTGGGGAGTTTCCCATTGAGTTGGTTTGCTTCATCACCACGGCTTTTAACTGGAAACAAAGGGATCTTGTAGGAGTCATACTCATGTGTTCATTCATTCAACTTTCCAGGGTTACGTACCGACTCTGTGGAGTCTGATTTCAGGTTTCCAGGCGAGGTCCAACAGTCTGCGCTGACGGTCGAGCTCTTCTTCATACTCCAAGATGCTTTTTTCAAACACTGACAATATTTCTACAGCAGCTGCTGTTAGTCGCTGACCGATAAACTCTCTCAGATGATTCACCTTAGACATTGTTGAAGAGGAAAAAGAAAGGAAACAACAGAACCGTCCTCCTCAAAGGAATCACTGCTCACGTGTTCTTCTTCTTCTTCTTCTTCTTCTTCTTCTTCAATGGTGTTTATTGGCGGTTGGCAAACAAACTTGAAGGTGTATTACCGCCACCTACTGGACTGGAGTGTGGAACACTAGACTAGCAGACAAAATAATACAAAATAAATAAGAAAAGAAAAATACTAATAAAATAAATGAATAAAATAAAACAAAAACTAAATAAGGAAATCAAATCCTCTCCAGTATCCCTGTATCTTTCAGATATGCCATCAAATGCTTGAGCATAACTCCTGACTCTGCTCCTAGCAAGTTCCCCCCATTTAAAGCCATCCTGGCTTCCTCTGCTGCTGCTGCTAATGTCCTTCTTTCCACCTCATATCCTCCACAATCCAACAACACATGCTGAACACATTCAGCCTGCCCACATTGGTCACATCTGCCATCGGGGTGTTTTCCTATTTTGTGCAGTGTATTGTTCAGTCCTGTGTGTCCTATCCTGAGTCGTGTAATGATTGCCTCTTCCCTCCGGTTCCTGCCCCTCCTTCTTCCCAACCCAACTGTTTTCTGTATATTGTAAAGGTGTCTTCCCGTGTCTTGGATGTCCCAGTATTCTTGCCACACTTTCCCCACATGTTTTCTTGATTATTGATTTACCCTCTGCCCTACATAATGGAATGTCTGTATCTACAGTGTGTGATTTGAGTGTTTGTTTGGCCAGAATATCCACTCCTTCATTCCCTTCTATCCCTACATGGGCAGGAACCCAAATGAAGCAAACTGTCAAACCCCTCTTGTGCATTCTGTGAAGTAGATTATGTATTTTATATATGAGATCTTGCCTACATGACTTCATGGTTTTAATACTTGTAAGAGCTGCCCAACTGTCTGATGCTATTGCTGTTTTGTTATGGTTGTTTTCTTCTATCCATTCCAAGCCTAAAATGATAGCTGCAAGTTCAACTGTATATACTGATAAATGGTCTGTGGTTCTTTTCTTGATATGTGTTTTGTAGTGTGGAATGAAAACTGCAGCTCCTGTTCTTCCAGTATCAGGGTCCTTTGACCCATCAGTGAAAATTAATATTTAGTCTGAAAAGTGTTGTTCCAGATAACTTTCAGCTACCCTTCCCTCGGAAATCTGCCTGTTCCTTTTCTTCAATTGTTGCTGTATGTCAAAGTTTACTGACGGTTCTATGAATACCCAGGGAGGAGTACATGAATATGGGACTGTCGGACTGAAGTGTATATGACCTAAACCTGCTTGTACTGCTTTTATGTTTCCTACCCACCCAAAACTCATAATATTTGATTTATTATGTTCCCAACAGTCCTCCAGGATGGCTTTAGCAGGATGGGAATCACTGCTCACGTGTTCCGGCCATCTTTTATGGTGTGTCTGCTGGAGCAGCAGCATCACTGCAGCAGAGAGGAAGAGACTGGACAAGGTGGTGAGGAAAGCCGGCTCTGTCCTGGGCTGCAGTCTGGACCCGGTGGAGGTGGTGGGGGAGAGGAGGATGGTGGCTAAGCTGTACTCCATCATGGACAATGTCTCCCACCCCCTTCATGAGACTGTCAGAACCCTGGAGAGTTCCATCAGAACCATGGAGAGCTCCATCAGAACCCTGGAGAGCTCCATCAGAACCCTGGAGAGCTCCATCAGAACCCTGGAGAGATCCTTCAGAACCCTGGAGATCCTTCAGAACCATGGAGAGCTCCATCAGAACCCTGGAGAGCTCCATCAGAACCCTGGAGAGCTCCATCAGAACCCTGGAGAGCTCCTACATTGCTTTCTGAGCTAAATGCTGGTTGTACTGATCACGCTGTACCAATAATCTGCGTGACTGACAACTTTCCTCTTGTTGCAGCACCACACTGCAAAAACTCAAAATCTTAACAAGAATATTTGTCTTATTTCTAGTTAAAATGTCTCATTTTTAGTCATAAAATCTCATTACACTTAAAACAAGAGTCATTATCAGAAAAATAACTTATTTGACAATTTTCACCTGTTTCAAGTAAATTTTCACTTGTATAACATCACAATATATAACCTCAGATCGGAGTAGATGGAGAGAGTTTAACAACATGGAGCTGCAGATTAACTTTACAAATAGAATGTGAGTGAAGAAGAAACAGACGGGAAAAAGGAAGTGTGAGAGAGGCTTTGTAGATGAATGAAATAAACTGTCACGTTTAAAGAAACTTCAGCAAATACTAACAGCTCTTTATTTGCACTGTGGAGACAGCAAGTTACCAACAGCAACAAGTAATACGATTTTAAGAAGGAACAGAGATTCAAACAAACTCAATGCAGAACTTTAAAAAAAAAGTACACAACCACATTGTTCCCTCTGCGTCAAGTTAACGGAGAAGCATGAATCCGGGTTGAACCTGCAACCCTTGTGTGGAGGGTATTAGGCTCATCAGCCACAGGAGGTGGTGGTTGGACTTCTGCGGGTTCTTCTTCTGTGGGTCAGACAGGAGTGGACAGCTGCCCCCGGAGGACGACAACATGAGCTTCATTTGTCATGAGTCACCAGACTTCTCCTCCGGGTGATTTTTCATGTGACTCAGCAAATAAATTCTGCGGCTAAAACCTTTGTTGCACGTCTTGCACAAATACGGCTTCTCGCCTGTGTGCGTGTTTATGTGGCGGTTAAGAAACCGTGAATCAGTAAAGGTTTTTCCGCACGTGTTGCACAAGTACGGCCTTTCGCCGTTGTGTATCCTCGTGTGAATCACCAGGTTGGAATTTTTCTTGTAACTTTTCCCACATGTTTTGCAAACGTAGGGCTTCTCACCAGTGTGCGTGGTTTTGTGCCGGTTAAGATCCGATAAATTAGTAAAGGTTTTGCTGCAGGTGTTGCACAGGTATGGCGTTTCACCAGTGTGGATCTTCGGGTGAATCACCAGGAAGGAAAGTAGCCTGCAACTCTTTCCAGATGTTTTGCAGATGTAGGGCTTCTCGCCCGTGTGCGTGTCCATGTGGTGGTTAAGATCCGATAAATTAGTAAAGGTTTTTCCACAGGTGTTGCACAGGTACGGCGTTTCACCGGTGTGGTTCCTCGAGTGCCTCACCAGGTAGGAATTTTTCTTGTAACTTTTTCCACATGTCTTGCAGACGTAGGGCTTCTCGCCTGTGTGCATGGTTTTGTGGCGTTTAAGATGTGATAAATTAGTAAAGGCGTTGTTGCAGATGTTGCACAGGTACGGCCTTTCGCCGGTGTGGATCCTCGAGTGAACCACCAGTTTGTAACGTTCTCTGTAACTTTTTCCACATGTTTTGCAGATGTAGGGCTCCTCGCCCGCGTGGATCCTCGAGTGAACCACCAGTTTGTAACGTTCTCTGTAACTTTTTCCACATGTTTCGCAGATGTAGGGCTTCTCATCCGTGTGCGTGGTTATGTGGCGTTTAAGATCTGATGATTTAGTAAACGATTTTCCGCAGGTGTTGCACAGGTATGGCCTTTCACCAGTGTGGATCATCATGTGATTCTTTAAACTACTACTTTTACTGAACTCTTTCCTGCAAGTGCTGCAAGAAAATACCTTCTTCCCCGTGTGGGTCCTGGTCAGCTTTGATTTACAGTTGCTGTCTGACGGGACAGCAGCATCTTCGTGGTCACCGTGTCGTCTCATTGGTTCCGGATGTGCAGTTTTACTGGAGTCTGAGCGTAAACTTTCAGTCCCTTCCTCATCTTTGTTTTGAGCTTCAGGAGAAGTGTGCAACAGCAGCTGGTCACAGTTTGGTCCTGGTTCACCATTTTCAACTTTCACATCAGCGACATTGACCAATGAAACAGACACCTCTACGTCCTCGTGCTTCATCTCCTGACCGCTGGAGTCTTCCTCCAGTTCTGTAGTCTGTGGATGCCTTGGTTCCCCCTGGTCCGGGCTACAGCTCCTCTCCAGGTTATCCAGGTGCTGGTCACTGAAATCCCCGTCCTCCTCCACCTTACAAACATTTTCTTGTGGGAGTTCTGTAATTACAAAAAGGGACAAAAAGATAGGATTATAACAAGGCAAGGCAAGGCAATGCAAGTTTATTTATATAGCACAATTCAACACAAGGTAATTCAAAGTGCTTTACATTGACATTAAAAGCGGCAAGACATAATTAGAAAGTAAATAACAAATAATATTGAATAAAATTATGAATAAGATGATAAGAAATAAGTAAAATAATAAAAAGCACAAGCTGTTAAAAATAAGGGCAGTAGAGTCCAGCAGATAAGTATTTAATTTAGGAGTACGCTTGAGTAAACAGTAAAGTTTTTAGCCCTGATTTGAAGGAGCTAAAAGAGCAGTTGGAGCAGACCTCAGGGGTCCGTTTCACAAAGCAGGTTCAACAAACTCTGAGTCTAATCCTGAACTCTTAGTTGATCTACTCTGAGATCGGAAACTCTGAGTTTTCGGTTCCAGAACAGCGGTTTAGAGGTAATTTACTCAACTCTAAGTAGTTTCACCTGGAGTTAAGCACGTGCGCCACAACTATCAAAAAGCAGTATCTATAGAGCCCTGATACAAGGATTCACCATGGCAACCGGTGACACAAAAGATCCACATACTTTTTTTTTTTTTTTTTAAACTTTATTTAACATTTCAATTTACAAAATTCCTTTTGAGGAAATATTACCGGTAGTTTGCATCTGAAGATCCACAGATCCACATACTTCACGCCGTGTCCTTTTTCACCCGAATGGAATTAGAGATTTTAATGCGCACATACGGCGAAATTGAACATGTTTTTCGAAAAAAGAGTAACACCGCAGCACAGAATAATATAAAATTAATTTAACAGATCTCCACATCATTCACCTGCAATCCTGTGGAACTCCTTGATGGCTTGGACAGGTTTATGTAGGCTTGCCACCCGTCCCTTGAAATACGGAATTGTTCCTTAATTGGGAATTAAAAGTTGCGTTCCGTATTGAACCAATACAGACACATATTATGCTCTTATTTATTCATGTAATAATATACAGGTGGAGGTCAGAAAATGTGAATATATTGCAAAACTTAATTCGTAGTAAATTCAACTTAAGGTGAAACAAATATTATTTCCCACTACATGCAAAGTGAGATATTTCAAGCCTTTGTTTGTTATAATTTTGGTGATTATGGCTCACAGTTTATGAAAACCCCAAATAAAAAATCTCAAAAAATTTGAATACATTATGAAATCATTAAACAATTCAATCATCAAAATTATAACAAATAAAGGATTAACATATATTGCTTTGCCTGTAATGAGACTATGTATAATGTACATGTATTACGTGGTCTGATAATCATCTCCCGACGAATAATTAATTCTCTGCGCATTAATTCTGCACAAAAAGGAGATGCCGTGTTCGTGACAATGGACTTCTAATATATATACTGACTCTGTTTTTAATGACGGACGGCAGAACTTCGCCAAAACTCGCCTGCTGACTGAATGAATGAGGAAATCAAATGTGCGTGTGGCTCTGAAAGAGGCGGAGACACAGAGAAACTCCAGGTTTCACGATATAAACCTGGTCCCGACCAGTTTAGGTTCAGAGCGTCTGTTACTACGGTAACTGACCGAGAGCTTAAATTACCTCTCTTTGTGAAACAGGCTAGAGTTACTCCTCTTTCTCTGGTTTGAGTTACCTCCGTTTGTGAAATGGAAAACTCAGAGTTTCCCTCATTTCAGGGTTAACAGACTCAGAGTTTTCACTAAACCTGCGTTGTGAAACGGACCCCTGGTCTACAGGAAGTTTGTTCCACCGGTGAGGAGCAGAAAAACTGAACGCTGCCTCACCTTGCTTGGTTCTGGTTCTTGGCACACACAACAAACCAGATCCAGATGACCTAAGGGGTCTGGGAGCTTCATAAGGAACTAACAGATCAACCATGTATTTTGGTCCAAGACCATTCAGTGCTTTGTAGACCAGCAGTAGGATTTTAAACTCTATCCTTTGACTCACTGGAAGTCAGTGTAGTGATTTCATGACCAGTGTAATATGGTCCAGTTTACTGGTGTTTGTAAGGACTCTGGCGGCAGCGTTCTGGATCAGCTGCAGCTGCCTGATTGATTTCTTGTTAAGGCCTGTAAAGATGCCATAGCAATAATTCAACCTACTGAAAATGAATGCATGAATAAGTTTTTCCATGTCTTGTTTAGACAGAGTTTTTTTTAGGGGCAAAAATGATCACCTCTGTCTTTTCTGCATTTAGCTGGAGAAAATTCTGGCACATCCACTCATTGATTTGGTGAATGCAGTTAAATTCAGATTCAGATTCAGAGAAACTTTATTTAACCCCGAGTGGCAATTGCAAGAACAACTGAACAGCAAGACGTTGAAAGTACCAGATAGAATAATATAATAAAAGCAGATAAATGAGGCATGTCTCATATGTACAAAAAATATATAAATATAAGAATATCACAAAAAATGTAAAATAGAGTGACTATAGTGGTATAAATTAAGTTAAAATGTCAGTGTAAAGTGTTGACAGTGGATGTAAACAATGTAACAGGAGTATGGAGTAGTCCGGGGGGGCGATGCAGCGCAGGCGCCGCCTGGAGGGGAGCCACTGAAATGCGGGGTGAAGTATGTGGGAGGGGTCGTTGATGATTTTGGCTGCCTGGCTGAGGGCCTGTTGGTTAAAAACCTGAGACAGAGCTCTGACCTGCAGGCCGATGACTTTGGAGCATAATGATGCAGTGCTCTGATGTCTGCTCCTGTTCTGGAGCAGCAGACAGCATGGCTCCGCGGAGCGCCGCAAAAAAACGCTTCTGTAAAGATGTCTTAAATAAAAAAAAAAGGTGTCACGGAAAGGTTGGTTGCGAACTGATGTGATTCAGCATGAAATAAGTTTTTATTGAATGTTTAGGCAACTTTCAGAGTCTGATATGGAGTCAGCTGCAGGTTCTGCAGGATCCAGAAAGTGTTTCTCCGCTGATGGACCGGTGTTGTGCCAAAAAGTGATTGCCTGCCAGAATCTGATTTCTTCTGATTTGTGGCCGCGGGAGCGCGCACAGCAGCCCGCTGAACGACAGCGCTACAACGTCAGAGTTTCAGATTATGAAACTCAAGAATGAGATCAAGTCAGATTTAGGCAGAAAAAACTTTTCATTAACTGTATTTGGCCTTCAATCAATATTTGGCAGGTAAAAAGACCCATTTTCAGGGGAGAAATCAGATTCTGGGAGGCAATCACTTTTTGGCACGACACTCTACCAGTCTCTCCTCCTGCGGATGAAACACTCGAGTTACAGCAACTTTGCTCTTTATTTCTCACGTTTGCACCTCGATAATCCCGTTGGAACAAATTGTCTTTATTTCTGCAGCAGAGGAATCAGATCGTGATGCTTCATGTTTTAAATATAAATTGTATATTGTTCACATTGTTATACTTATGAGAGAGGTGATCGCAGACATCTATATAGGATATATTATATCCCTTATAGACTCAATAAACGTGTGCATTGGTCTTAATCCGTTAGTATATAATATGCATGACAATAAAGCAGAACGAGGAGCCGTTTTTCATCCACCAAAAATTCTGGTGTCGGTTCTTAAAATACAAACAAGAGAGGCAGAGTGTAATGATTCACTAAAGCTGCCCATAAACATTAACAAACCCGTAATAAAACCAAAACTCTTCGCGGAACGCAAAGCAAAGAACACCATAATGTAGGTGTCAAACTGAACCCCAGAAGGGCCGGTGTCCTGCATGTTTTAGATGTTTCTCTGCTTTAACACACCTGATTCTAATTAATCATCATCACCAGCTTGTCATCAAAGTCTGGATAGTTCTGTTGATGACACAGTCTGTATCACAGTTTGTATCACGGTGCAATGAAGCAGGGAAACATCTAAAACCTGCAGGGACACCGGCCCTGGAGGACTGGAGTCCGACACCCAGCTCAGAGCCGATGTTTTTTTTTATTTGTTTTACCTGTTTTTGCACATTTCTTGTTAGGATGAGCGGTGTTTAATGGATAATTATCTTCATTATCATATTCAAACATATTTGAGGGAGGAGACAGGGCGGAGTGTTGTGCTCCCGCATGTGCGCTCAAATCCACGCTGATTGGGATGTACAGAGAAACCTGCGTGGATTTGGGCGAACGCACAGCTTTGTACATATGAATTTTTGCGTTCTTGTTAATTCCACGCACGGATTCAAGTTGAAATCCACGCACTGTTAGTACATGAGGCCCCTGTTCTTTATTCGAGTGCAAGGAAAATCAGAGACTGTCGATGCATGTGACTGATTTAAAAAAACTAATTGAAAGACTGCGAGTTTGAGCACCTCACCGACTCACTGATACGAGATAGAATCGTGTGTGGAATCACAGATGACCAAGTGAGAGGACGACTACTGAGAGAACCGGACCTCACGCTAAATAAAGCCATAGACATTTGTAGAGCCAGTGAGTTGAGTCGGAGTCAGCTAAAAAGTCTACATGAAGAGGTTGAAATTCCTGTCAATAAAGTCACTAAGATAAAACAACGTGACAAACAGAAAGACAGTGGTGCCACAGCACAGAATGTAAAGATGAGAACTCAAGGAAACTGCACAAGATGCAGCTACAGGCATGAGCCAAGGAAGTGCCCTGCCTACGGACAAGTGTGCAAAGCCTGCCACGGGAATAATCACTATGCCAAAATGTGCAACTCACGCAAGCACACAAATAATCATGAAGTGCATCATATAAACAAGGCCAAGGCAGATGATCAGGACTTCTTTATTGGCACAATCCAAGCAGAAAAACAAGTCTCACAAATCAATGCAGTGGATGCAAAGAAAGAAAAGTGGCGTGAAGATCTGATTGTCAACTAGAAAGTTTTGAAAGTCAGGCTGGACACTGGGACTGATCGCAAAGTCATTCCTATGAAAGACCTCAGAAAGCTGAGACTAGATAAAAAGGTGAGCAAATCTCACTCCAAGCTTGTTGCTTATGCAGGACACCACATTCCAGCTTAAGGTAAAGTCATGTTGACATGTCAGTACAAAGATAAAAAGTATGACATGGAGTTTGAGGTCATAAAGAACAATGCACCTATTCTAGGAGGAGAGTCATGTGAGAAAAATGGGGCTTGTCAAAAGATTGCATGCGCTTAAAAAAGAGTGACATTCTAAGTGAATATGAGGATTTATTCAATGGATTAGGCTGCACACCAGGAGTATATCACATTGAGACTAGGGATGTTAACAATTAATCGATTTTCGATTAATTGCCGTTATGAAATTACCCGATTAAAATTAACGATTACAATTAATTGACAATTTCGTTTAATTTCACCAGCTGGTATTACGCCCGGACCACATTTAATGCGACACAACGTGCTGCGCCGCGCACATAAAGTTAGAAGAAAGAGACGGCGGATATGTTTGGTTTTAGTAACATCATGCTCAGGCAATGAGTCTGCAATGGCCCAGACGGGAGACACATGTAGCTCAGTGCTTAACTTTTATTTTTAATCCACTCTATATTCTTCTGGTTGTTCTCCGATAGTCTCCCCTAAAGCCTGAATTATGGTTCCGCCTTAAATCGACGCAGAGCCTACGGCGTAGCCTACGGCGTAGCCTACGGCGTAGCCTACGGCGTAGCCTACGGCGTAGCCTACGGCGTAGCCTACGGCGTAGCCTACGGCGTAGGCTCTGCGTTGTTGTAACGCAGAACCATAAATCAGCCTTCCCCCGGTACATACATAGGTTCCTCTAAACATCTGTCCCCGCTACAGTTTTAACTAAAAGAAAATGTGCTCCAATACAGCAGGTCTCATAATTTTATTTTGAACACTGCCAAAACTCTAACTTAAAACGTAACTAGAACTTAAAATTTGCTTGACACAAATGAAAGTTAAATTTTAACACGTGGGAAAAACACCTAACCTTTTAAGTGATGTGTGTTATCAGGTGTAATGGCATTTTTAGGTTAGAAATAAGAATATTTCTTGGTAAGATCCTTAGTTATTTGAGTGAAGGCAGTGAATTTGGTCAACTGGTGTAAGTTCAGGGTTTTAGTAAAGACACAAGTAGGGAAATGTTATTGGCCAGTACCCCCAATATTTGTACATTTGTTAAGTACTGTGTTTAACAGTTACATTCATGGCTGAAAGGTTACTAAGCACTTTGTTACCAAGCACTTTTTTATCATGTGAATGTATGTTTTTTTTATATATATAATGACAGCAATGGTGCTGTCAGTTTACTTTATGTATATATAAATCAAGCTAGCTATTATGGCTTCTGCTACTACTAATAGCCTTGAAGTGCACTTTATATTATATTCCTTGTGGTACAAAAATGTCTTTTTGTTACTTTTGTATCAAATAAATATTTGATTAAGGAATAGATTAAAATGTCCTTTGTATTTTATATAAGCAAAACAAATTATGTTTGTATCTCAGATGGGGGAAAAACGCCGCTAATCTAGCTAAACTAATCGATGATCGATCGATAAGGTTATCAACTGTCAATTAATGAAATAATCAATAATTTGCATAAATATGAAGATGTTAATGTTTATTTTTTACTTTGTTTTGTTTGAAATTTGTTCGAAATAAAAATTCATTCATTCATTCATACATAAAGTATGAAATATCAGTGTGGTCCAGAGTGTGAATGGAGCATGAAAGGCAGCACCAAGTAAACAGAACAACAAGTTAGTTCGGGATGTTTCCGAATCCCACATCAGCAGCTGCTTGAGCTGGGGAGTTTCCCATTTAGTTGGTTTGCTTCATCACCACGGCTTTTAACTGGAAACAAAGGGATCTTGTAGGAGTCATACTCGTGTGTTCATTCATTCAACTTTCCAGGGTTACGTACCGACTCTGTGGAGTCTGATTTCAGGTTTCCAGGCGAGGTCCAACAGTCTGCGCTGACGGTCGAGCTCTTCTTCATACTCCAAGATGCTTTTTTCAAACACTGACAATATTTCTACAGCAGCTGCTGTTAGTCGCTGACCGATAAACTCTCTCAGATGATTCACCTTAGACATTGTTGAAGAGGAAAAAGAAAGGAAACAACAGAACCGTCCTCCTCAAAGGAATCATTGCTCACGTGTTCCGTTCGCTCCAAACTTTCGCTCTTCCGCCGGGTGTTACAATCTGGAGTTCCGGTAGAAATCACGGTTCTACGTATAGTTCCTTCTCGCAGTTACAGTCAGTATTTCATTTATCAACGAAAGTAATTAGAATAAAATGCAAACAACATTCTTTTCATCACTGGTTTACTACTACTTCTGTCATTTAGCAGACGCTTTTATCCAAAGTGATTTACATCTGAGAAAACAACACAAGCAAGAAGGTTTAGACCAGGGTTCGGCAACCCGCGGCCCTTTAGCGCCGCCTAGTGGCTCCTGGAGCTTTAAAAAAAATGTTTGACCTTTTTTTTTCCTTTTTTTTCTTCTTTTTTGTATTTTTTTGTCTTTTTTTCCCTTTTCTCTTTTTTTCTTCTCTCTTCTTTTTTCCATTGTTTCTCTTTTTTTCTTTCTTTTTCCTTTCCTTTTTATTCCCGAAATTTTGACTTTTCTCTCGACATTTCGCCTTTTTCTTGAAATTTTGACTTTTTTCTCGATATTTCGACTTTTTTCTCGAAGTGCATAATGAAAAAAAAATCTTCCCCCAGTTCTAACTACACACAGCATGTGTTGCCTTCATTCTAAGGCTGATACAAGACTTTTCATGTTTTGCGGCTCCAGACATATTTGTTTTTTGTGTTTTTGGTCCAATATGGGTCTTTCAACATTTTGGGTGGCCGACCCCTGGTTTAGAGTTTTAGTTTTTCCGACACAAGGAGAGCTGACGCAATTTATATGATAAGCTTCTGATTTTTAATATCAATAAATGAAAGAAAAATGTTTTTTAATTCATGTGTACTTTATTATTTGTCATAAAACATTTATGTTGACAATATAAACTTATATTTAAAACATGAAGCATCACGATCTGATTCCTCTGCTGCAGAAATAAAGACAACTTGTGCTGGCGGGATTATCGAGGTGCAAACGTGAGAAATAAAGAGCAAAGTTGCTGTGTTGCATCTTCAGGAGGAGAGACCGGTCTTGGTCCCGGTCCATCACCTGAGAAACACTTTCTGAATCCTGCAGCACCTGCAGCTGACTCCATATCAGACTCTGAAAGTTGTCTAAACATTCAATAAAAACTTTATTCATCATTACTGAACCACATCAGTTCGTACTAATCAAACTTTCCGTGACATCTTAGTTTTATTTTAAAAGACAACTTTACAGAACCGGTTTTTCGCTGCAAAATGTATTTGAATGTTTTTCTGTCCAGACACAGTTATGGGATGTTTTAGGATCTGGCTTTAATCTGCAGTAGTCCTCCCATACGGTCGTCATGGTGACAGAGATGTCCGACCTGTAGCAGCTCCAGCTGAAGCATCATGTTGGTCTGAACCGGAGCAGCTGGTCCAGTTCAGGGCAGAGATCCAGAAGATCCTCTTGGTACCTGAACCAGCTGATGGTCCAGTCTTAGTCCTGGACCAGCAGGTCCAGACTAAACCAGCTGATGGTCCAGTCTTAGTCCTGGACCAGCAGATCCAGACTAAACCAGCTGATGGTCCAGTCTCAGTCCTGGACCAGCAGATCCAGACTAAACCAGCTGATGGTCCAGTCTTAGTCCTGGACCAGCAGGTCGGTGTGATCTGATGCATCAGCAGGTTCCTCTAACGGAGCCAAAGTTCCATCAGGATTTGCAGGTTCCATCGTTGAGCTCCTTTAGTTGTTTGTTCAGATCATGTGGTTGATTGTGAGATTGTTGCAGTTCCACTCTTGCGTAACTTATCTGGTGATGTGGGGACTGTCGTGTCCTTCACGTGGTCGTGAACTTATTGCTGACGTCACGTTTCCTCATATTCTGCACTTCACTGCATCACCAGTGAGAGTCACCAACGGACAAAACCTCAGAAAAGTGCGTACACCAGCCTTGGTGTGTGTGTGAAAGACCGCAACTTTCTACGTTCAAATCAATTTTTGTATATCCGACCGTGAGCGTAGAAAGTGGCGAATGCACGTTTTTTGTGCGCCGCACGTTTTGTACATGAGGCCCCTGGCCCTCACACAGGCTCAGAGGCCTGGGTGGAGAGTACTATATAAACCTCCATTAACCAGGAGGGTTGGGGATTTACAGTGGAGGCTCCTGCACGAGGTGCTCGCTGTGAATGCTTTTGTTCCTGTTATTAATCCAAATGTTCAGCCTGTTTGTCCCTTCTGTGCACAGAGAGAGACGGTGTTTCATTGTTTCTAAGAGTGTGCTCGTCTTTCTGCTCTCTTTCACCTGCTGAGTCGAATGTTCTCGATGTTTGGTGAGACTTTTTCACACCAGGTGTTCATTTTATGTGTCAGGCACAGTAAAACAATTTTTTCATTGGTCAAGACAAATTGGCAATTTATGTCAGCAGGAGAATCAGACTGGAGGGTTCTGTGGATATTGATGTTGGATTAATTTTTTTGTCGGATGTTAAAAGTCAGACTCAGGACTGTTTTTAATTTCTACTGTCTGACTAACAACATAAAGGAGTTTAATGACATGTGGTGTGTTGACAAGGTGTTGTGTTCAGTGGAGGGCAGCATGCTGCTCTTTGGAAATATTCTGAGTTGAAATTTATTGGTTTTGTATTGTTTTTGTTTGTACTGAAAGTTTTTGTCTGTGTGTTTGGTTGGACACGTTTTTGAGTAAATAAAAGTGGTTTGAAAAACTCAAAAAAACTCTCTCTGTTTCACACACACACACACACACACACACACACACACACACACACACACACACACACACACACACACACACACACACACACACACACACACACACGGTCATTAATATTAATTCATTAAACCACAGTATTTTTTCTTCGTCTCATTAATGTAATGTACCATTGCTGTGGATCTTGCCTTTTATAATAATTATTATTAAAAAAGATAAAATGTCAAACCTTTTAATGTATTATAATTGTTTTGGGGTTTTCTAGATAAAGAGCACACATATTTGGATATTATACAACTGATTCTGAGAAATCGTTTTTATATTGACATTGATGAACATTTACAATGTGAACATAAGACCTTGGTTCTAACTCCTGTCTAAACTTAATTGTGTTTTGCTGCGGGCGGTGCTCCCTTGCTGAAGGGGCGGTGTGGCCTGTAAGGGTGGTGGTGACAGAGACTGCCTTTACTGGTCTCCGGGCTGTGGATGACGTGTTCCCGGTGGTGAAGGGAGCATGGGAGGTTGGGATGGAGGGGCTTGGTGTCCTCTCCTCCGGTAGGAGTCGGCCTCTCATGTGGATGGTGCAGCAGTGGAGACTAAACTGGGAGGGGCTGCACCACTACTGTCCATCTGACGTCTCATGTCCATCACCATCAGCTGCAGCCTCCGGTTCTCTTGTATTTGCTGCAGCACATACATCATTGCAGGTGGGCCCTGATACGGCTGTGGCCAACCCACATACACAGGTGCTCTAATGTGACTGGGAGATGTCTCTACGAGCTCAGCAGGGTGATTCTGACCTGGGCGCCGGGTGAGGGGTGTCATCTCTGCAAATCCCTCTCTATACCTCCATTCAGTCTCCTCTATCACAGCGGGGGTTCCTGCAGGGTAACTGACAGCCTGTGGGAGGGTGTACCCTTCATAATCTTCCATCAGTCTTGGTTGTTGCATTCGTCGGTGTGGACATACATTTTCACTTGGGGGAACATAAACCATTATCACTTTGTAATGACCTTATCCGGCTCCAAGGACCATATGTTTTGGAGGCTTAATGATTAACAGTTGTACACTGGCATTCTCTGTATTTTAATCATGAAGCGCATGTCAAGACTTAAATGAAGAGGCAGGAAGCGGTCAATGTCCTTTACAGTGCTTTAATCCAGTCTAGAGAGTGCACTTACAGATGTGGTGTGTGTGTATGTGGTTCTGGAATAAACCATAGAATAATAGAAATCAATAAACAGCAACAAACGTTATGTTTAACCATAGCACACAATCCAAATAATAATTTTATAAGCATGAACATCATTTACATGAGATAATATCACATTTAACTGGCAACAAAGAAAACAATCAGTGACATTCAGATAACATATCTAATTACTTTTCAACGATTAGTGAAGTAAATAACACTGCTGGAAATACTCACCAGCAGAATTATAAAATATAACGCATATGGATGTTCTTAAATCAACCACTCTGTCAGGCAAACCTTCAGACCAGTGCTACATATTTGATTATTAGTACAAATGTGGGGATTTTGAATATCTGATTATTTTTAAACCAGATATCTACAGATGTGGGACTTCATGATTAGCTACAAGTATTATGCTTCTTAATTTCATATAAATGGGACTTGATTTGAAGATGTTCATGATTTGCTACTAAAATGTTACATAAGCAATCATTTGAAAATTGGAACAAACTAAATGAATTAAGAATGAAAAATGTTTTGTGTTGAAATATGTTTCCTAGCATGATAAATCAATTTGATAATTATTGTGAGGAAATTTTGAGGCAGCACTTTTAATGAGTGAATATCAAATATTGTCATCAAAGGGGAATTTTATTCAAAAAGTAGCCCTTCTTAGTACAGTGTAAAATCAACAAGGCCGACCCCCGGGAACCTGAACATGAAGAAGCAGTTCTAGACGATGGAAGGATCTTATTCATCTTGGTGAGAGCTCACACATAACAAACACTTTACCATTAAAGAAACCTGACAGTCAAGTTGTGACATCATGGTTGGAACAGGAAGTGGGTGAGAATAAAGACCAGGATGAACCCTGGCTTCACAACAACCTTGTGCTCAGATCTGTCAGCAGGTTGTAACTTCATCTAGGCTAATTGCAGCTCAGTGATTCCTCTCTGACATCACAGTTGGTCACATGTGCAGCAAACTAACTGCAGCTGACATGAAGTGAATGATCTCAGCTGAACTGAGCTGCAGAGAAACAACATGCTGCTGTTCACTGTGAAGCTCTGACTGGAAACAGACAGAAGAACAACATGTGGATCCTGGAATAACGGCAGCGTCCACCTTTAAAGGACCGGAAGAGGAAGAAGTTTCCAAGGAATCATTCAGAACAGTTTCACCAACATGTGATTCAAGTGTTCTGATGGAAACAGAGACAGACATGTATAGACTCAACTATCTGTCCAACAGAGACAGTTTCTCTGACAGGAGGAGACTCTTTAGACTGAACTCAATACAGAAACACTGAAGAACCAGGATTGAACCCGAACCTGAACCCAGGAGAGAGAGGTTCAGTGAATGTGGTGTTGAAGGTGTGGAGGTGGATCAGTTTGTCAGAGGAGACACTGTAGAAGGACAGAGTTCCAGCAGGAACGTCCACATACACTGCTACTCTGTCAGAGACTGAGGAAGAGGAGGAGGGAGATGTTGGTTTGTTATTGTGATAGACACGGTACCGACCATCATCAGAACATTCCAGACTCCAGGACTGATCGTTCCTTCCAAACCTACAGTCATCAGAGTCTCCTTTCCTGCTGATTCTTCTGTAACTCACTGATACAGAAACTTTTCCTCTCCTCTGGACCTCCCAGTAACAGCGACCCGTCAGAACTTCTCTACACAGCAGCTGAAACCAGTAACTAAACCTGTCTGGATGATCAGGATATAAGTGATACCCCCACATATACATCATCTTCCTGTTGTTGTCAGACAGTTTGATGCGTTTGTGGACTGTGTTTGTGTCGATGGTGAGTTGACAGGAATCTGATGGAGAGAACAAACAATCCAGCTGCAGTTATTATTGATTTGTTGTGATCATTGATGGACTTGTGAATGAGTGATGTGTCAGTGTGAAGATGGTTGAATCTGTGAATGAAATAAAACAAAACTTACACTTCCTCAGACCTGGTGTCATCCATCGTTGTCCAGCAGGCTCCACCCTGAAAGGAGGAGGGGGGTCAGACCAGCACAGTCTCAGCAAACATGGACATTACATGGCTCTCACAGACTGATGAAGGAACAGTCAAACACTTGGACAGATGCACTTGCATGCAGCATCTCTGAAGTCCTGTCCTGTGGTCGTCATGTTCCAGCACAGTTTGAACACATTCTTTTCATCTGATTTCATCTATGCTGAATCAGCAGCAGGAGGAGACCATGTCATGGATGAGTGAAGGTGCAGCTGTTATTGTTCTGTGATGGGCCTGAAAACCACACTGCTGTGGTTCTGGGATGTTTACTGGGTCAAGAACGGGTCAGTTGAAGTGAAGTGCATCTATCAGCTCTGCTGCAGCACCAGATGAGCTGCAGCAGCTCCGTCTTCCCAAAGATCTCTGCTCAAAGTGTCATGGAAAACATTGTGGTATAAAACATGTAAATGCAGATGAAAGGGTCATATAGGAGCCAAATATTTTGTTGTTCACTGTGTGTGTCTGTGGGTGGCGCTGTGTTGTTACCTGAGCCACAGGTATAAAGGTGATGACGTAACATTTGTTTGACAGATGTTTGGCCTGGAAGGGCGAAAGGTTTTTGACCGCTGTGGCGCTAAAACTGCAAATGGTTATGCTTTGTCTGAGCACAATAAATACACTTTTAATTGCATCAAAAGAAAAGCGTCCTGGCTCGTCTGTCACCGCCGGGGAACGTGGGCAGCAGCAGCCAAAAGCACGTCGACCAGGTTCTATCTAGGTCAAACATTCTCAGTAGCCATAAGCATTGGGCTTGGCTCCTTCAGGTCACATCTCTTTTGTAATATATAACTTCCTCTAAGAGGACTAGCATCCACATGTCGGGTGCAGGTATCCGTATTTTACTCTGTGCAATTAATAAAAATTGCCACAACAAAATCCAGAGAGCCACAAAGATGATGTTCACAACAACACAATGAAAAGTCCAGCACACTGATGTCCTTCTGTCTTCATACCTGAGAGTGTCCAGTCTCCAGCGGGGATCCTCCAGTCCAGCAGACAAAAGCTTCACTGCTGACTCTCCTGGATGGTTGTAGCTCAGGTCCAGCTCTCTCAGATGGGAGGGGTTGGAGCTCAGAGCTGAGACCAGAGAAGCACAGCCTTCCTCTGAGATCAGACAGCCTGACAGCCTGGAGACACAACACACAACACACATGCAGAGACTCTGAAAGAACTGCTCTGAGACTAAAGCTGACTCTGTCCTTGTGTTCACCTGATGGCCATCATCAGCTGAAGGAAAAGTCAGAGGATGAGCAGAAACACATCAACAATCCTTCAATATCAAACACAGTTCTAACGGTCAACTATTGAACACTTGGTGGATTCAGACCTGAGAGACTCCAGGTGACAGTGTGGACTCTCCAGTCCAGGACACAGCTTCTTCAGTCCTGAATCCTGCAAGTCGTTGTTACTCAGGTCCAGTTCTGTCAGACTGGAGGACTGAGAGCTGAGAACTGAGGACAGATCTGCACAGATGTCCTCTGAGAGGTTACAGTCACTCAACCTGCAGAGGAGATTAAAGAGAAATGATGAGGTTATTTAGGAAAGTCTGTGTATAACATTTCATGTACAAGACAACTCAAAGGGCTTAAAATAAAAAGATGAAAAAAAAATGAATACAAATTTAAGAATTTTAAAGCAGTAATTAAAGACAGACGACATAAGTAAATAAAAAGGTTTTCAACTTGACTTAAGGCTATAGAGAGTTTCAGCATCCCCAATCCATTCTGGGTATAGTTTTAACTCTGGGTATAGAAAGTGTTGTATGGTCCACTCTCCTCCACATGTTCTTTAAATGAAACAGGCTAACTTCACTACTGTCTTATTGTGGCTGTTCAGGTCTGAGTCCAAAACCACTCCCTGATTTGGCTATTTGTTTTTAGCTTGACTACTTGAAGCTGAGTGCTGACGTTTAATCTTATTTACTTGGTTTCAAACGCTATTATTTCTGTTTTTATCTTCATTTAAAGCAGCACAACGTAACTTTCAGCTTTTCTGAGTTTGGCGGCATCTTTTGGACAAAAGCGGTAGTGCTTTACCAGAAAGAACACTACGTTTCCCATGAGCACCAGCGCGTACTGCCGGAAGAATCCTGTCCCGTCGCTGCATTTGTTTTGATGAGAGAACACGGGACGCTTTTCTGTTTCACCAAGTGAACAGACAGAACGCAAAAAAAAAGATGTTAAACTGCTGGAAAGGAACTGGAATTTACCGGGATACCTTAAACAAGGAAGCCAGGGAGCGGTATATGGAGAAAATAATGATTATTAATTATTATTAATTATAATAATAATTAATCCCTACTGAAGAGCCATGTGTTTCAATAAATTAGTATAATAGTACAACATACAGTACATGTTTTGTATCCCTCTTACTTCTCTTTTATTTTTTTTGACCGCTATATTATGGTGAAGAGGCTCCGATGCGTGATTATTTTTCTTTTCCTCGTGAGATTATTTTTTTCCTCTGCAGCTACAAATAAGAGTTAATATTTTTTCCTCAACAAACTAGTTTTATCTGAAGATTGGGGTTAATTGCACCGCAGAGAGCTGGCCAGCAACTGCGTTTAGCTGGAGAAGTGGGGAATAAAACCCTTGTTTTGATCCGACGCCCGTCTGTGTGAGTGTTTGTGGTTTAAGGCTGTTTATGGTTCTGCGTTAAATCGACGCAGAGCCTACGACACGCACCGTGCGTTGCATGTCGCCACGTACCCTACGCCGTAGGTCTGCGTCGATTTAACGCAGAACCATAATTCAGGCTTTACTGTGTGGAAGCCGGTGTTTGGTCGTTACAGCCGCGATCCAAAGCGAGCCGACGACTCTTTCACTCTTTTACTTTGTTATATCAGATACTTGGCCTGCGTGGTTCTGCCTCCGAGCAGGAAACCGTTGAAAAGTTAAACCATTAGGATCTTTTCCCCACGTCTGTTGTGTGGAGCTGCTGCAGCCGCAACGCAGCAACAGGTTCTGCGGAGCTCTGAGCTCCACGCCCCGCCCATTTTCGTCTCGACTGCGAATCGGCAAGGAGGGGGAAGTGACGTATGCCGTAAAGCAGTCAAAGTCGTAACGATTTGTAGTTTTTTAGTGTGGCAGGGTTCCTACCATGCTCCTCAAAGTTACATAGTGCCAGTGAAGGCGATACAGAACCCCTCAGACCATGACAGAGGTGTCATTAAACCTGTTGGAAGTTGATGTACCATCACAATGACTCTGGAAATATGATATTAAGGTGGAAAAGTTACGTAGTGTCGCTTTAACTGAAAAAAGTCTGGCACATCCACTCTTTAATGTGATCAATGCATTTGAAAAAAATTTGAATTGGATTATAGACTCTAGGTGAGATGCTTATACAGATTGGGGTGTCATTTGCATAGTCATGGCCGCACATTTTGTTCTTTTTCTAAATTTGACCATGTGACTGTGTGTAAATATTAAACAACAAAGACCCCAGAATTGAACGTTGAGGAACTCCACATATTATTTGTGTTAACTCTGATATATAGTTACCTAAATACACAAAATTGTCTTTGTCTTTTAGATTGGACTGAAACCAGGTTAGTGCTGTTCTTGAAACAAACTGTCTAGGATTGTGTCAATCGCTAGCAAAATCATTGGCAAGTCCCAAAAGGCTTTGTGCCTGCTGTACAAGGACAGGGTAAGGAGGAAAGCTCTGAGCATCGCAGCTGATGGCTCCCGTCCTCTCTCCAGAGAGTTTGTGCTTCTGAACTCTGGTAGGTGCAACCAAAAATATTCATAAAAACTCTTTTGTCCCCAGAGCAGTCAACATTCTTAATTTGACAGAATGACCAACTTCATGACGGGGATGGTGGTGGTGATGATGATGATGATGATGATGATGATGATGATGATGATGATGATGATGATGATTATGATGATGGTGATTATGAAACAGTTTTTTTTTCTTATGTTGGTATATTTCTTCTTAGTGCAGTTTTATCTTTTATACGATGTGATCCTCACTGCTGTATTGTGGGACCGCATCCTCCGGGACCGCATCCTCTGGGACCGCATCCTCCGGGACCGCATCCTCCGGGACCGCATCCTCCGGGACCGCATCCTCCGGGACCGCATCCTCCGGGCCCGCATCCTCCGGGCCCGCATCCTCCGGGCCCGCATCCTCCGGGACCGCATCCTCCGGGACCGCCGTGGCGAACCTCTGTTGTGGCGCCGGGGTGTGTCGTGCCGTGGGTCCCTCGCCTCGGGAGCCGTCGTTTGGTAGCCCGCACCCTCTGCCTCCCGGCCTGCTGGCTGCGGCGCCACCAGCTCTCCAGCGCTGCGAGCTGCTGCTCACCCTGGCCCTGAAGCAGGGCTGCCAGGTCCGCCAGTGCTCGGGCCAGGGCCTCCAGGGCCCGCTCCGTGCCTCCCTCCTCCATCCTGTCGGGCCCCACGTTGGGCGCCTGTGTAGCAGTGCTAGTGGTACGGGGGCTGACCGACAGGACAGAGGACACAGGGTTTTAGTGCAAAAACTGTTTTATTCACCAGAAACTCTCGCACGTGCACAAGCACCTTCTCCCACAGCAGACCCCTTGCTGCTTTGCAGCCACGCCTTATGAAGGCAGGCAGGGTGGAGAGGTTGATGGGGCCCACCTGTGCCCTAATCAACCTGAGTGGCTGCACCTCCACCTTGCCACATGTAGAGAGTCAAATGTCCTGGAATAGACAAGTTGACCAAATAGTGCAGAGAATGGGTAGAGGTATAGCTGTGACTAAACACTGCAGGAAGTTTTTGCCTAATGATTTGATTAAACAGGTGATACATGCATCGGTCTTGTTAAATGTAGATTATTGCTCTGTGATTTCGTCCAGTACAACCAAACGTAAAGTGGCCAGACTGCAGGTAAATCAGAACAAAGCAGTTAGCTGACTCATTCAGCGCCTTGATCAGACCAGTGGAAATATAATGTAATCCTAGTGAAGTGGAGAATGTAGGATGCAATATTCATTGATAAGTTTATTCAATAAAGTAGTTATGACTAAAACACCAGAAACACTCTACAGAAGATTATCATTTTTTTCACAAAACAATCATTTGCCGAGGCGAACATCAGCTTTTCATTTTCTGTTGCCTCCATGTAGAAGTCACTTAAAACAGAAGACAATGAATCACAGAGTGGTGTGGAGTGAATTACCAGACCTTTGGACTTTAGATAATATAATAAGCTTTGAGAAGAAGTTCAAGTTATTTTTGTTTACTCAGGAGAATAAAATTGACTTTTAAGAATTGAGCTATTCATCTGTTTATTGTGTTGAAACTGTTTCTTTTCCTCTCTTTATTTTGTGTTTGTGTGTGTAGTTTTTCTGAAGGGGGGTGCGGGGTGTTAAAATGTGGACAGCACATGATTATTTGTTCTATGTCACACTGTCCAGAAAGTTGTTGAAAAATGGAAACAAAAATTTGTATTCTTTTTAAATTGAGTTATGGATTAGATTTTTCTTAATATCTTGTTTGAGAGTGCGATGAGAAAATGTAAATCCTGACTTTTAAAAGAAGAAATGTAGAGTCATAATGCCACTGTGCTGATTATAATGTTTTTTTTACTTTGAGCAGGTGTCCTAGTGTCTGTTGCTTCTAAGTTGTGAGCACGTATGTTTATGAATTTTATTTTCTGATAATGTTGTAATTCAGCTGATGACTCTGATGAGACCCCAGAGAAACTGCAGTGAAAGGTCAGCACCTAACAGGGATCTAATAAAACATCCAAACAAACAGTTCTAAAGGTCAATAGTTGAACACTTGGTGGATTCTGACCTGAGAGACTCCAGGTGACAGGGTGGACTCTCCAGTCCAGGACACAGCTTCTTCAGTCCTGAATCCTTCAGGTGGTTGTTACTCAGGTCCAGTTCTGTCAGACCGGAGGACTGAGAGCTGAGAACTGAGGACAGATCTGCACAGATGTTCTCTGAGAGTTGACAACCACTCAACCTGCAGAGGAGATTAAAGAGAGATCATGCGGTTATTTAGGAAAGTTTGTGTATGATATTTCATGCATAAGACAACTCAAAGGGCTTAAAATAAAAATATTTAAAAAAATGAATAAAACATTTAAGAATTTAAAAGCAGTAATAAAGGCAGACAGACATAAGTCAATAAAAAGATTTTCATTTTGACTTGTGAGGCAGCTAGAGAGTTTCAGCATCCCTGATGCATTCTGGGAGTTTGTTCCACAGGTCAGGAGCAAAAGCTGAACGCTGACTCATCATGTTTGGTTTTAACTCTGGGTACAGATAGTTCCTGACGGCCTGAGGGTTCTGGTTGGTTCATCATGGACAAGGAAATCAGAGATGTATTTTGATCCGAAATCAAGTGAAGAGAAATTGTACGGTTTTAGTTAGTTTCAAAACATTTATTTAGAAATTACCCTGTGCTATGCTTAACTATGGGTGATGTAGCGATAGAGCAAGTAACAGAAGTGAAGGTATTAGGGGATGTTGTAGAGAGCCAAATGTTGTGCCAGGAGTCCCTCTGCCAGCATCCAGCACAGCTGTGGCAGATTCCAATCAGCCCAGCTGCTCCACCATCATGATCAACGGCTGCCTTCATAAGCTGCTGAGAGACAACACTCAGCGCTTAGACGTTGACTACTGTGGCTCCCTCCAGTCTATCCAGTGTCTCCCCGCTCCACCGCGCCATCCACCTCCCCCGGATTGAGTTTACTCATTAAAACATTCATTTGCAACTTCAGTCTCAGTGTCTTTGCTTTTGGGGTCCCTGGCACATTTGGCTATTTCAATTCTTGAGTGAGCATAACACCAAATGTCCTGGAATAGACAAGTTGACCAAATAGTGCAGAGAATGGGTAGAGGTATAGCTGTGATTAAACACTGCAGGAAGTTTTTGCCTAATGATTTGATTAAACAGGTGATACACGCATCAGTCTTGTCAAATGTAGATTATTGCTCCGTGATTTGGTCCAGTACAACCAAACGTAACCTGGCCAGGCTGCAGGTAAATCAGAACAAAGCAGCTGGCTGAGTCATTCAGCGCCTTTATTAGACCAGTGGAAGTATAATGAATCCCCATCTATCCTGGTGAAGTGGAGAATGCGTGCTCTGCAGAAGATTATCATTTTTGTCACACACGCAGTCATTTGTCGAGTCGGACATCAGCAGGTCATTTTCTGTTGCCTCCATGTAGAAGTAACTTAAAACAGAAGACAATGAATCACAGAGCGATGGTGGTGTGGAGTGAATTACCAGACCTTTGGAATTTAGATAATATGATAAGCTTTAAGAAGAAGCTCAAGATATTTTTGTTTACTCAGGAGAATATAATGGATTGTTAAGAATTGAGCTATTAATCTGTTTATTGTGTTGACACTGTTTCCGTTTCATCTATTTCTTTTTGTAGCAGGGCGAGTGCCAGACCGACAGGACAGAGAGGACACAGGGTTTCAGTGCAGAACTCTTTATTCGCAATTCACCCACACACGTGCACCAACACCTTCAGCAGCTTCACAGGGAGACCCCTTGCTGCAGGGCCGTTCCTGACCCATTTGGCGCCCTAGTTAAAATATTTGCAGGCGCCCCCCACCCCGTTCCCGTCCTGTCCCGTCCCATCCACTACCACCACACACACACACACACACACACACACACACACACACACACACACACACACACACACACACACACACACACACACACACACACACACACACACACACAACAAACGGAATGGCAATTTCTTTAGGATGTATTAAATAATTAAATATATAATATTACTGATTACTTCTGGCTCTCGACTAAGGCGGACGCTTTTTCTGCTCCTTCTCCCTATCTATCTGCCCTGCTACTGCTTGCTTGTCTCGTCTCCAGAGTTTCCTTCTTTTCACTCCTCCGAAACTACAAACATGGAATTGATTAACTGGTCTCTCAGCACAATTGACCAAATTTTTGCAACAAGAAGACAGGGGGTAAGGGAGCCCTCTTGCCCTGATGAGACATTCTTTGCTGGGTACACAATGGATTCGTACAAGTCGTGGAAGCCTTTGTGTATGGCGATAATGTCAATCGAGGACGTAGAAGATGCCTACATATTTGGATTTATGATCGCAGGATTTCTCCTGATTATCTCCATGATCGGAGGTGGGAGTTTCCTGATGTATCGACAAATGCGTAAGTCGCCGGCGGCCTTTTTTACTCACTTTTCCAGGCTGCCGGACGTGGCAGATGGATCAAGCAAAGCGATCAGCGCTCTGACTTTTATGCTGGGGGAGCAGGCCCGTAAGCTGGATGCGATTCTCGAGCAGAACCGCAGGCTGGCGGGGGTCTTTGAGCTCATTAACAAGATGGATAACAACATGGAGAAGCTGGGAGCTCAGCTTGGCCGGAATTGATCACTATTCGTCTGATTGGAGTCGCTGATGATGATGATGATGTTGTGCAACTCGGGTAGCTTGGCTGTCCAGTTATCGAAGGCTAATGATAATTCTATTAAAGAATTATTAATAATTAATAAAGTGGACTATTTATCAAATTGTATTATCAAAAATGATAATTCTCGTAGGGGCACCACCCCCGATGCCTTACTTCGGAGGAAATTGTGATAACTAAACAGCAGAAAATCAGTCTCATTATGATTTGAATTATCCTGCAGAACAGCAAATCTTACTATATCTTACAGAATAACAGTGAAGGCGTGATATCCGAACACTAGGCTCTGCTTAAACAAATCAATTTGTGACCAAATCTTGCATGAAATAACAACAACCACTCGTTAAAACTCAATCAGAATTTATTTACATACGGGTATCAAAGAAGATGTGAATAGATACCCAATAAATCCTGACGGCACACTACTTAAGTATTATAAAACAATTAATTAACTAGGAAAACAACAATCAATAAAAAAATGAAATGAAAGTTCAATGCATGGAATGGGAAAAAGAAATCAAAGCAATAATAAAAATGATGATAAAGAGCACAATAATGATAACGTACAGTAATACGCATACAGTAATCTCATTAAACATAAGTTCAGCTTTACACCGTTCTAACTGACTGATCGCCCACACGCCACCTCACGTCTCCTCTGGATTCTGGATCTGGGCTGCGGGCTCTGTCGGTGGTGACCGGGTTCCTGCCGGGGGTTCCCGGTGTCGGAGAGGTCCGGTTCAGCTTTGACCCCACCGCCGATCGCTTCTGGCGGGGATGCTCCGATAGCGAGCGGTCCCTCAGTCTCTGTCCTGCTCCTACTTCAAAAAGAAAAGGGCAACAGTTGCTGCAGCGGCGCCTCACGCCGGCTCTCTGGTCCTGACCGCGGCCTCAACACCGGCCTCGTTGCGACGGGGGGGCCGGTTCCTCCCTCGGAACGTCGGCTCACGTCCCGTGTGTGTCGCCAGGCTGCGGGAGGGGTTCGCGGGTCCAAGGCTGGAGCTTCTACGGCGGGTTCTGGCGGAGCAGTCGTCCTGGACGCACGGTCCCTGGTGTGGGGAAAGTGCTCAAAGGAAGAAAGGAGTTAGCAGACAGAGAGAGTTGAGAGTGCCGCACTCTGGTATCGGATTTTACGCCCGGCCTGTTAATGCAGGTCCGGAACGGCTCCCCCCCCCCCGCCCCAGGCTCTCGGGGAGTAGATGCGGCAGCGGCTGCACCGTTCGCAGGCACGTCTTGTCCGGTCCGCTGGCTGAGGGAGAGAGAGAGATGCACTGGGCAGGACGGGAGTTTGAGTTCCGCGGGCTGCGTGATGTCACCAGCCCCTGGCAAGTGATTGGGTGCTTCCCGCTTTTGGGCTTGGGGCGGTTTTACTGAGAGGGACAGTCCCCCCCTTCAGGGCTCGCTTCCTGGGGCTCCACTGAGTCTGAACCCCCCCTGGTGTCGTCACCCCAGGGAGTCTGTTCCTGGTCCCTTTGCGTTGTCTTTTCCTTTGTTCCTCCAGGTCTGGCGGGAACCCTGCTGGGTTTGTGGGGGCTATACTGCGCCTGACCCCCCTCCTAGGTGTCGTAACTTACTATCTCGACCGAGATCACCAGGAGGCACATTGCAGCCGATTTTCAGCTGAGCAGTTTCAAAGTTGGATATACACATTCACAAAATGTTCATACACATTTATAAGTCCAGAGTTCACATGACGTACACATTTATAAGTCCAGAGTTCACATGACGACGCCCAACAATGATGATTCAGAGACTGAAAGGAAGACCGAAAATTACTGGGGCTGCCTTTTTTCAAAACAATTGCTGATTCTACTAATTTGACCTTGACAGAGCGGTCTTGGCACGACCGCTCCTGCTCACAATCTCCTGGAGGAATGTAAACAAGATGACTCTGTCCTAAACTAGCCCTTCCCTCTCCCACAAACACTTGCGGATCCTGTTTTCACACACATTTGGCTGTGAGCGGATCTGGGCGGAGGTTCACGGACAGACTCATTGCTTCACAGACACTAACTGATAAGCACACACAATTCCCTCAATTAATGTCAACGCCTTTCTCGGCCCCCATCTTATCAGCCCCTCCTGACACAGACTCCGGGTTTGAGCGCCAGCTGCAATGGCCGCGGCCCTCACTTGGATGACCTGTGCCGGCCCCCCCCCGACCTCCCATATCATATACCCATAAGCTTATGATGTTGTTTTGTTGTGTGTATGTTGCTTCTCTGTGCTGAGGTGTTTTTTTGCACCTTGACACTAGGTATTAATACACAGTGTGAAGATGCCTTTTTTTCCCTCCTCCCCCCCATCCCAGTGTCATCCTTCCTCTAAAAATGGCGTCCGTATTAATGGTGCCATCGGTGTAAACCGGAGTCCTCTCGTCCGATTTTATGTCTGACCGGCAAAAAAGCTTTTTCTGATTATTATTATTATTATTATTATTATTATTATATTTCTTTATTTGTTATGGACATCACAATAACATAGGACAAACCAAATGCACTGTTTGAGTGTTTTAGCATACATGCTAATTTGCAACACTTGTCCACAGGAGGCTTTTTAAAAAAATAATATAAATACAATACAATAAGATATACAATAAAATTAGAGGATGACATAAGATATAAAGCAAAGACAACATTCAAGATCAGAACCAGACCTGACCTATTCATGTAGGCACTGTTGTTTTGACTTGAGCCATAGTTTGAGTCCTCTGTTAAAAATATTGCCACACGTTTCTAATTTTAAATTAGTCGGTAAGGAATTCCAGAGTTTTGCACCCTTCACAGAAAAAACCGACTCACCAAAAGAGGTCTTATATTTTGGGATACGACAATCACCATTGGTGCAGGCCTGTGTGGTTACTCTACCAGAGCTCTGATGCCTAATAACGACTTCAGAGAACAGGGGTGAAACATGATTATATAAACATTTAAAAACCAGTTTAAGACTACTAAAATTCACAAAGTTTTCAAAAGTTAAAAGGTTGTGTTTTCTTAAAATTTCACAGTGGTGCCATCTCATAGGTTTCTGATCCATAATTTTTATTGCCTGCTTGTATAATGATGTTATAGGTTTTAGAGTTGTTTGAGAGGCAAATGACCATGATGTGATGCAATATGACAGATGTGAAAAGATCATTGCATGCATGTATAATCGAGCAGTTTGACATGACAAATTCCTTCGAATATAACGAAATAAATTTAGATTTGGTTTGACCTTCTTGGAAATTTGCTTAACCTGACTGTTGAATTTTAAATTCTTGTCCAGAATAATGCCTAGGTACTTGACTTCGGTCACTACATCAATTTTTTCCTGGTCGATCCATACCTCAAATATGTCATTAGCAGCCCTATCACGTATAGAGAAACACATGGAGACAGTTTTCTTTACATTAAGAGTTAAATATGACAGCTCAAGCTATTTATGAATATTTAGTAGTGCCTGTGTCAGCTGCTCGCCTGCCAAGCTTGGTGTTTTTGCGGACACGTAGATGACAGTGTCATCAGCATACATCTGGCAGTTGACACGCGGACAGCAGTTTGGTAAGTCATTAATGTACATGGAAAACAACAGTGGTCCGAGTACAGACCCTTGTGGTACTCCCATGCTGTTGGTATGCAGGCTTGACTTCACCCCATTGACCCTGACACATTGTTGTCTCCCCTCCAGGTAAGACTTAAACCACTGCAGAGCTGCTGGTGACATTTTGAATTGATTTAACTTACTCAGTAGGATGCTATGGTTAACAGTATCAAAGGCCTTTTTTTAGATCCAAGAACACTGCCCCCACAACAAGTCCTTTATCCAGTAGACCTTTGACTCTTTCAAGCAAATAGCAATTAGCTGTTTCTGTGGAGTATTTTTGTCTAAATCCAAATTGCTGTGAGTAAAGCAATTGGTTAGACTCTAAATGTTCCATCAATTGCTCAGCTACAATTTTCTCCAGGACTTTTGATATTACAGGGAGGATAGCAATAGGCCTATAGTTACTTGCTATCTCCTTGTCTCCTGATTTATAGACCGGAGTAATTATTGCAGTTTTCCATCTGTCTGGAAATGATTTTGTTTTTATTGACAGGTTTACTAAATAAGTAATTGGCTCCAGCAGACAATTCAGATACTTCTTGATTAAGACAGCATGTAGATTATGAATGTCCTTTGACATGGAGTTACTCATGTTCACAATCACTTTTTTAACTTTATCCTGAGACACTTCTTTGATATGAAAAGACTCAGAATGAATCTGATTCACTTCTTTAGAGTTTGACTCAATAGTTTTAAAATGACTTGCCAGTTCTGTTACAGACTCAATAAAAAAGTGGTTAAAAACATTTGCAATGGTCTCATTACTGTAAATGGGCTCATTACAAACCTTAAGACAGTTTATTTTAGGATGCTTTTGCGTACTGGAATTGGTTAATCTGTTTATGTGTTGCCATAGTTTAGAGCTACAGCCATTGGCCTCTTCAATGAGTTTGGAGAAATAATTAGTCTTGGCCTTCCGCAACTCAGACACCACTTTATTCCTCAAGCTAGTATACATGAGATGGTCAGTGTTGTTTTTTGTTATTAAGGATCTTTTCAGAGCAAGATCTCGTTTTTTAATGATTTGAAGAATATCATTATTAAACCATGGAAGAGAGTATTTTTTGGGTTTACTTCTCCAGGTTTTTGTGTATTTATTTATTAGATTGCTTAAAGTAGAGGTAAAGCTTTTGACACTATAATTTAGATCTGGCTCTTTAGTTACTTTTTCCCAGTTGATTTTCTTCAGATCATGTTCAAAGTTAGCTATTTTTGATTTGGGAATTCCTGTTGTTAAAATGGAATTTTCCATTTTGTTATGATGAACTAGACGTTTTTTAGTTAGCTTTCTTACAATCAGTGTCATATTATGGTCTGAAAGTCCAGTAATAAGATTATATGTTTTTGTTATTCTTTCTGGCCTATTTGTAAAAATCTAATCTAAAAGAGTTTCACTGTTTCTAGTAATTCGAGTGGGTCTATCTATGAGCTGTTCATATTTAAATTTCTCTGTAATTGATTTTAATTTTGATCTACCACGTTTTTCCAGCCAGTTGATGTTAAAGTCCCCAAACAACATACATTCATAACCATTGTCAATAGAGAGAAGAGTCTGAGTCTGATTCTGATTTGTAATAAATAAGTAATACAACAACTCAGAGCAGCAATTAAATAAAGAAACAAGTGCAAACACAAACAAAATTTCAAATAGTAAAATAGGTCAAGTAAAATTTATTGCTCACAAATAATAACAACTACTACCAATAATAACTATATACAAAATACCCTGTAAAAACCTCAATTTAGCCCACAACATCTTACAATAACAATTTTAACAACAATAACAACAGCATTATAGCCATTGACCGGCTAACATGTTAGCATCACTCCCGTTTTCCCAACAATTATCTAGATTTTCAGCAGACAATCAGAAGTAAGTTTAAGAATAAAACGTGAGGATTACTTAAATGCACATGATTGTCAAGGTCAGGGGCGGAGCAGGGGTCCCAGCCTAAGGGGGGTGAAGCATTCTAGATGGGCCCTTGAGGCCTAAACATCTCCGTTAAAACATAATCGCTAAAAAAATGCCACAGATCAGCTCTCTGACACACAACCACAGCACGCAGGGGACACGGTCAGAACTTCAAATGAGGTTTCAGCACCATGGATTTACCAGTCATTTTGTCAAACCTAACTATAACCCTAATGCAAACTTTAAAATATAAGTATCAAACTGGAGATAAAAATCAAATGACATCCAGTGATGTCTATGGAAGCCCATCACCGCCAGTAAAAGAAAAAAATAAGACGAAATCTTAGCCTTAAAAATAAAAATATCCCCACGGTAAGTCATAATTATGACTTAAAAAGTCATAATTTCAACTTTTTATCTCATAATTATGACTTTCTATCTCATAATTTCGACTTTCTATCTCATAATTTCGACTTTCTATCTCATAATTTCGACTTTATATCTCATAATTTCGAATTTCTATCTCATAATTATGACTTTCTATCTCATAATTATGACTTTCTATCTCATAATTATGACTTTCTATCTCATCATTTTGACTTTTTATGTCATAATTATGACTTATCGTGGGGATATTTTTATTTTTAAGGCTAAGTTTTCATCTTAGCCATAGATGTCGGCAGAGGCGATTCTAGGGTCTGTTGGGGCCCTAGGCAAGAATTTCTAGGGGGCCCCTCAAACCAGCGTTCATCACCGTTATGTTATAATAAACTGACACCAACGAAAACTTTATGAAATTTATATTTATTTACACACTGCTAATTTACACACACGACACTGTGTAGTTTTTTTTTTTTGACACTGCATACAGGTGGATGACCGTGATCATGGGAATGACAACATGGGGCCCCGTAAGGGAGGTTTCTTACTGGCTACTGAGATGTCATTGATAATTGCCTTATGTTTGTTTAAGGAGGAGGATGTGGTCATTGCGGTTACCACATTTTGAGATCTGTACAGTAAAAACAGCCTTCAATACTTTTTTAGTCCTCAAAACCCCTGATAGGAAACACTTTTGTAATAAAAGTAATTATTAAAAAAAAAAAAAATTTTTTTTTTTTTTTTTTTGGGCCTCATGGGCCCCCCAACAACTCGGGGCCCCAAGCAGTTGCCTGCCTTGCCTGTTCACAAGCTGCGCCCCTGGATGTCGGATTCGCTGAGTAGATCAATTCAGACACGTGTGTTCAACCTACACGACAACAGTTTACAATGTGCAACGACATGTATTTAACACAATCAGACACGGCGGTCAAACAGCAACAAACAATATAGGAAAGGCCATATATTCAGCGTCATGACAATGTTATCAGAAATAATTAATATTATGACAGCTTACCAATGATGGTTTAATCCAGGGTTGGGCAGAAAACCACAACAAAACATATTTCCATCCACATCAAAACATATTTCCTGCTTTAAGGCTCCTTCTGATGTGACAACTGGCTAAAGGCTGATTTATGGTTCTGCGTTACAGCAGAGCCTACGGCGTAGTGGGTGGGGGAGGGTCGCCGCACGCGAGTGTGTTGAGGTGAGGGACCGCAGCAAAATTAATTGTGGCTGCCAGAGAGGCAGAAGGATGCAGCCAGGCAGAAATTAAAATTAGAAAAACGATTTCATTATTATTTAAAGACTTTTGGCTATATATGTACTGTTGTTGTTTTTTAGTGTATTCATTTCTAATTTTTCAAAAGTTTATTAAAAAGAAAAAAAAAATATCAGGCCGGGGTCCATCAGGCCGAGCCAACCCCTTTTTCAGAAGTAGGGGGTGTTAAAATGTGAACAGAACATGATTGTTTGTTCTATCTCACGCTGTCAAGAAAGTTGTTGTGTTGTTGAAAAATGGAGAAGATTTTCTTTTTAAATTGAGCTATGGATTTTACTTTTCTTAATATCTTATTTGAGAGTGTGATGAGAAAATGTAAATCCTGACTTTAAAAAGAGGGAACATAGAGTCATAATGCCATTGTGCTGATCATATTGGGTTTATTTTTTTACTTTGTGGAGGTTTCCTAGTGTCTGTTGTCTCTGAGTTGTGAGCATGTATGTTTATGTATTTTAATTAATGATAATGTTGTTATTCAGCTGATGATTCTGATGAGACCCGAGAGAAACGGCTGTCAAAGATCAGCAGCTAACAGGGATCAAATAAAACATCCAAACAAACAGTTCTAATGATCAACAGTTGAACACTTGGGGCCCGATTTACTAAAGGTTTGCGTGTGTTAAAACCTGTGCAAACTTGACAGCACCCGCAAACCAAAGTGCCAGCTGATCTACTAACAGCGTGCAAAGAGGATTGCGTCTCTGAAATGCGCTAAATTGCACACGCAATTCAGTTAGTACTTTTGCCCTGATGAATAATCAATATGGGGCGTAACCGCCAGAGAGCGCTAAATACTGGGAGGGGAAGATGCAAATTGCTCCATTTACCACGCGCAATGAGATTTACCAAGCCTGAAAGTAATTGCGCGTATTGTGATTGCGTCTGTATTTAATACGTTCGAAAGGAAGGTGCTAATCTGCTGCTCCCGTTATTGTGGCAAGGAGGCGACATCCAAAATCAAAGAATACGCAGAGAGAGTCTTTATTCTGCTGCATGCTATTTTAAAAATGGTTGCACAAGTTTTATTAAAGGCCACTTTTTCTTTAGTTCTTCGCCTTATATCTTGCCACCTTCTCTTATTGTGCCCCCCTCCACTCGCCCACAAGCAGGCCAAGCCTTTGTGCCAAAACTTTGTATTTTATTGATTACTTATCTTATTGAACGTGAAATCATCCTTCGTAAATTACATTTAATTAAAACCCGTGCTTATTAATCACAAAACATCATGACCAAATCCGCTCCGACCCGCTGTGTCAGGATCAGCGCAGACAGACTGCAGCTTCACCTGAATTATGGTTCTGCGTTAAATCGACGGCCATATGGTCCCGTCTGTCACACATTTACTGTCAGTGTTTGCTATATAATATATAATATTTGCAATATACTGTGGACATCTGAATAAAAACTTAACTCATAAATAGATTGAATCAAAGCGCTCTCCAGCTCTGTGTCTGATGTCTTTTTCTCCTCAGATCATGCCGAGCACCGCCGGGTCACGCAAACCCGACCAATTAAATATTAAAATCAAATTCAGTCCTGTGGCCCGTTTTTCTATTTCGTATTTTTGATCTGTGCCTAAAATTGAAATATGAAAAACCAGACGTTTTTCCGTTTTTTGTGTTACCAACTGCATTTATTCTATCGCAGGTTTTCTCCGATATTGCGTTTCTTTTGGTAATGTTTAAATTTCTTTGCTGTAGTTCATGAATGTGTTTATTTGCCTCTTCCACTAATATCTCTAACTCCAACTCGTCAAATTTCATTTTGCGCTTGTGACTTGTGACTGTGCTTTCCATCCACTCTCCATGGCGCAGATCTGCGCTCGCAAACCTTAAGACACGCAACACCTCATTTAAATACTGCTGTTTGCACCTGTTATCAATTGCGCACGCAATCTTAGTTGATCACCCGCAAACCACGCAACAACAGCACGCGCAAACTTTTTCAGTGCACACGCAATTTAGTACTCTTTATTTAGGATCTTAGTAAATCGGGCCCTTGGTGTATTCTGACCTGAGAGACTCCAGGTGACAGTGTGGACTCTCCAGTCCAGGACACAGCTTCTTCAGTCCTGAATCCTGCAGGTGGTCGTTACTCAGGTCCAGTTCTGTCAGACTGGAGGACTGAGAGCTGAGAACTGAGGACAGATCTGCACAGATGTTCTCTGAGAGGTTACAGTCACTCAACCTGCAGAGGAGATTAAAGGGAAATTATGAGGTTATTTAAAAGTTGATTATGTAATTTAACAAAGAAATAAATGATATAATATCAATGAATATTGATTATTTCAACTAATAATCATCAAGTGTTGATCAAAGTGATTGCTGCATGTCTCTTCTCTGCATGCAAATGTTCAATTTATACATGCAGCCATTGGGAAGTATAATCCAGAATCACTGCATACACTTTCATTGTTATGCTGTTGATACGCAGCTCTATTTATCTATGAAGCGGATGAAACAGAACCGTTAGTTAAACTTCAGGCATGACTTAGGGACATCAAGGACAGGATGTCCAGAAATGTCTTGCTTCTAAATTCAGATAAAACAGAGGTTGTCATTCTTGGTCCAGAGCATCTTAGGAAGGGATTAGATGGTGTTGCGATGGCTTCCAGTGCAACTGTGAGAAACCTTGGTGTTGTTTTCGATCAGGATTTGTCGTTTAAACCATATGTTAATCAGGTTTGTAAAATAGCGTTTTTTCATCTCCGTAATATTGCAAAAATTAGGAAAATCCTCTCGCGGATCGATGCAGAAAAACTAGTTCATGCGTTTGTATCTTCTAGACTAGATTACTGTAATGTGTTATTAGCAGGGTGTCCAAGTAATTTGCTGAATAGGCTCCAGCTGATCCAAAATGCAGCAGCACGAGTACTGACAGGAATCAGCAGGAGAGACCACGTCTTCCCAATGTTAGCGTCGCTCCATTGGCTACCTGTAAAATTCAGAATCCGATTTAAAATTTTATTACTTGCATATAAAGCCCAAAACGGCTCAGCTCCGCAGTATTTACAAGACCTGATAGTGTCTCTCCTGGCAGAGCTCTCCGCTCTCAGAGTGCAGGTTTATTCGTAGTTCCTAGAGTATCTAAATGTAGATTTGGAGGGCGGGCGTTCTGCTATCAGGCACCATTACTATGGAACCAACTTCCAATCTGGGTTAAGGAGGCTGACACCACCTCCACCTTTAAAACTAAACTTAAAACCTTTCTGTATAGTAAAGCCTATAGTTAGTGTTTAGTAAACCTCTAGCTGGTGTTGGTAAATCTCTAGGTAGTGTAAACTCTAGTGTGTTAGAGTCAGTAGTCATAGTTGCAGCTATAGAACAAGACTATAATAGTTAGTCTCAAATATAGCTTCGCGGTAGATATGCTGCTATAGGCTTATGCTGCAGGGGGGCACCAACATGATCCGCTGGGCGGTGCCTCTCACCCTTCTTCTCCTCTCTCTTTCCCTTCCTCTCTTCTCCATTTCCATTTTTACAAATGTCTCATAGCTATCGTTTTGTCCATCGCTCCTGTAGTTTCTTGTGCTGGCCCCCCCTTTTCTCTTTTTTGTGCATGTTTGCAAGCCGGATCCTCGGGAGTTGCGTTCTGGCCTGCGGTCCCGGCCCCCCCCCCCCCATCCCCGGTCATCCCGTTACTGCTTCCACCTGCCTACGTGGATGTCTGCTGTGTGATGCTGACAACCACCCCCCCCCCCCCCCCTGGTCATCCCGCTGCTGCTTCCACATGCCTGCTGTGTGCTGTTGACGTCCCCGACTCCCCCACTCTGGTACATTTCTCAGATCAGAATTGAAATTCTCAAAACTACTTGTTCAATCTTCACATCATTGTGTCACTTGTGCACATCAAAAAAGCAGTTTCTCATTTCTTCGAACAAGTTGCAAATGCATTTGTCATCCATGCAAATGATAATGTACAATTTTCTGCTGTTTCCTACATTATCAGTTGTTTATGTCATGTTGATCAAAATGTATTATAATGGGTCTCTGTTGAATAGTCTCACCCCCCACAACATTTAGGCATTAGTTCATCGCATAAGTCTTTACATGCAAAATGGTTGAACAAGTTGTCATAATATGTCAGCATATTTCTATACATTTCCATTAAACTTTGTTTCTAAATCTGGCCTGAATTGGTAAATTGATCCCAGGTGAATCTTGACTTTCTGTAATGAAGGGAAATATGTCAAGCATTAGATCAACCAATGATCAACCAGTTTTCTGAAATAGCTCAAAGGTGCATCTCATGAACTATCAGCTGGCAAGTATACATATAGCCGGAGCACAACACAATGTTACAATGTCTGACAATGGAAGGACAAGGAATTGGACGGGGTCAACAGCCAGAGAGAAGAAGAAGAGGAAGAGGAGTGAGGCTGCGTGGCGGAGGAGTTGGGAGGCAAAACAGAGGAAGAGGCAGAAGAGGCCGAGGACATATGCGCGTTCCTGATGAGATAAGACCTACACTTGTAGACCATGTTCTCAATCATGGGCTTACAATGGCCGAGGCTGGTCGAAGGGTGCAGCCAAATGTTGAGAGAACAACTGTGTCCTCAATCGTTCAGACTTTTCGTCGACAGAACAGGTATGTAATCTAACAATAGGCACTGTACTGTAATACTGTATACTTTCTGTAATGCTTCATACAATATGACAGTATTCTACTTTCATTTTACAATATACAGTAAGTATACTATATACAGTCACATTTTATCTTACTCAATTTTGTGTTTTGCATTACTATATTTTTTCCACATAGGACTGCAAGACAACTTCACAGGGAACATGACTAAGCAATTTGACTGTCTTATCCGTACACAATGACACAAGCACTTGTGATTCTGATGCACTGACACGTTCATTGACACAGATATTTAATTTTGAGAGATGAACTAAGGATTTTGAGCAAGAGACTGGCTTTTGCAGGTAATCCATGGTGTTTTGCTATTTGTACGAACTGTTTTGAGAAATGCACTTACTGTTTTGCAAATGTCGAGGATGATCTGAGAAATGTACCAAAGCGACTGAGAAAAACTGTAATAATTGCTCGGGGATTATATTTCTAATTATGTTTATGTTCATGTTCTGGATCTCTGGAAAGCGTCTACAGACAACATCTGTTGTATTAGACGCTATATAAATAAAATTGAATTGAATTGAATTGAATTGAATGTAAAGTTTCCTGAGATGAATCATTGATGAGAACTGGTCCCCCATGAACCTGAACTTAGTTGAACAGTGAATTTAACTGGTTTCCTCCATGAACACAATATGTGATTGTAATTAAATCAGATGTGTCCGTGTTCGTCCTTACACAACTTTCTTGGAGGCTTTGACCACCGGCAGCAGCCTCTGTAGAACCTCCTCTGAAGCTGAGTATTTCTTCAGCTCAAACACCTCCAGATCTTCTGATGACAGTAAGATGAAGACCAGAGCCGACCACTGAGCAGGAGACAGTTTATCTGTGGAGAGACGTCCTGACCTCAAGTACTGTTGGACCTCCTCCACCAGAGAACCAGCGTTCAGTTCATTCAGACAGTGGAACAGGTTGATGCTTTTCTCTGCAGACAGATCCTCACTGATCTTCTTCTTGATGTATTCAATTGTTTCCTGATTGTTCTGTGAACTTCTTTGTTTTGGTTTCAACAGACCTCGTAGGAGAGTCTGATTGGTCTCCAGTGAAAGACCCAGGAGGAAGCGGAGGAACAAGTCCAGGTGTCCGTTTGGACTCTGTAAGGCCTTGTCCACAGCACTCTGATACAGGTCAGTCTCTGTGTCTTTTTGTTCCTCCAGCAGGTTGATTCCAGAGCTGATGAAGGTCTGATGGACATGAAGAGCAGCCAGAAACTCCTGAACACTCAGATGGATGAAGCAGAACACCTGGTCCTGGTACAGGCTGCTCTCATCTCTAAAGATCTGGGTGAACACTCCTGAGTACACTGAAGCCTCTCTGACATCGATGCCACACTCTCTCAGGTCTTGTTTATAGAAGATCAGGTTTCCTTTCTGCAGCTGCTCAAAAGCAAGTTTTCCCAGAGACTCCACCATCTTCCTGCTCTCTGGACTCCAGTGTGGATCTGTCTCAGCTCCTCCATCATACTTGACCTTCTTCAGTTTGGCCTGGACCACCAGGAAGTGGATGTACATCTCAGTCAGCGTCTTGGGCAGCTCCCCTCCCTCTCTGGTTTCCAGGACTTTCTCCAGGACCGTAGCAGTGATCCAGCAGAAGACTGGGATGTGGCACATGATGTGGAGGCTTCGTGATGTCTTGATGTGGGAGATGATCCTGGTCTGCTCCTCTTCTCTGAACCTCTTCCTGAAGTATTCCTCCTTCTGTGGGTTAGTGAACCCTCTGACCTCTGTCACCATGCAGACACACTCAGGAGGGATCTGATTGGCTGCTGCTGGTCGTGTGGTGATCCAGAGGCGAGCAGAAGGAAGCAGGTTCCCCCTGATGAGGTTTGTCAGCAGAACATCCACTGAGGTGGACTCTGTAACATCAGTCAGGACCTCATTGTTGTGGAAGTCCAGAGGAAGTCGACTCTCATCCAGACCATCAAAGATGAACACGACCTGGAACTCTTCAAAGCTGAAGATTTCTCTGGTTTCAGTGAAGAAGTGATGAACAAGTTCCACCAAGCTGAACTTTGTCTCTTTCAGCACATTCAGCTCTCTGAAGGTGAATGGAAGCAGGAACTGGATGTCCTGGTTGGCTTTGCCTTCAGCCCAGTCCAGAGTGAACTTCTGTGTTAGGACTGTTTTCCCGATGCCGGCCACTCCCTTCGTCATCACTGTTCTGATTGGTTCATCTCTTCCAGGTGGGACTTTAAAGATGTCTTCCTGTCTGATGGTTGTTTCTGCTCCGTCTGGTTTCCTGGAAGCTGCTTCAATCAGTCTGACTTCATGTTCATCGTTGACCTCTCCAGTCCCTCCCTCTGTGATGTAGAGCTCTGTGTAGATCTGCTTCAGAAGGGTTGGGTTTCCTGCTTTAACAATCCCCTCAAACACACACTGGTACTTCTTCCTCAGCTTAGACTTCAGCCGCTTTTTACAAAGTGGAGCAAAAGTACCTTAATAAAAGTGGAAAAAAGAAAGTGATAAGTGTTTATAAAGTTCAACATAATTCCCCTAAAGAATCAGGATGTGAACCGTCACTGATCAACTCTTGCGTTACGATGAGTTGTCCAATATTGAGTAGAATCACTTTTACCACCAAAACACCTCTGAACATTCAGGACATGGAAGTGACAAGAACATCTGGGGGTCCTGAAGTTTCTAGTACCAGGATGTTAGCAGTACAGCCCTGATGGATTGTGGGTTTGTGGGTTGTTGTGTTCTTGTTATTGTTGTGGTGTCTGTGAAGTGGATTCTCCAGGTTTAGGATTTGAAAACCCCAGAAGATGATCTGATAAAATAATCTGTAGAACCATCAAGACAATCTGGAGTTCAGCAGGATTCCTGGGAGAGGAAAACCTGGACTAAAATCTTCCAGTTATCTTGTCTTGTTGGTTGGTTTAACATATTTATGCTGACCTGTACAGGAAAGGTGCTACTCTAGGGGGGGTGGTGCCATGTGGGGACAAATGTGAGATTCCTGTGTTTGTTTTTTCTAGTAATTTAGCTTATTCTCCTTAGTTGTCCTATGTTTTACATATCTCTGTAGATATTGTTTGTTTCATTATAGGAGGACCACTCGACAAGCCCTTATGGGTTTTTTTGGTTCCTCCCGCACATTTTTTCTGTTACATTTTATTAGGGCCCGAGCACTGAGAGTGCGAAGGCCCTATTGTATCGGTAGGAATTTTTATTCTTTATTCTTTATTCTTTCTTCTGACAAAAGGAGGGCCTTTTTGCCCCCCTAAACGTGCCCCAAAAGTCAATACATTTTGCACGCAAGCCAGGCCTGGCGAAAAATTGGATATTTCACGGATTGCATTAATGGGCGTGGCAAGATGGCTCAACAGCGCCCCCTAGAAAACTTTGTGCCTCAAGCCCCACAATACGGTTTGACGTACATGCACGAAAATCGGGACACAACTGTATCACTGTCGCAACTTAAAAAAAAGTCTCTTGGCGCCATGGCAAAAACCGAACAGGAAGTCGGCCATTTTGAACATTTTGAATTAATCGTTGTCATTTTGGCGAAATTTATGCAATTTTTTCAGCCGCTTCAGAGCCCGAACCGTACCGTGCACCTAGGTGTGTTATACATCAAAATGTGCATCTCCATCCTGCGACGATGGGCATTACTTTTCTCAGTCAAAAGCGTTACCGTGGCGACGATAGACGCCAAAAGGTTTTGACTCCTTCACCTTAATTGGTGCAAGTTAGCCCCGCCCCTTCTTCTGATTGGTCAATATTTGATAGTCCCTATTCTCTGCCATAACTTTTGAATGGTTTGACATAAAGAGTCGTGGGTGGTGTCATCTGACTCGGTATTAGTACTTGACCTTCATTGGCCTGAATTAGCCCCGCCCCTTTTTCTGATTGGTCGATTTTTGATGGATCCTATTTTCTGCCATAGCTTTTGAATGGTATGACATACAGAGTCGTGGGTGGTGTCATCAGACTCGGTTTTGACTCCTTCACCTTAATTGGTGCAAATTAGTCCCGCCCCTTCTTCTGATTGTTCGATATGTGATAGTTTTTTTTCCGATTTTTCCGATTTTTTCTTAAATATCCAGGCCTGAAGACATCTACATGCAAGTCATAGGCTACAAGGGCTTCCACTGCACGCCTGAACGTGCACAAGGGTGGGAGGGCCCGTTCATCGCTGCTTGCAGCTTTAATTTATTTTCCTTTGTTTCCTTATTTTCCTATGTTTCCTTTTTTTTTCTACATACTGTTTGTCTGAACTTTTAGCGGTTCACTCATCTCATCACTCACATCGCACACATTTTCTTCTGCTTATCCGTTCCCGGGTCGCGGGGCAGCAGCCTCAGCAGGGATGCCCAGACTTCCTTCACCGCAGCACTTCTTCCAGCACTTCCGGGGGGAGTCCGAGAAGCTCCCAGGCCAGCCGAGAGACATAGTTTCTCCAGCGTGTCCTGGGTCTTCCCCGGGGTCTCCTCCCAGAGGGACATGCCTGGAACACCTCCCTAGGGAGGCGTCCAGGAGGATCTGGTACAGATGCCCAAGCCACCTCAGCTGACTCCTCTCAATGTGCAGGAGCAGCGGCTCGACTCCGAGCTCCTCCTGTGTGACCGAACTCCTCACCCTATCTCTAAGGGAGCGTCCAGCCACCGTGCGGAGGAAACTCATCTCGGCCGCTTGTATCCGCGATCTTGTCCTTTCGGTCACTACCCAAAGTTCATGACCATAGGTGAGGGTAGGTGCGTAGATTGACCGGTAAATCGAGAGCTTCGCCTTTCGACTCAGCTCCCTCTTCACCACGACGGTCCAGTACATCGACCGCATACCTGCGGACGCTGCACCGATCCGTCTGTCAATCTCACGCTCCATCGTTCCCTCACTCGTGGACAAGATCCCGAGATACTTGAAGGCAGGACTTCTCCACCCACCCGGAGAAGGCATGCCACCCTTTCCCGATGGAGAACCATGGCCTCGGTTTTGGAGGTGCTTATTCTCATCCCTGCCGCGTCGCACTCGGCCTCAAACCGCCCCAGCACATGCTGAAGGTCCCGGTCCGATGAAGCCAACAGGACAACATCATCCGCAAAAAGCAGAGATAAAATCCTGTGGTTCCCAAACCGGATCCCCTCCGGCCCCTGGCTACGCCTAAAAATCCTGTCCATAAAAATTATGAACAGGACCGGTGACAAAGGGCAGCTTTGCCGGAGTCCAACATGCACCGGGAACAAGTCTGATCTACTGCGGGCAATGCAAACCAAACGCCTGCTCCGATCATATAGAGACCGGACAGCCCTTAATAGAGGGTACTCACCCAGCACCCCCCACAGAATGGCACGAGGGACACGGTCAAATGCCTTCTCCAGATCCGCAAAACACATGTAGACTGGTTGGGCAAATTCCTATGAACCCTTGAGCACCCTGCGGAGGGTATAGAGCTGGTCCAGTGTTCCACGACCGGGACGAAAACCGCATTGTTCCTTCTGAATCCGAGGTTCAACTATCGGCCGTAGTCTCCTCTCCAGTACCCTGGCGTAGACTTTCCCGGGGAGGCTGAGAAGTGTGATCCCCCTATAGTTGGAGCACACTCTCCGGTCCCCCTTTTAAAACAGAGGGACCACCACCCCGGTTTGCCACTCCAGCGGTACCGTCCCTTTCCTCCATGCAATGTCGCAGAGGCGTGTCAACCAAGACAGCCCTACGACATCCAGAGACTTGAGGTACTCAGGGCGAATCTCATCCACCCCCGGTGCCCTGCCACTGAGGAGCTTACGAACTACCTCAGTGACCTCGGCTTGGGTGATGGATGAGCACACTCCAGAGTCCCCACTCTCTGCTTCCTCAGTGGAAGGCATGTCAGTCGGGTTGAGGAGATCCTCGACGTATTCCTTCCACCGTCCGACAATGTCCCCAGTCGAGGTCAACAGCTTCCCACCCACACCGTAAATGTGCCAGCAGAGTATTGCTTCCCCCTTCTGAGGTGCCGAACGGTCCTCCAGAATTTCCTCGCGGCCGACCTGCCCGAGCTGCGGCTCGCTTGGCCTGCCGGTACCTATCTACTGCGTCAGGAGTCCCACAGGCCAACATAGCCCGGTAGGACTCCTTCAGTCTGACGGCATCCTTTACTTCCGGTGTCCACCACCGGGTTCTAGGATTGCCGCCACGACAGGCACCGGAGACCTTGCGTCCACAACTTCGAACCGCCGCGTTGACAATGGAGGCAGAGAACATGGTCCACTCGGACTCGATGTCCCCCGCCTCTCCGGGATCCGAGAGAAGCTCTCTCGGAGGTGAAAGTTGAAGATGTCCCTGACAAAGGGCTCAGCCAGACGTTCCCAACAAACCCTCACAATCCGTTTGGGTCTGCCCGGTCTGTCCAACCTCCTCCTCCGCCAGCGCATCCAACTCACCACCAGGTGGTGATCAGTTGACAGCTCAGCCCCTCTCTTCACCCGAGTATCCAAGACATGCGGCCAAAGGTCAGATGAAAAAGTCGATCATTGACCTCCGGCCTAGGGTGTCCTGGTGCCACGTGCATTGATGGACACCCTTATGTTTGAACGTGGTGTTCGTTATGGACAAACTGTGACTAGCACCGAAGTCCAACAACGAAACACTGCTCGGGTTCAGATCGTGGAGGCTGTTCCTCCCAATCACGCCTCTCCAGGTATCACTGTCATTGCCCACGTGAGCGTTGAAGTCCCCCAGTAGAACAATGGAGTCCCCAGTTGGAGCACTATCAAGTACCCCTCCCAGGGACTCCAAGAAGGCCGGGTACTCCGCACTGCTGTTCGGCCCGTATGCACAAACAACAGTGAGAGACCTTTTCCCGACCCGAAGGCGCAGGGAAGCGACCCTCTCGTTCACCGGGGTGAACTCCAACACATGAGCTGACTGAGCTGAGGGGCTATAACCAAGCCCACACCAGCCCGCCGCCTCTCACCCTGGGCAACTCTAGAGTAGTGGAGGGTCCAGCCCCTTTCAAGGAGCTGGGTTCCAGAGCCCAATCTATGTGTGGAAGTGAGCCCGACTATCTCTAGCCGGTATCTCTCAACCTCACGCACAAGCTCCGGCTCCTTCCACCCCAGCGAGGTGACATTCCATGTCCCCACTGCGAGGGTTTTGGTCCAGGGATTGGGTCGTCTAGGCACCCCGCCACGACTGCTACCCAGCCCACATTGCACCAGCCTCTCACGGTCCTTCCTGCGGGTGGTGGGCCTACAGGAAGGTGGACCCACGTCGCCGTTTCGGGCTGAGCCCGGCCGGGTCCCACGGGCAAAGACCCGGCCACCAGGCGCTCGCCTACGAGCCCCAACCCCAGGCCTGGCTCCAGGGCGGGGCCCCGGTGACGACGATCCGGGCGACGTTACGGCCCTCAATTTATTTCTTCTCATGGTAGGCTTTGGCGGTTTTATTTTTTTTTTTATGTGCAAATAAACTAAACTAAACTAAATGTTGTGGCTAATCTCTGAATGTTGTTCATTTCCTGAGGCATTCTGGGTCATTTATCCAGCAGCTTAAATGTTCATAGAAATTATCTTACTGCTCTGCAGACGCTCAGCCAGCTCCTCCTGCTTCATTCTCCTCAGGAAGTTCACTGTGATCTTCAAAAATGCCTCTTTGCTGCTCCTCCTCTGCTCTTCATCCTCACCCTCCAACAGATGCTCTAGGGATTCTGGGTAATCTGGACTCAGAACCCTCTGGATCTTCTTCAGCTCGTTCTTCACAAACATGACAATGTTGTCCTCCAGCAGCTGGAACAGAGGCCACATGAAGGACACAATCAGACTGAAACCACAGAGACAAACATCTTGGCCACCATGTTGGACAGACTGACAGTCCACTGGTCTCCAGAGACCAGCATGGAGACAAACATCAACAGAACATATGGAGAAGCAGTTGTTGTTCATGTACAGACCATAAATATGGAGTCCAGCTGTGTCTGATGCTGCTGGACAGACGGACCGCTGGGAGAGTCTGAGCTCTGCTGGTCCACTCTGTGGAGGAACCAGGAAGAATTAGCTCACATCATGTCTGTCCTCACAGAGACAAACACCAGCTGAAGGTCCATGAAGTCCTGTTTGGATGAGGACAGTCCATCAAAGGACTGGTGGTGGTGAATATTTACTAGTCCTGGTGACCCACTGAGAACATGTGACCTCAGTGAGAGCTCTGCTCATTCACATATTCACAAGATCCAGTTCTGCTCCAAGAAAAGTTACGAGATCAAGAAGACGGAAACTGATGGAGACATAAAGCAGCTGAGGAACTCTGGATCATCATCAGGATCAGTCCTCTGGAAGGTAAGACCTCCAGATGTGTCAACCAGAGGAAAAAGCTCATGACAGGAGATGAAGATCTATGAGGAGGAGAGCTCAGATCACCATCAGGTGATGGAGGACCACAGGGGTCCAGGACTACAGGGATCTACTCAGGAAGAAACATGTGGACATTTCCTATAATGAGGAATGATGGAAATACATTTAATGCATTTAAATACATCTCACCTCTCTGAAGAAGAACGTTGGTCCCCTTTAAAGTTAATTAATCTATCATTGGACCAGTCGCTCTTCAAGGACAAACAGCTGGGTTCATGTTCAAGAGAGTGTCTTTTCTGATGGACCCTGATAAAAGACAAAAGTTCAAAATGTGCATATTCTATTTATATGAAAAAGAAGTTACAGAGGTAAAAATATTTAGGCTATTTAAAAAGTATTAAACATAAATCATAGGCAGCGTTCGGAAACACTCACCTCTTTACAGCAGAACGTTGGTCTCTTTTAAAGTTAATTAATCTATCATTTGACCAGTCGCTCTTCAAGGACACACAGCTGGGTCCAGGTCCAGGTCCATATCCAGGTCCAGGTCCAGGTTGATTCCTGTAATAATGATGTTTGGTGATGTGAGTTTTGAGTTCTGACATACAGAAGAGTAAGGGACAGTTAGAGATGCTCATCTCACCTCTGAGCTTTGCTTCGACTCTCATGTTCCCCACACAGAGAGGTTTAGAGGGAGGGACTCCCTCCTCTCCGTCCTCACACTGATCCATTCTGCTGAATTCACGTCCACAACAGCTCACACACACACCTTCATCTGCAGAGGAAACAAACATCACTGGTGTTGCACACAGATTTAATTGAATTGAATTGAAATCTTTATTTTGACCATATAAAAAACAGAAAACAAAAAAACAATTTCACAAAACAAAAAAATAATACAAATAAACAGTCAGAATATATATATATATATATATATATATATATATATATATATATATATATATATATATATATATATACACACACACACATCTTATCATAAACCATATAATAATTATTCTATATACCATTTTATATACATACATTATGCTGAATCCCCACACAATCACTGCCTCATGTCTCTTCTTCCCTGTATTTGGAAAAAATTGTATGATCTATCATCTAATGTAGATGGTTGGACATTGTTTCAGCTCCTTACTCAGACAATTATTAGGGCCTGAGCACCTTCAGTGCGAAGGCCCTATTGTATCTGTAGGAATTTTTTTTCTTTTTCTTTTTCTTTTTCTTCTGACGAAAGAGGGCCTTTTTGCCCCCCTAAACGTGCCCAAAAAGTCACCAAATTTTGCATGCAAGTCAGGCCTGGTGAAAAATTTGATATTTAATGGTTTACATTAATGGGCGTGGCAAAATGGCTCAACAGCGCCCCCCGGAAAACTTTGTGACTCAAGCCCCACAATACGGTTTTACGTACATGCACGGAAATCGCTACACACCTGTATCAGTACACAACTTAAAGAAAAGTCTCTTGGCGACATGGCCGAAACCTAACAGGAAGTCAGCCATTTTGAATTAATCGTGTCACTTTGGCGCAATTTATGCCATTCCTTCGGCAGTTAATACGTCTCCATCCTGCGACAACACGCATTACTTTTCTCTTTCAAAAGCGTTACCGTGGCGACGCTAGACGCCAAAAAGCGCGCCCATCCTTCATCTGGTTGGTTCAGACCGAAAAAACTTTGCGCCTCAAGCCCCAGAATACGGTGTGACGTACATGAACGAAAATCGGTACACACCTGTATCATGTCGCAACTTAAAGAAAAGTCTCTTGGCGCCATGGCCGAAACCGAACAGGAAGTCGGCCATTTTAAACATTCTGAATTAATCGCGTAATTTTGGAGCAATATGAGCCATTCCTTCGAGAATTAATACGGCCCGAACCGTAACGTGCACCCAGATGTGTTATACATCAAAATGTGCGTCTCCATCCTGCGACTACACGCATTACTTTTCTCTTTCAAAAGTGTTAACGTGGCGACGCTAGACGGCAAAAAGCTCGCCCCCCTTCATCTGATTGGTCCATATTTGATAGTTCCCCAAAAGTCACCAAATTTTGCATGCAAGGCAGGCCTGGCGATAAATTTGATATTTTATGGTTAAATTAATGGGCGTGGCAAAATGGCTCAACAGCTCCCCCCGGAAAACTTTGTGCCTCAAGCCCCACAATACGGTTTGACGTACATGCATGAAAATCGGTACACACCTGCATCATGTTGCAACTTAAAGAAAAGTCTCTTGGCGCCATGGCCGACACCGAACAGGAAGTCAGCCATTTTTAATTTATTGTGTAATTTTGGCGCAATTTATGCCATTCCTTCGGCAATTAATACGCCCGGAACCGTAACGTGCACCCAGATATGTTATACCTCAAAATGTGCGTCATCTTGCGACTACGCGCATTGCTTTTCTCTTTCAAAAGTGTTACCGTGGCAACGCTAGACGCGAAAAAGCGCGCGTCCCCTTCATCTGATTGGTCCATATTTGATAGTTCTCCAAAAGTCACCAAATTTTGCATGCAAGCCAGGCTTGGCGATAAATTTGATATTTCATGGTTTGCATTAATGGGCGTGGCCTAACGGCTCAACAGCGCCCCCTAGAATACTTTTCTCTGCCATAACTTTTGAATGGTTTGACATAAAGAGTCGTGGGTGGTGTCATGGGACTCGGTATAGAGTCCTTGACCATAATCGGTGAAAATTAGCCCCGCCCCTTCTTCTGATTGGTTGTCCCTATTTCCTGCTATAACTTTTGAATGGTTTGACATAGAGAGTCGTGGGTGGTGTCATGGGACTCTGTAATGAGTCCTTGACCTTCATTGGCCTGAACTAGCCCCGCCCCTTCTTCTGATTGGTTGTCCCTTTTTTCTGCTATAACTTTTGAATGGTTTGACATAGGAAGTCGTGGGTGGTATTGTTTCTGATATGCTTATGGGGGGCGGTGGCCGTGAGTGGGAGGGCCCGTTCATCGCTGCTTGCAGCTTTAATTTTTGCTTGTAGTTCTACATGTCTTAAATTTAAAATTAATTGGTTCCCTTAATTCATATCTCCCCTGTCTGAAACATTTGCTGTATTTGTCCGGGTAAAGAGTTATTTCTGGCTTTGTATATTATTTGTGCAGTCCTTAAGTCTGCAATATCTAACAATTTTATTATTTTGGATTTAATGTATAATGGATTGATGTTTTCTAGATATATGCATGATTCTGATAGCTCTTTTTTGGAGAATGAATACTGGTTCCAACTTATTTTTATATGTATTGCCCCAGACCTCTATGCAGTAATTTAAATAAGGTAAAACTATTGAACAGTACAGAGTGTGGAGTGATGTGCTGTATATGAAGTGTCTAGCTTTCGCCATTATTGAGATGCTTCTAGCTATTTTAGTACAGATGTATTTTGTGTGAGATTTCCAGCAGATTTTGTCATTTATTGTCACCCCTAAACATTTGATTTCCTGTACCCTTTCTACGTCCGTCCCATCTATCTGTATCGAAGCCCTGTTATCCATATTCCTGTTACTAAAAATCATGAATTTTGTCTTGCTTATACTTAAAGCAGCATGAGGCTCCTTTTAAGAAATGAGACTCTCGAGCGCCACCCTTCACAACGACGGCCGTCGGGGGTACTGCAGCCAACAGTGAAGCCGGTGTCGGTGCTTTTTTTTCCCACCTGCTTTTTTTTATCGGAGGTCTCCCGTACGTGATGACGTTCCGTCTTGTGATTGGCTTTTGACCGTTTGCGTGAAAAGACCAGGAACAGAGTGACTACAGCAGCCGAGAGAGAGAGAGAAGTCATTGAAAGAAGGTCGTGTCGTGAACAGCAGTTACAGCAACATTTATTTAGTTATTAGTCAGTCAGTTAGTTAGTTTAGCCATTGTTATTTTATTAGTTAGTTGGTTGGGGTACTTTAGCCTTTATTTGTTTAGTTAGCTTAGCCTCAGTTAGTCAGTCACTCAGTCAGTCAGTTGTCTTGTCAGTAGTTTTTCATTTTTAGATGATAAAGCCTGGACATTCGAGGCTAGTAGTTAGTTAGTTACTTACTTACTTACTTAGTTACTTAGTTAGTCAGTCAGTCAGTTAGTTGGTTAGCTTTACAGGAGAGAGAGAGAGAGAGAGAGAGAGAGAGAGAGAGAGAGAGAGAGAGAGAGAGAGAGAGAGCTTCTGCTGCTTCTGACTTTACAGAAGTGTATGTCTCTATATGTTCTCATTGTTGAATCTGTAAATGTCTAAGCAAAATGGTCATAATACATTATATAAATATAATTAAAAAAATTTAACGTCAACTAAGCGCTCACTGATTAATCCGCAATTGCCAAAAAAGACGTTTTGAATGTGAAGACATGGTGAAAAACTACCTTCCTAGCTTAACATGGCAAAAAAATACCATCGCGGGGAAAAAATGCACACTTCCGGGGAAAATATTTCAGCCCGATACAATCTGGTACTCACACCGGCACGGGAGAACGGGGAGAACGCACATGCAGCGTCATGTGACGTCACATCCGCAGCCCAGCGCGGGAAATTTGGGCCTGAATTGCAGCACATTTTGCAGCACACAGCCTGTTCAAGGCAACGGAGAGATACACTAGAGGGCTCATTCTTTTTGATTTGGAACGCTTCATCTGACATTATTACTAGAAAACTTAAAACGTATACGAATTTCTTTCATAAATCCTGCCTCAATCCGGCCTCAAGCTCCTTTAAAGATAATTTATTTTTGTCGAACCAAAGTTTTATTTTACTGAATTCAGATGTGACCATTCCCAAAAGCTGCTGTAGATTCTCACCTGATGCAAAAAAGTTAGTGTCATCGGCAAATAAGATGGATTTGAGTAATTTTGATATTTTACATATGTCGTTGATGTATATGATAAATAATTTTGGTCCTAGTACTGATACTTGTGGTACACCGCAAACAATATCCAACCATCCAGACTGGCTGCCACCCAACTTCACGAACTGCCTCCTGTTGTTTAGGTAACTGCTGACCCTCTTTAATGCCATACCTCTGATTCCATATTGATCTAGTTTGTTAATTAAAATTTTGAGATTTATTGTGTCAAAAGCTTTCTTTAAATCAATGAATACCCTGACCGCAAATTTCTTTTTATCTGTGATTTCTTCTACTAGTTCAATTAATGCTAATGATTTTGATCTGTTGTTCCGAAATGCATATTGATTGTCTGAAAGTAATTAATGTTTTTCTATGAAATCGTCTAACCTACTGCAAAAGATTTTTTCAAGAATTTTTGAAAACTGGGAGAATGGATACAGACCTGTAGTCCGTGAAGAGATGTTTGTCACCAGTCTTAAACAGCGGAATAACATTGGCTACTTTCATACTGTTGGGAAATTGACTGGTTTGTAATGATAAGTTAAACATGTGAGTTAACGCTTTGGAAATCCCAAGAATGACTTTTTTTACTGTTTTCATATCTATGTCGTTATAATCCATGTATGTCTTGTTTTTGCAGTTGTTTGCAATGTCTATTAATTCTTTTTCTATGACAGGTTTGAGAAAAATGGAGTTTAGTCTATTAAGTTGTCATTATGTATTCCTGGTTCTTGAATTTCATTAGCTAATTTAGGTCCAATATTTACAAAATAATCATTTAGTCTATTAGCTACTTCATTCATATTGTTTATAATTGTGTCATTTTCTATAACATATTGTGGATAGTTCATATGTCTCGTTTTATTTCTAATTATACTATTAAGAATATTCCAAATACCTTTTATATTATTCTTGTTATTATCTAATAAGTTATTATAATAATCTTTCTTACAGATTCTCATGATATTAGTTAATTTATTTTTATACTTCTTATATTTATCTTTCGTCTCTTTGTTTCTATGTTTTATGAATTCTCTATATAAAGTATTTTTCTTTTTGCACGCATTCTGCAATCCTTTTGACATCCACTGATTATCCTTATATTTATGAGTTATATACTGTTATATACTGTTTCAGATCAGCTGATCATGCTCTGGTTTGTTCTTCTCTTTTGTTTTGTTTTTTTTGCTTCTTCTTAGTAGTAGTAGTAGAGGTCACTTGGCTCGATATTTATTTTTGTTCCTTTCTTATCCTCTAAATGTTTGAAAGGGTCCCAAAGTAATCAGCTTATCCTCCACCAAGTCAGTCCACCAGGCTAACATGCTGTAACTAGTTGGAACAAGTGTGAAACAACAATCATGTGATTCTATGAACAGAGTTTTTACTACAGAAACTCAAAAATCTTGTTACTGTAAATGAGATATAAACATGCTGTATCCAGTGCAAACAAGTAATAAATGTGATATGAGGTGTGATGATTGACAGAGTTCAGAGTCCAGAGTACTGGGTGTGTCTTGATTAAGAAGTCTTATGACCTGGAAGAAGAAACGTCTCTCAGTAAAAATGTTTCAGTTAATCAGCCTGTTGTTTCTGCCCCCCATCTGCATGAACCTCTGGGGAGATTCTGTGCCAACATTGATACTATTGGAAGTTCAGTCAGGAAGACTTCTGGACAAAGATACGCCATCTTCAGTAGTTACACAAGTACCAAAGAACAACTTCTTCCAGGAACCAAACTGACTTTAATGCTGCAGACGACAGCTTCATTCCAGGAAATAAAAAAACCTCAGTTTGATTGATGAATAAAACTAATCACCAGCTGATCATCACTGTGTTTCTGATCTGTAGTTGCAGCAGCAGCAGCAGCTGCCTCACGTGCTTTGGACCATAAAGTGTTTTGCACCCAGCACACCGATGACGTAAAGGAAAGGTCTTAGCGCAAAGTTCTACTTTTTTATGTTTACTTAAAAAACTGAAAAATCATACAAAATACAGAACTAAATCCTTAACTTTTGTAAATAAGATAAAGTATGCTGGTCAAAAGCCTGTGTTGCTCAAAGGTCTGGTGACTTGTAAACTTTCACTGAGTTACCGTATATTTATTCTACATACAGCAGCCAATAGAAATGCAATATTCTGTTTTGTGACTTGTCACTTGTCACAAACGGCTACAAGAGATAAAAAATAAATCCAATAAAAATATTGTCAACTAACAATCATGAAGATTAGTCTTCAGAAACAAGAATGATCAAAGTCTGCATTGAATACTTCCTCCAACCATGGAGGAGCAGAAACAAACAGGAAAGTCCCTGAAGACAAATTTTAAACTTACAGTTTCTTTAAACAGTCCAAAGAGTTGAAGATGAAGATTCTGCAGTCTGAACAAAACCCACTGAGACGCAACTGAACTGATCCTGGAATGAGTCAGAGCTGCAACTGTGGAGGAGGAGGAGGATGGACAGATAGGAGGAGGAGGGGGGACAGGTAAGGGGAGGAAGAGTCTAATAAATAATCTGGCTGAATTTAAAAAATGAAGGTGACAATTTATATTGAAGGTTGTTAATGAATTTCAACTAAATTATTGAGTAATTTAACTGAGATTTTTTTTTCAGGTGTATTAATTTATTTTGGTTCATCATTGTTCAGAATAAATCCTATGACGTGTTTCTACCAACAATGTCCATCCAGCGTCAGCTGTTGGGACATAGTGTGTGTGATTTCATCAGAAATGCCACTTGTGGAGTGATTCATCGAGGGCGTGACACCTGCTTCCATCATGAAGACATCCCTTACTTGTTGTTCTTGAATATTTCTGAGTTGTTGACTCCAGTAAAGAATCAGGGGTTAGATCCCACAGATCCCACCAGAAAACTTATATGTGGCAAGATGGCCACCAATGATGACGTTCAAAACTCAGCCATGAAGCATTTACTTTATATATATCGCTACGAATGAGTATCATTACTGCAGACACTTGAGAATCTTGTTACTTTAAATGTAGATCTGCAGAGACAAATGTTCAATGTGCAAATATAAGGAACTATAAACATGCTGTATCCAGTGAAAACAAGTAATAAATGTGATATGAGGTGTGATGATTGACAGAGTTCAGAGTCCAGAGTGCTGGGTGTGTCTTGATGAAGAAGTCTTATGACCTGGAAGATGAAACTTCTTTTACGTTTCTTAGTCAAAATGTTTCAGTTAATCACTAAAACCTGGAAACTTTATACACAGAAAATGATGTTGATAATGCATATGAGTCTTTCTTAAGAGTGTTCACATCATTATACGATAAAAACTGTCCAATAAAGACAATAAAACAATACAGTGGAAAACAGAAATACACTGATCGACCATGGATCACAAAGGGATTACAAAATGCCCGTAAAAAGAAAAAAATACACTTTATAGAGAGTTCATGAAACTAAGAACCAAAGAAGCAGAACATAAATATAAAAAATATAAAAATAAGTTAACCAATATGATAAGGGTATGTAGGAAGGAACACTATAGCAAAATATTAGATAACAATAAAAACAATATTAAAGGAATATGGGACATTTTAAATAGTATTATCAAAAATGGCTCCAGACAACAGAGTTGCCCTCAATATTTTATTGATAACAACATTAAAAAGGTCAATATGGATTATGTGGTTAATAGCTTTAACAATTTTTTTGTAAGTGTTGGACCAAACATGGCAGAAAAAATCCCTGATCTATTGTCATCTGAGGATTGGAATGATAATCTTATAGATAAGAATCCCAGCTCAATGTTCCTTACAGCAGTGGAAGAAAAATAAATAATAGATATTGTAAATAAATGTAAATATAAAACATCCACCGATTGTAATGAAATTGATATGAAAATTGTTAAAAAAAGGTCATTGAGGGGATTTCAGAACAACTAACATACATCTGTAACTTGTCATTCCAAACCGGTAAATTTCCAAACAAAATGAAAATAGCTAAAGTTGTGCCGCTGTATAAAACTGGGGATAGACACCATGACAGACCTGTTTCTTTACTTCCACAATTCTCAAAAATTTTAGAAAACTATTCAATAACAGACTAGACAAATTCATAGATAAACATAAACTACTTTCTGACAGTCGGATTCACACAAACAGCTCAACATCACTGGCAATAATTGAATCAATAGAGGAAATTACAAACGCAATAGACCACAAACAGTATGCAGTTGGAGTATTCATAGACCTTAAAAAAGCTTTTGACACAATCAATCATAACATATTAATCAACAAACTGGAACGGTATGGGATCAGGGGCGTAGAATTGCACTGGGTGAGAATTTACCTACGAGACAGGAAACAATTTGTGAAGTTGGGAGAGTTTACGTCGTCATGCTTGGACCCCAGGGGTCAGTACTGGGTCCGAAACTGTTTCCTTTACATCCGGGGTCCGCAACCAGTGGACTCCAGTCCGGATCCGGACCCAAATGCCATCCCATCCGGACCCTGAATGAATTGTTAAAATATTTTTAATTTTGACGAGAGAATTTATTTTAAGCCGGAGCGTCAAGGCTGATTTATGGTTCCACGTTACACCAACGCAGAGCCTACGGCGTAGGTTTTGCGGCGACTGAACCGTACGGCTCGCGTCACCGCGTACCCTACGCCGTAAGCTCTGCGTCGGTTTAACGCGGGACCATGATTCAGGCTTTACTTTTCCCCTATCTGACACAACCGTGCCTTTAACGGCACTGGATTGGAAGCTACAAACCAATCGCATGCGAGTCATAGTACACGTGGTTCAACTAGCCAATCACATCGCTCCAAGATACTTAGCTTCTCGGAGCTACAAGCTTGAGCGAGGTTTGGAGGCAGGCACAGACGCAGTGTGATAAATGAAAGAGAAGGTGGCGAACGAAAAGCGATTGAAGCGAGAAACACAGTGAGAAGATACAGGAAGACAGGTCGTGAGTTACAGGCAGAACAGGGGAAACACTATGGCGCTTTCAAAAAAAAGAAAAGTAGATGCCGAAAACCGAGCGTTCAACACGGAATGGACTGATTCCTACATGTTCATTCTTCCTGCCGGGCGCACGAAACCAGTGTGCCTCATATGCTCAGAATCCGTGGCACTTATTAAAAGTGCCAATGTCAAGCGTCACTATGAGACTAAGCACAAAGCATTTCACCAATCATACCCACCTAAGTCCGAACTCCGGACGCAGAAAATTCAAAGTCTCACTGCCCAATATGATCAGTCCACCAGGGTATTGAGCCGTGCTTTCAGCGCACAACAGCGTGCAAATGAATGTTCCCTCCGTGTTGCTTGGGTTTTAGGAAAACACAAAAAGCCCTTTACTGATGCAAGTGTTGTGAAAGAGTGCATGACTGAAATAGCAGGCGCATTACTTGATGGTAAAGAAAAAGATGAGCTCTGTGACAAAATAGAGAAAATACCCCTGTCAGCCTGCACAGCCACAAGGAGAAGTGAGATACTAACTCAAGATACACTGTCCCAGCTGGAAGAAGCTATTTGTAAGGCACCGTGTGTAGGCTTGGCTGTGGATGAATCTACTGATGTGTCTGACAATGCTCAGCTATTGGTTTACATAAGATTCTTAAACAGGGAGGAAAATGAGTTCTGTGAAGACCTTTTAGGCGTGACTCCCCTGCAGACTACTACTAAAGGAGAAGACATCTACCTGGCCATTAAGGAAATGCTATCACAGCGAGGAATAGAGCCAAAAAAAGTCATATCCATAACCACTGATGGAGCCCCTGCCATGATAGGGAGAGAAAAGGGAGCTGTGGCGAGGTTGAAAGAAGACAACAATGACCTGATCTCTTACCACTGCATTATTCATCAGGCTGTCCTTTGCTCCGCCCTGTCAGATGAGTATGCTGAGGTGATGAAGACAATGATGAAAATCATAAACTTTCACAGGGCATCTTCTTCTTGTCAGCATTGCATGCTCAGGGATTTTCTCAAAGAGGATGATGCAAACTCTGATGATCTTTTGCTCCACAATAATGTGAGATGGCTCAGCAAAGGCAGGGTGCTAGAGCGATTTTGGTCAATTAGACATGAAGTAACAGCTTTCTTGGAACAACTTCAAAGTCAGAAAGCAGCCAACTTTTGTGTGTTTCTAAATGACGAGGAAAAACATGGATATTGTAGCTTTTTTGGCTGATATCATGTCACACCTGAATGGGCTTAATTTGCAGCTACAGGGAAAGAACAATTCTATTTGTGATCTGATGACAGATGTCCGCTCATTTCAACGAAAACTTCAGGTGTTCAAAGAAGATCTGCAAGGAGACTACACACACTTCCCAAAAGTGAAAGAACAAGTGCAGGGCCATAGAGATGTCTCCTCTTTTGTTGACTTTGTTGACAAGTTGATTGAAAACGCTTTGATAGCTTCCGCATTGGAGAGGAGCTCAGCCTCTTCATAGAGAATCCATTTCTGATCACTGATGTCAGAGCATTCTCAAATGAAGTCACACATCACTTCAAGTGGGCAAACTCTGGGGCTCTCTAGATGCAAATGATTGACTTCCAGGCAGATGTGGCCCTGAAAGAGCAGTTTGCAAGAACCAAATATACCACCTTCTGGCTCCAGATGGTTTCTGAGGAAGCTTTCCCAGATCTGAAGAAAGTGGCACTGTTTATCTTGACCATGTTCGGCTCCACATACAGCTGCGAGGCAGCGTTTTCTACAATGAACATAATAAAAACAAAATATCGTTCCAGGCTCACCAATGAGCATCTGCACATGAGCATGAGAATGGCTCTGACCTCCTTTAAAGTGGAAATGAAACGTGCATGTTTTGGCACTGGTAGTGGTCAAATATATTTAAAAAACGACTTTGTCTAAAATCTGATTTTTATAAATTGTGAAACCCATAGAAATAACACATTTATTTTCGTAGTTTCTATCTAGTTCTCTGGCTAGCGAGCCGCCATCTTGAAGTGACGTCGGTGCTTACGTCACGGGGTTGGTTGGTGCTTTGAACGCTCTATTGACAAGACAGGACAGCAAGTGGTTTTTGCGAAAGATCATGGATGAGGACGAGATTGAGAGGACTGTGGAGGTCAGCAACCCTATGGCCAGTGGCGAAACAACTCAGCACCGGGCCCCCCGATGCAAGATCATTAAACCGGGCCCTGCCCATCACAATGCAAAACAGACACGCTGTGATTGACGCAATCTCACAGCAGATGCATCACCATTCAAATGACAACGGGCACTACTGACAGCTTTAACCCTTAACACAACCACAGCGCAGATAGATATGTTTAAAAAAAATCCCATATAGCTGTAGCACATATAACCAACAGCATAATGCACACAGTGCGCCGGTGTGCGACAGAACCGGCAGTGCCAAGAGCTGAGAATAATAAACCCACACAGCGCACAGATTGAAATTTGGTGGCACGGCGGCATACCACAAATAAAAACATCATAAACACGCATAAACACAAACAAACTAGTGATAGACTATCACTATAACAAATATTAATAATAATGGGTCATTACTTACAATTACAGTTTGACTTTCCGGGCCTTCCGCTTCGCCGCGTCCCCTACGCCGTAATCTGCATTGGTGTAACGCGGAACCATAAATCAGCCTTAACTCCTTTCCTCTCCTCACTCGCCAACTCTTCCTCTACGCAAATATGGGTTACACATGCGCACTACACATAATCCGAGATCATCTATAAATTAAAATGTTTATTTAAACTAGATATATCTTTATAACCAGCCCATAACATTGATGTAAACACAAAAAAAAAAAGTCCAAGCCCGCACGTCCCCAGGTCCTGCGCGTGCGGGCCCTGGACAAGTACTGAGTACTGGAGTACTGGGAAAGTAAATTAATTTTATCACGGTGATGATTGCACACCATGTTGATGGACGCAGGTGTTGCTGCAGAGCAGAGGTGAACTTTTTTGACCGTGCTGTGGAGTATAAAAGCCACGTTTTTTTTATTGTTGTTTGAGTGGAAAATTGACGTAAAACCCAGAGGCAGTTGGATGCATTTCGTTGTATTGGAAAACACGATCTGTAAGTAAATCATCTTTATTGGAAAAAGCAGACATTTTCTTAGTTTTTTTTATTTGGCGTAATTGGTAATAGTTACCAGTAGGCTATTTGTGTCTAGAGACAGATATTTAACAGTATCTGTCATGAAGTAGTTGTTCAACGTTATTGCTGTCCAGATATTTGTGTGCATCAGCTGTTAGCTTCTCTTGTTTACGAAGCAGTATGGTGTGGAAAAACGTAGGTTTTGGCTGAATTGCTTTGTAGCCCGGATGTTTATAATAGATGTGGTTCAGTTTTAATTTCTGACTGTCTTTTTGGCTGCTATATTGTATAGCTAAACTCTTCTGCTGCAGAGATGATATGGAAATCTAGGGGGAGTGTCTGTGCTGTCAGCGACAGGTGTTATGAGTGCTGTTGTTTGGAATGAAAGATGTGTTCAATGCGGGAGATGTGAAACTTTATTTCAGTGATGATGATGTCAAACAGCTAGGTTTCTGTGACTGATGTTTGTGAATACTGCCTTTGCGTTAGGGGCTATTACCTGTCTCTTCCCTGCCTCTTTGGTGCGTCTCACTGCTCTTTCCTTGCGGCGGACTGATGACTGATGTCAGTGTGTACAGGGCGGTCTGTAGAGCACCAGTTATACTCAGAGCAAGTACCAACCAACCCCGTGACGTCACGGCCAAGATGGCGGCGTCCGTGCTATGAAAGCTATAACGGGAGTTCTTTTTATTTTTTATTGTATTACGTTTTTCATGTTTATTACATAATTGGTGAATAGAGTGGATATCCATTTAGCAAATAATGTATACCTGACTGACTGCTTCATTTCCACTTTAAGCCCAGATTTAAAATGTTGGTTGGGCAAGCCAAAGCTCAATTCTCACACTGAGCAAAAAAGTGGGAGAGTGGGATATAAGAGGGGAAGAAAGTAATACTCTAAAACTGTTCAATTGTTAAGATGTGTTGAGATTTATTATCTGTAAAATTGGTTGAGACTGTTGAGTCAAGATGTGAAACATAAAAAGGGAAATTCAAGCTTTTCCTCCATTTATTTTATTTTTCTGAAGTTAAGCACTTTATTTGAACATGCAATTTTCATTTATTTTATTATTATTTATTTTCTCTTATTTTGAAATGCAGCCCTTCTTTTATTTAGTTAATGAGAGAACATTATTATACCATTATTATATATCTGCAGTCATACATTTCTATTCAGTTCTATGTTACGTAACAATAAATATTATCCAAAAGTTTTTGAATCGTACTGAATTAATTTGATTTGACAGGCAGGTATTGAGTACATGCAGATGTTAATACAACTACTAGGCTACTTAAATATATATCACACTAAATAGTTAGACATTATGATCTTCCGGACCTTTGCTTCAAGAAATTTTCTCTAACCGGACCTCTTTAGGTTTTAGTTGAATACCCCTGCTTTACATCAATGATATTTACAAGGTATCAAAAATATTAAAATTAGTATTGTTTGCCGATGACACAAATATTTTTTGTTCTGGGGGGGATTTAAAGGGGCTACTGGATATGATCACTGCAGAAATGTGCAAATTAAAGAGGTGGTTTGACAGAAATAAATTATCATTAAACTTAAGTTAAACTAAAATCATGTATTTGGTAATTGTAAAAGGGATACTCAAGTGCAGGTGCAAGTAGAAGGTGTGGATATTGCAAGAGTTCATGAAAATATGTTTTTTCGGTGTAATAATAGATGATAAAATAAACCGGAAATCTCACTCAAAACATGTACAAAACAAACTATCAAGAAGCATCTCCGTAATCAATAAGGCAAAACATATTCTGGACCACAAATCACTCCACATTGTCTATTGTTCACTGGTTTTACCATATCTAAAATACTGTGCGGAGGTTTGGGGCAATACTTATAAATGTACACTACAATCATTATCAATGATGCAAAATCGAGCCATAAGGATCATTCATAATACCGGTTACAAGGATCACACAAATTCACTCTTCTTAAAATCCAAAACATTAAAATTTACTGATCTGGTTCACTTTCAAACAGCACAAACTATGTACAAAGTAAAAAACAACATGCTTCCTGGAAATATTCAAAAATTGTTTTTTAACAGAGATGGAGATTATAATTTGAGGGGGGAGAAAAATTCAAAACATCTTTGTGTCCGCACACTAAAAACATTTAGGCCCCGTCCCAATACTCCCCCTCACCCTCGTTTTTTTCACTACCCCTAAATTTTGCGCGTTCCCGTGAGAGTAGTGGTGTCCCAATTCCTCTTTTCACCTAGGGGGAGGGGGCATAACGAGGGCTAGGGGCTGAGAATAGCCCCTTCACATCGAGGGATTTCAGATGCTGACTTCACGAGCGAGGGGGTATGAAAATTTCCCCGAATGCTTTTCGTCGTCATTTGCGGACTGAATCCAAAAAAAAAACATGGAGGACATTTCTTATTTTTTTGTGAATAAAATCAATATTTTGAGTTAGTTTCTGCATAAAAATGCGTTTTCTTTACATTTCTAGCGAGAAACTTATATTTTACTTTCATAATATTCACTCAGTGAATGTACATAATCCCTTTTTTGTCCGTTGTTTGCGAAGATCGCACTGGAATAAAGGCTGTTACGTATGGCGTAGGTTACGTAGGTTTCGTAGGTTACGTAACCTACGCCCTATGCTCTGCGTCGATTTAACGCAGAACCATAATCAGCTCCGGAGCCGGCAGTCAAGCAGAAATCCCGAAATCTTCGGAGCAAATTTCTTAACAGGCGTTATTTGGATAAACTGAGCCCAGGTTGGGGATCTTAACGGTTACTTTTACGCCTGAAAAAATATTAAAACTTAATAAAGAGCCATATTAACAGCGCTACAGCTGAAATTAAAACAGCTTTTGGATCTCTGCTTCATGATCAGGGTAGGGATGAAAACGAGGGGTAGGGGGAGAATTGGGACAGGCACCTGGGCCAAGTGCCCTAGATCTCAAGTGCCCTAAAATCCCCCCCTTCTTTTTTAGGGGGTAGGGAAGAAAAGAAGGGCGAGTGAAGAAAAGAAGGGCGAGTGGAGAAAAGTAGGGGGAGTATTGAGATTGGGCCTTACTATTTCCATATGTGGAGTGAAGTTGTGGAACAGTTTGGGTGCGGAGCTCAAGAAATGTCCAAGCATGAGCCGGTTCAAACAGCGGTACAAAAATGTTTTTCACAGGAAACAGGGAGAATGAAGGGCTTTGACGATCACCAGCTGTTTCCACACATCATTTAGTCACTTGTTTACTTACATTATTTATTTTCTTGTTTGTAAATATGTATATACATGAGGTGTTGGTACACAATATATGCAGTAGTTGTGAAAATGTAGTGAGACAGGATAATGAAATCAACTGAGGATTGTTAATAACTGAGAAGGGAGAAGGGGTAGGATTAAATAAGCACATGCTTCTTTCTACTCCTTTTTCGGACATGGCAACATTTGTTTATTTTATTTTTTTGTTGTTTTGACTATTTTGACTTGTGTGTTATTTTTATGTTTTCCCATGTTCAGAATAAAGCTTTCATTCATTCATTAATTAATTCATTAATTAATTCATTAATTCATTAATTCATTAATTCATTCATTCATTCATTCATTCATTCATTCATTCATTCATTCAATCAGCCTGTTGTTGGGGTGGGTTGAGTCCATCAGGGTTCTTGTATCTCCTGATGTAAATGTCCAGGAGAGATGGAAGATGACCTGCAGCTGTGTCCAGCTGTCTGGACCCCCGTCTGCATGAACCTCTGGCGAGATTCTGTGTCAACTTTGACACTATTGGAAGTTCAGTCACAAAGACTTTTGGACGAAGATACGCCATCTTCAGTAGTTACACAAGTACCAAAGAACAACTTCTTCCAGGAACCAAACTGACTTTAACGCTGCAGACGACAGCTTAATTCCAGGAAATAAAAACACCTCACGGTTGGATTGATGAATAAAACTAATCACCAGGCTGATTATCACTGTGTTTCTGATCTGTGGTTGCAGCAGCAGCTGCCTCACAAGCTTTTAAAGTTTTTTGCACCCAGCACACCGATGACGGAAAGGAAAGATCTTGTCGCAAAGTTCTACTTTTGTATGTTTACTACAAAAACTGAAAAATCACACAAAATACAGAAGCAAATCCTTAATTTACAAATAAAATAAAGTTTGCTAGTCAAAAGACTGCGTTGCTAAAAGGTCCAGTGACTTGTAAACTTTCACTGCGTTACTGTATATTTCGTATAATTTCATTATACCAGTATTATGATAATAAAGGCTTTCTATTCTATTTTATTTATTCTACATACAGCAGCCAATAAAACTGCAATATTCTGCTTTATGACTTGTCACTGGTATCCAAACCAACCAAACCAAAGGAATCTTACAAAAAGCATTAATCCTCTTAAACATAAATTACATTCATGCAAAACAGCTACAACACAGTTCCCGAAGACAAAGTGCAAACCATCCAAAGAGTTGAAGATGAAGATTCTGCAGTCTGAACAAAACCCACTGAGACACAACTGAACTGATCCTGGAATGAGTCAGAGCTGCACCTGTGGAGGAGGAGGAGGAGGAGGAGGAGGAGGAGGAGGAGGAGGAGGAGGAGGAGGAGGAGGAGGAAGAGGAGGAGGAGGAGGAGGAGGAGGAGGAGGAGGAGGAGGAGGAGGAGGAGGAGGAGGAGGAGGAGGAAGAATCTAATAAATAATCTGGCTGAACTTGAAAATGAAGGTGACAATTTATATTGAAGGTTGTTAATTAATTTCAACTAAATTATTCAGTAAATGAACTGAGATTTTTTAGGTGTATTCATTTATTTTGGTTCATCATTGTTCAAAATAAGTCCCATGATTCACAGGGCTCCTGTGTCTTACTACCGACAATTGGCCGGGTTTCCCAGATCAGTTAAGAAGCTCTTAACAGCAAAAGGCTTCTTTCAAACCTTCTTAAGGAGCCTGTGAAAGAAAAACGCATTTCCTAGAGTTTTTCTTAGCTTAAGAAGCTCTTTCATTAAGAAGGAAATGCAAGATACTGCTGACCCAGTCTTTACAACCATCTTAGTGAACAAAGACTCACAGATCCAGCCGCGTCAGGCAAATCAATATCACACCAAGCAATGAGATATTAAAACAATACACACCGCACAAATTTTGATCTATTTTATACTTTAGATTTATATTGTTTAGCATTCATTGGTGACAGCAAAGGGGAAAAAAAAGAAAAATAAGGCATAACAAGTGTGTTCCTGTATATGCTTTATGCATTACGCACAAATAAAACGATCATCATGAATATCATTTATCACACGTGTGAGATACCATGGCTGCTATACAGCATATTCTCTCTGCAAATCAACCGCGTTGCCGTGTGCAAAACAGAACGGTTTATATGAACGCATTTGTGCGTCAGCACTTCAATCCCCTGGACGTGCTGTCGGACCGGGCTGTCCAGATGAGGCACCGGCTTCCACGGGCTGAGATACAGCGCCTCATCACGATGGTGTCTCCACATATCCGGAGGGAAACCCGGTGCAATTTCGCCCTGAGCCCGGAGGTCCAGTTACTGGCTGCACTGCGTTTTTACGCAGTGGGCAGCTTCCTGGAGGTGGTGGGGGACGGCACCGGACTGAGCAAGGCGTCGGTGTCACGGAGTGTGGCAGCCGTGACACCGATCCTCCTGCGCCATGCCCGAGCGCACATCCAGATGCCCACCACAAGGGAGGAGATCCGCCAGTTCCACCAAGGTTTCCACGCCATGGCTGGGATCCCCCGGGTGATTGGTGTTGAGGAGCAGCGCTGCGTGTCTCCACACACCCGCAAATACAACGTTGATGATGGCAAGATTCTGCTTAGTAGTGAAAAAGGTCAAGCAGCTAAATACACTTCAGAATATTTTTTTGAGGTGAAGGATTCTGTTTTACTAGTCAGGAGGATACAATGTGGTCCTATATGCTGATTGTTAAGTTAATTTCTCCTTTCGTCCATCTTTCACATTAATAAAAACAATACATTTCCTCATTATTCTCTTACCAAGACTACTTCTTATTTAGTTGCAGTCTTGTTTTCATCATGAAAAAGGGTCATTGAAGTATATTTATTATCTTAGTTTTTCATTATAACGCACATAACGCACAGGCAGCAGGGAATTAGTGCGTTAGGTAGCAGTGCTGCGTGTGAAAATGCGCTGATATTGATCGGTGATCGATTTGCCTGGCATCGATTGATTTGGTTTCAGAACCGCGGTGGTGGACAGCTCCTCCAAAGAGCTTCTGAAAGAGCGATCTTAAGAGCGGTCCTGAGAACGGTGTTAAGAAGTCATCTGGGAAACACCTGTATCTTAGGGTACCTTCTTAGTTGAAACCTTCTTAAATCCTTAAAATCAACTCTGTATTTAATGTCAAAGTCCGTGTCTGATAAATGTGATGAGTGTGATGTCACAGAGAATGTAGAGCATGTGATTCTTAAATGTGGCAAGTATGAGGTAGAAAGGAACGCTTTAAGAGACAGGATGTACGAGCTGGGACGGGAATGGAGTTTAGTAGGTTATTAGGGAGGAGTGAGGTGATGAGGGATTGTTATAAGGAAATCCTTGTCTTTCTTTAAGATGCAGGGATAGATAATAAGATTTAAATGTGGTTATCTTATTTTATTTAGGTATTTCCTTTTTTCCCCCCTTTAAGTTAGACTGTAACCTGGTGTAATAATGATCCTGATGTTACACACTCCGGTACAGCAGGTGGCGGTAGAACCTAATAACGTTGGTTGTGATCCGCCATTAAACCTAGAGAAGAAGAAGGAGAGGACGGTTCTGTTGTTTCCTTTCTTTTTCCTCTTCAACAATGTCTAAGGTGAATCATCTGAGAGAGTTTATCGGTCAGCGACTAACAGCAGCTGCTGTAGAAATATTGTCAGTGTTTGAAAAAAGCATCTTGGAGTATGAAGAAGAGCTCGACCGTCAGCGCAGACTGTTGGACCTCGCCTGGAAACCTGAAATCAGACTCCACAGAGTCGGTACGTAACCCTGGAAAGTTGAATGAATGAACACATGAGTATGACTCCTACAAGATCCCTTTGTTTCCACTTAAAAGCCGTGGTGATGAAGCAAACCAACTAAATGGGAAACTCCCCAGCTCAAGCAGCTGCTGATGTGGGATTCGGAAACATCCCGAACTAACTTGTTGTTCTGTTTACTTGGTGCTGCCTTTCATGCTCCATTCACACTCTGGACCAGACTGATATTTCACACTTTATGAATTAATTAATGAATCAATTTATATTTCGAACATGTATATAAAAAATAAACATTAACATCTTCATATTCACATATGTTGGAAAAAAGGAGTAGGAAGAAGTCTACACTTTTTCCTAGTTCCTACCCCTTTATAACTCTATGAATTTACATTATTGCTATTATTATATCTACACAATATCCATATAAATATAGTCTATATAAATACTATGTAAAACATGCCTATTACCACATAATTATCCATATAAGTATATAGAAAATATAAATATTACATGAATATTATATCAATATATAGAAAATACAAATATTTTATAAATCTATATAAATATACACTATATAACTATATAAATATCCCTATAAATATAATATATGCTACATACCTAATAAATATATAGCATATATTACATAATTATAACTATCCCTCTCAACATATAATATATAATACATAAATATCCACATAAATATCTAAACATATCTTAAGCAAGTATAATATACCATTTTTCCCTATTTTATTTGTTTTCTCACACTCGTTATTTATATTTCCTCTTCCATATACCTGTTTATAAATATTTTTTTGTATCTCTTTTTAAACAGATTTATGTTAGTACTTTTTCATTTCCAGCTCCAAACTGTTCCACAGAGTCTCCACAGTTCCATATGCACATGCTGCACATTGTTGTTCCTACTTTATGTTTTCTAACATTTAGTTCTCCCCTTAGATTATAGCCCCTTTCTCTCTCAGTGAACATTCCTCTGATATTTTTTGGTAGTAGATTATTCCTCGCTTTGAACATTATTTGCGCTGTTTTGTATTTAACCAGATCCAGACATTTCTTAACCAGATCCATACATTTCTTTAGACTTAATCGTTTATTTAGTAGAAATGCAGATCACAGTGGCTCCGTGTAAGATGTGAGATGACACTGGCAAAAAACCAGATCGTTGGAAGATGTTCATGTAGGAGTTCATATGCAGGACTTGTAGTTAGATCGTTATTTTTTTTTCAAAAACTTTGTTTCACAAAAACCTGAAGTTTACAAATTATATATCTTCAACAGAACATAGAAATCACATTTCATGCCAGGGGGGATAAGAGTTTACAAGAAAACATTAAAATGAGCACAGATATTAATAGTTTTGATCGCCTTTTGATGAAGAGAAAATTGAATGGAGTCGATGTTTGAGCTCATTGTAATAAGCAACAAAAGAGGGTTTTCTATGTGTAAATTTACATTTGTGAATGTTAAATTTTGCCAACAGTATGACGAGGTTAATAATGAATGTTTCATTGGGTTTTGCCTTAATCCTGTCAAAGTCAAAGAGTCCAAACAGCACATCCCTCCAAAACAACTTAAATTCTGGTTGAATATTGTTAACAATAAAATTACATATATCAATCCAGAGGTTTTGGACAATGGGGCAGAGCCAAAATAAATGAGTAATTGTTTCAATATTTACAGAACAGAAAGCACATTTCACATCAATGTCTATTTTAAACCTTTTAACAATATGATCATTAGAAGGATAAAATCTATGAATTATTTTAAACAGTATTTCTCTAACTTTGTTGGTCAACAGGTATCGGTTGGGTAAGAGTCAGACCTTTTTCCAGACAATATGATCCATGTACCTATTCCAGTGTGAGACCACATAAGGAACTGTGGTGACATCCTGTCTAAACAAGAATCTAATCAACTTATTGTTCTTACCACGGTTACAGGACAAACAGATTTTGCCAATTGGAGTATCAGTCAATGATAACAGGGATAATTGTTGGGTTTCCACTCTTGGTTGAGATCTAAAAAACATGCAAACACCAGAAGGGATTGCTCCAAATACTTTTGCAAAGTCGCCAGGTGACACAGGAATATTGTATTCTGCTAGAAACTCATTATAGGAGTAGAGAAGACCGTCCCTGTTAAACAACTGAGCTACGTATACAATGTTGTTATTAAACCAGTACTCAATAAATAGGGATTTATGTTTAAACAATATGTCTTTGTTGTTCCATATTTTTTTTATTTATTTTTTTTTTATTTATCCTTTATTTATTCAGGAAAATCCCATTGAGATACAATATCTCTTCTGCCAGGGAGTCCTGGTCAAGATAGCAGCAAAAAAATAAATTCAGTTTCATATAAAAGAAAATACATACAAGGACAAGTAACTTTACAAAAAATAAAAAATATCAAAACAAGAAACAAACAAACATAAAACATACAAGGATCAGAAAGCTAAAAAGAATTCATGACAAGAATGACACTTGATTACCGTATTTTCGCGACCATTCGGCGCACCGTGTGGAAAGGCGCACCCTCATTTTTGTGTGTCATTTTTAGATTTAAAACATACATATGGCGCACCGACCCAAAAGGCGCAGTCTACACAGCAGAGCTGCACACACGCGTGCCGCAAAACACGCCGGCCGGAAAACACACACACCCGCTGCAGAACGCACACACATGCAGAACGCACACACAAGCACACAAGCGCTTATTTAAAAAATAGAGCGGGAGCAAAACCTCTGTTTCTGCATTAAAGAGCTCCGCTAATTCAGCTGCGCCAGTCCGAATTTCCTCGGTGTCAGTCACTTTCTGCACAACAGTAAATAAACTTTTCATACCCCGTTGTGCGGATCCTCCACCGCGCAGAGCCCGTCTCTCCCCAGCGGGGTGGAGCAGCGCGCGTCACAGCGGCTTTAACCGGGAATGTGACCTGTTCGGACCGGCTGGGACCGAAGCCATCCACCTGTATGGGAGCAGGGGCTCCCGGGGAAAGACCAGCGGCATTTCGGCCGGATCTGCCCCGGGGATGGTGCGCCCTGGCCCGGCAAACCCGCGGCGGGAGCCTGGCGGCTCCTGAGCGCATCCTCTGCATCTTGGTTACCGGAGATCAAACCGACAGATTTGCCTGAAAATCTCGCAGGTTGAAGTTGATCCGACCTGGGACAGACCCCTGAAATCCCTGCTCCTAAAGCGGGTGGGAACCAGGAGAATTTGATCTGATCCAGCTTCGGGAACCTGGAAGTCGGGTTGCAGCAGCGCGCGTCACAGCGGCTTTAACCGGGAATGTGACCTGTTCGGACCGGCCGACACCGAAGCCATCCACCTGTATGGGAGCAGGGGCTCCCGCGGAAAGACCAGCGGCATTTCGGCCGGATCTGCCCCGGGGATGGGGCGCCCTGGCCCGGCAAACCCGCGGCGGGAGCCTGGCGGCTCCTGAGCGCATCCTCTGCATCTTGGTTACTGGAGATCAAACCGACAGATTTGCCTGAAAATCTCGCAGGTTGAAGTTGATCCGACCTGGGACAGACCCCTGAAATCTCTGCTCGCAAAGCGGCCGGGAACCAGGTCATCGGACCCCGCTTGGGGAACCAGGAAGTCGGCTGCAGCAGCGCCGATCACCGCGCTGCTCCAGCCGCTGCTTTAACCGGGGAACGTGGACGGTTCCGACCAGCCGGGACCGGAGGAGCCCGCCTGCACTGTTGTAGGGGCTCCCGGGGAAAGAGCACTGGAATTTCAGCCGGATCTGCCCCGGGGAACCGGCGATCGGACCCGCAAACCCACGGCAGGTGCTTCCTCGGTTCCCGACATGCAAAACACACGCGCGCTGCAGAACAAGTGTGCTTATTTAAATAGAGCGGAAGCAAAACTTAGTTTGATTGTATTTTATTTCACTTTACACATCAAGCAAATCCTTAAACGTTTTCATCATCTGTTTCGCATTAATCAGCTCAGTGGAGTCTCATTCACGTCGCAACTCACCGGGGCTTCCCCCGCCCCCTTCTCTTTTTACCATTCACATGGTGGCCGGCCTTACATTACCGTAATTCAGGTAATAGACACGGCGCACCGTTTCTTAAGGCGCCCGGCACATTTAAAAAAAAAAAAAAAAAAAAAAGTTGCGCCTTATGGTCGCGAAAATACGGTAAAAACAATGACATTGTTCTGTAAAAACCGATTTTAACATATGTTTGAACATGTTAAGAGAGGGTAAATATTTAAGGTTGAGTATGTGTTGTAGCTCATTCCAAGCTTGCGGTGCATAAAAGGAAAAGGCTGATTTACCCAACTCTGTTCGAGTGCTTGGGACCTTGAGGAGAATTTTCTCTGATGATCTGGTATTATAGCTGCTAGAGTAATATTTGAATAAATTGGATATGTACAGCGGTAGTTTACCCAGTAATGCTTTTGCAATAAATATTAACATATGTGATTTTCTCCTTAGACTCAGTGAATTCCATTCAACCATTTGATACAAGGTACAATGACGTGTACGTGCACTTGAACCAGTTACAAACCGCAAGGCAGCATGATAGACTACATCCAGTTTTTTCAAAAGAAATGAAGATGCATGCATGTAAATGACATCACCATAGTCTAATACTGACAAAAAGGTACTTTGTACCAATCTTTTTCTAGCAACAAAAGGAAAAAATCTTTTTTGCACGAAAATAAAAACCTAACTTTGGTCTGAGCTTTTTTAGGAGGCTATCAATATGAACATCAAAGGTCAACTTATCATCCAACCAGATCCCAAGGTATTTGTACGAGGTAACCCTCTCAAGGTGAGCGCCATCTACTGTTAAGATCTCACAATCAGAATCTAATGACCGGGAACGCGTAAAAATCATGTATTTAGTCTTTTTAGAGTTTAAAATCAGTTTTAATTTAAGAAGTGACTCCTGCAATATATTAAAAGCAGACTGCAAGGAATCCATTGCCTTTTTTACAGATGGTGCCAAAGCGTAGATAATTGTGTCATCTGCATAGAGATGTACCTTTGCTGGATTTAGTCCTACCCCAAGATCATTTATATAAATAGAAAATAAAATTGGTCCCAAGATAGAACCTTGAGGAACACCTGTCTTTACAGTTAGAGGTGCAGAGTTATAATTGTCTATGGACACACACTGACTTCTCCCAGTCAGATAGTTGGAAAACCAATTCAGTACAGGGTTACTAAAACCTATATATTTGAGTCTATGCAGAAGAAGACCATGATCCACTGAGTCAAACGCTTTGGCAAGATCAATAAAAAGTGCAGCACATGATTTTTTTTCATCCAAAGCTGTAATAATATCATCTGTGACTGACGTGGCTGCAGTTATAGTGCTATGCCCTTGCCTAAAACCTGACTGAGTTTGACTTAAAATATTATTTTCAGTCAAAAAATGCTTTAGCTGTTCATTTACAAGGGATTCAAATATTTTGGCTATAACGGACAGTCTGGAAATAGGTCGATAATTATCCAGGACAGAAGAATCTCCACCTTTTAATAATGGAAAAACAAATGCTGACTTCCAGGAGCTGGGAATCAAACCGCTGCTTAGACTAAGATTAAAAATAGAGGCAATGGGTCTTGCGATCAAACCTGCAGCTGTTTTTAAAAAATAAGGTTCAATTTGGTCAGGGCCGGCAGACTTTTTACAGTCCAGACTAGATAGAGCTTTGTAAACCTGAGTGGTAGAAATGGGGAGAAATTCAAAACTATTCCCAGGACAGGTGGCTACACTGTCTTTCACATCTGCAGGGAGATTTGAGAGATTTGAGAGAATGACTGAGCCTGCATTGATAAAATGCTTATTAAATGCTTCTGCTATATTTTCTTTACCCTTAATTTCGCTCTGATTTACCTTCAAAAGATCAGGAAGAGTAGAGGTTGTCATAGACCCTGATGAAGATTTAATTAATTTCCAAAATTTTCTGGGATCATTAAGATTTTCATTTATCAAGTTAAGATAATACTCACTTTTTGCATTTTTTTACCAACTGTATCCAATTGTATCTTAAATGTGTTATTTAGGGTGCAGAAATTTAGAAAATGTAGTCCACCATTTTCATAGTCATTCATTAGAACAGATTTTTTTCAGATGAAGAGTTCTATTTTTCCACAAGAAGTTGAGAAGCAGCCTGTCAATCTGAGTAATACGTTTGTTGTCCACGAACAGAGACAGAGATGCATATGTTAACGTGATATTCCTTCCGCCTTGGTGAGTAGAACTCTACCTCTAAGAGAGAGATCCCGTAATAGCCACTGGTTTCACTTTTTTTGAGTTCTTTGGATAATAGGATTGAAATTCAGTGAAGTTATTTTTTGTTGGTCCTTAGTTATTGTAATACCCAAGTAAACAACTTAATTTTTGACTGGGACACTACAAATTGATGTTTTATCAGAATGCTTAATGGACAACAAAATTTGTTGTCCTTTTTGGACATTGTAAAACTGCTGTACCAACGAGGCCGGCCACGCCCCCTTAGGACCGCTCTGTCTGAGATGCAGGAATGCCCGAGCGGGCGGTGTTTGTTGTTGTAAACGTCATCAGATTGACCCGCTCTGAACTATTTTCCGATCTCCAATCAAAACCGATAGGGGCATTATAGGCCTGATCCCGATCAGTGGCCGATCAATCGGTGCATCTCTAGTTTTGAGCAGGTGTCTGCGATTTCTCCTGTACATTTCTCCTCTTGTGGTTTTGATAATGTATGATCTGGGCTGAATGTGTTTCTCTACCACAGTGGCTGGTTCCCACTTGTTGCCTTGTCTAACCTGCACATTTTCACCAACTTGGAGGTCAGACAGTGTCCTGGTTCCTTGATCAAAATATTGTTTCTGTCTTTGTTGTCTATGCACGAGGTGGCCCCTGGCATCTTTATAGAAAGCTGGCTGCAATAATGTCTTTGTCACAGGTAACTTTGATTTGAGCCTTCTTCCCATGAGCATCTGAGCAGGTGAGAGTCCAACCCCACTCAGTGGTGTGTTCCGGTATTCAATCAGTGCTAGGTACGGGTCACCAGCACTGTCCTGTGCTTTTGTCAGCATGTTTTTTATTGTCTGAACTGCTCTCTCAACTTGGCCATTTGACTGTGGGAAAGTGGGACTTGAATAGGTGTGTTTGAAACCCCACTCAGCACTGAAGTCCACCATCTCTTGGCTCACCAGCTGTCTGCCATTGTCGGAGAACCACTCATCTGGCACACCATGCCTTGCAAATATAGACTTCAGCCCAATGATGATGTGGGTGCTGTAGGTCGATACAGATTCGAACTTTGTTCGGTTTTGTTACAGTCACCATACTATTGACCCAATCTGTAGGCTCTGTCTGTTTGGTTATCACCCCCAAGTTTTCCATTCTATTCAGCTCTGTTTTAATTTTATCTTTTACCGCGACAGGTACTTTCCTGTTTTTGCTTGGTGACTTTATTGACAGGAATTTCAATCTCTTCATGTAGACTTTTTAGCTGACTCCGACTCAACTCACTGGCTCTGCAAATGTCTATTGCTTTATTTAGCGTGAAGTCCGGTTCTCTGAGTAGTCGTCCTCTCACTTGGTCATCTGTGATTCCACACACGATTCTATCGTATCAGTGAGTCGGTGAGGTGCTCAAACTCGCAGTCTTTCACTTTCTTTTTTAAATCAGTCACATGTAGGGTTGCAAAGGGTTGGAAAATTTCCGGTAAATTTCCGGAAACTTTCCGGAAACTTTCCATGGGAAGTTAAGCTGGGGAATTTTGGAAATATTCCAAATTGGAAACTTTCCATGGGAATTATGGGAATTATGGGAATTTATGGGAATTATTGGGAATTTATGGGAATTAACTGGAAATTGGGGGTAATTTAAACAAACTGTATCATATCCAAACATTAGCACCTAACTTACCAGCTAGCTAGCTACTGTGTTAATACATTTTTATTTAATATTTGCAAGTTAAACATTAATACCATTATAGATCAAATATATTTACCCCATAATATTATCAAAACTTACTTGACTTTATATAATCCGTGGGCTCAATAGTCTTGTGCTTTGAGCTCAAATGTGTGGCCTCCAGGCTTCAAGAAATCACCTGTGCATGTGATGGAGGAATGCACAGTGCATGTAGGGGGTATGGCCTCAATAGCCCTGCAGTAAGCTGTGTGCATGTGATGGAGGAATGCACAGTGCCTGTAGGGGGCGTGGCCTCAATAGCCCTGCAGTAAGCAATGTGCTGTGTGCATGTCATTGAGGAGTGTACTTGCATTGAATCTGGTTGTTTTAGCCAAGACTATGCTACAATATATTTCCCCCAACTATATTTAAGTTCCCTGTTAAGGGCCAACCTTCAATTCTGTAAATTTCTTATTTATTCCCGTTAATTCCCGTTAATTCCCATATATTCCCGTTAATTCCCATATATTCCCGTTAATTCCCATGGAAAGTTTCCAACTTTGAAAATTCCCGGAATTTTGCAACCCTAGTCACATGTGCATCAACAGTCTATGATATTCCTTGCAATCGAATAAAGAACAGGTGCCTCAAATACGTCATACATTTTTCCTTGGCTCACAATGTAGGCGGAAAAGTTCTTTCAGTGTATCATAGTCATCTACGTCTTCATCAAAGTCAAAAGTGTTATATACCTGAATTGCTTCGTCCCCGGCCACATGTAGGAACGTGGCTCTTTTCACTGCACCAGAATTTTCGTCGATTCCGCTGGCGACAAGAAACAGTTCAAATCTCTGGATCCAAACTCTCCAACTTTCCGCTAGATTTCCTTCTACACTTAATGAGGTCGGAGGTTTCATCTGCTCCATTTTGTCTTCCTATTTTTGTTTTACTTCAAGTTTTTACTCTGACACCATGTTATATATGACTTGGAAGAAGCCATTTCTAGAACAACAACTTTATTCTTCAACTGTCTCGATACCAACGGAGTAACACAAGAGTAGAGTCACAGTGCCGCCTAATGGTCACACAGAGTAATGCACTTTTTTCAAATATACTACATAGATGAAGAGGAAGACCGAAAGTTAAGGACAAACTGTAAACCTCACAAATACAGCCAAACAATCAACACTGGGAAGCACTTTTGACTTGTTAAAATCCTATCTTTTGTCCCTTTTTGTAATTCCAGAACTCCCACAAGAAAATGTTTGTAAGGTGGAGGAGGACGGGGTTTTCAGTGACCAGCACCTCGATAACCTGGAGAGGAGCTGCAACCCGGACCAGGAGGAACCAGGGCATCCACAGACTACAGAACTGGAGGAAGACTCCAGCGGTCAGGAGATGAAGCACGAGGACGTAGAGGTGGATGTCTCATTGGTCAATGTCGCTGATGTGAAAGTTGAAAATGGTGAACCAGGACCAAACTGTGGCCAGCTGCTGTTGCACACTTCTCCTGAAGTGCAAAACAAAGATGAGGAAGAGACTGAAAGTTTACACTCAGACTCCAGTAAAACTGCAGATCAGGAGCCAATGAGACGACATGGTGACCACGAAGATGCTGCTGTCCCGTCAGACAGCAACTGTAAATCAAAGCTGACCAGGACCCACATGGAGAAGAAGGCCTTTTCTTGCAGCACTTGCAGGAAAGAGTTGTAATTTAATGGATCACTTGAAGATCCACACTGGCGAAAGGCCGTACCTGTGCAACACCTGCGGAAGAACCTTTACTCAATTATCAGCTCTTAAAAGCCACATAACCACGCACACGGGCGAGAAGCCCTACATCTGCAAAACATGTGGAAAAAGCTACACAGAACGTTGTAACCTGGTGGTTCACTCGAGGACTCACACCGGCGAAAGGCCGTACCTGTGCAACACCTGCAACAAAACCTTTACTAAATCATCAACTCTTAATCAGCACATAACCACACACACGGGCGAGAAGCGATATTTGTGCGAGACGTGCAACAAAGGTTTTAGCCGCAGAAGTAATTTGCTGAATCACATGAAAAATCACCCGGAGGAGAAGTCTGGTGACTCGTGACAAATGAAGCTCATGTTGTCGTCCTCCGGGGGCAGCTGTCCACTCCTGTCTGACCCACAGAAGAAGAACCCGCAGAAGTCCAACCACCACCTCCTGTGGCTGATGAGCCTAATCCCCTCCCCACAAGGGTTGCAGGTTCAACCCGGATTTATGCTTCTCCGTCAACTTGACACAGAGGGAGCGATGTGGTTGTGTACATTTTTTAAAGTTCTGCATTAAGTTTGTTTGAATCCCTGTTCCTTCTTAAAACTGTGTTATTTGTTGCTGTTGGTAACTTGCCGTCTCCACGGTGCAAATAAAGAGCTGTTAGTATGTGCTGAAGTTTCTTTAAACGTGACAGTTTATTTCGTTCATCTACAAAGCCTCTCTCACACGTCCTTTTCCCGTCTGTTTCTTCTTCACTCACATTCTTTGTAAAGTTAATCTGCAGCTCCATGTTGTTAAATTCTCTCCATCCACGTCGGGATCATATTCCAGGAAGAGGACAGACTTTGGATTTAACCCTTTTATATCAGACATCTGTTTAGAAGTAAATGTCTTTTTACCTCAACTCATATTTAGTCAGAAATAATCATGAAAAATGTAATTAAGTTTTCATTTTAGATGGATGAATCATTTTATTGTTTATAATTCTGGAATATTACACTCTCCATATGTAGAAAGAGCAGCAGTGCCCCCTGGTGGTGAGTTATAAAAGCTCAACATAAACCCAAGAGTGAACAATCTAACTCAATAATAAAAACACAAATAAAAAAAGACTTTAGTGCATCAACAAGAGGAAAGTTGTCAGTGATGCAGATTATTGGTACAGCGTGATCAGTACAACCTGCATTTAGCTCAGAAAACAATGTGGAAAGAGAAATATCATCAAATGAAGTTGAAAAGTGGAGATGCACTTTTGTCCTTTATCCTCAACTTCCTCAATCATGTCATTTTGATCCAGTTTGTTATTTCACTGGTCTTGGCTTCATCAAGAATCATGAATTGAACTGAAAAAAAGTTTATTGAACCAATTAGTATTTTGAGTTGTGGAGATTAATGATATTAAGACATTTTACTAAATACCTAAAACTTAATTAGAATGTAAGATAAATGTATAAGAATTTGAATAAATGCAATGTAAAATTAAGATCTTAAACACATCTGACTTAATTTAAATAAGTATAATTTTGAAAAATAATTTTGATTTCTATAAAAGAAAATACAAAATCATGACTCAGTTTTTATTTTCATTAATTCTTTTATGATTCTACACATTTACCATAATGTTAAATGTAAAATTTAGACCAGTATCTACTTTGAACATATACTGAATTCTTTTATTTTTTTTAACCACACAGTTGCAATAAATAATGGTGTGCATTCATGTCCATCTATGGGAAGAATAAACCCAAACCTTTGATTTAAGGTTTAAAAGTGCAGTTTAATGGGCAGCTCGGTGGCGTAGTGGGTTAAGTAGCGGCTCATGTACTGAGGCTGCAGTCCTCCTGCAGCGGTCCTAGGTTCAAATCCCGGCCATGTCATCCCCATTCTCTCTCTCTACCCCCTTCCTGTCTGCAACTTGAATAAAGGGCCACAAGAGACGCAAAAAAAATGAAATGCTGTTTAATGAAACCTTCACAGTATCAAGTGCAAATCTTGAACATGAAACTTTGCTCATATCAACTAATTCAGCATTTGACGTTAGAAACAGCCAATCATACCTGCCCTAGAAACAGAATATTTGCAACAGCTGCCAGCCTGTTTCATCAACTCTCTCTCTGATACAGGTACAGTTAAAAGTGATGACATTCCCCTTCAAAATATTAACATGGACAACATCAAGTGCATCCTAAAAACACCTTCATGATACTTTGTTTGGGTGGAGAGGCTGAAACACACTGAGATATAACAGCCATCATTTCTTAACTAGCCAGAAATCCTGAGAGGGAAGCTTGATTTTGAGAGTCAAACATAATGTTTAGTTTTGGGAAATTCCTGCAAAAAAAAACTTTGGAAGTTCCAAAAATGTTTTCATATGTATTATTTTGAAGCCCATTGCAATAAAAGTTTCTTAACAACATAAATGTTTTATGACAAATAATAAAGAAAACATGAATTACAAAATATTTTTCTTTTATTTATTGATATTAACAATCAGAAGCTTATCATATAAATTGCATCAGCTCTCATTGTGTCGGAAAAAATAAAACTCTTTCTAAACCTTCTTGCTTGTGTTGTTTTCTCAGATGTAAATCACTTTGGATAAAAGCGTCTGCTAAATGACAGAAGTCGTAGTAAACCAGTGATGAAAAGAATGTTGTATGCATTTTGTTCTAATTACTTTCGTTGGTAAATGAAATACTTACTGTAACTGCGAGAAGGAACTATGTCATTTGTTCAGACTCCACTGCAGCCCTTCAAAGTTTGACTTCAAAGAAATCAATAAGAGAAGATCTAGTGTTGGAAATATTAATGGTGTTGTGGAGGTTATGCAGAACTGGAATTACTGTGCAGTTTTGTTGGGTTCCTGCCCACATGGGTGTTGATGGCAATGAGAAAGCAGACAATATTGCTAAAAGAGCATTGAAATTGAGTAGTGAGGTAATTATGGAAATTCCTTTTGGTAAAGGTGAAGCAAAATCATGAATGAGAAAGGCAGTGAGGGATTCATGGCAGAAGGTGTGGGACAACGGTGTAAAAGGGAGACATTTTTATAACATACAGAAGTCAATTAACGTGAAGGTTTTCAAAGGAAAGTGTAGGAGAGAGGAAGTCATCATTTCTAGATTAAGATTAGGTCATACTAGTTTAAAATCAACTCTGTATTTAATGTCAAAGTCCGTGTGTGATAAATGTGATGAGTGTGATGTCACAGAGAATGTAGAGCATGTGATTCTTAAATGTGGCAAGTATGAGGTAGAAAGGAACGCTTTAAGAGACAGGATGTACGAGCTGGGACGGGAATGGAGTTTAGTAGGTTATTAGGGAGGAGTGAGGTGATGAGGGATTGTTATAAGGAAATCCTTGTCTTTCTTAAAGATGCAGGGATAGATAATAAGATTTAAATGTGATTATCTTATTTTATTTAGGTATTTCCTTTTTTCCCCCTTTAAGTTAGACTGTAACCTGGTGTAATAATGATCCTGATGTTACACACTCCGGTACAGCAGGTGGCGGTAGAACCTAATAACGTTGGTTGTGATCCGCCATTAAACCTAGAGAAGAAGAAGGAGAGGACGGTTGAAGGGGAGGCGGAAGCGGATGGTGACGTGGCGAGAGTGGTAGCGCGGTAGGATTGAACATTTGTTTTGGCGGATTTGCATAAACTGTACTCTGACTGTGAAATTATGACATCTAGCTCGGATGGATTGGATAATGAAATGGATTGGACGATAAATCAATCTAGGAAACAGAAAAGGACTGTGCCAGAGAGAAGCTCACGAGACAGAGCGAAAAGTTGGTCGGATGACAGCGAGGCCAGGGCTGGGAAAAAGTCTAGAAATAATGAAAGGCGGATAAATATGGATCAAGCTCAGGAAAGCGACTGGAAAGTTATGATCGAATTCTACCAGGATGGTGGGCACTATCACCCAATCAAACTTACCAAAATAATCGAGGAAGAAATTGGTAGAATAAAATTCGCCAGGTTTATGAACAACAAACGAGTGCTGATACATGCAACCAGTAAACAACAACAAGAAAAAATACTTAGAATGTCAACACTTAAAGGAGAAAGGATGAAAGCTCATATTCCTGGAGCAATGGCAAGCGTGAGAGGAGTTATCTCAGGAGTCCCACTAAGCATGACAATGGAAGATGTGAAAAAAGAGATAAAAGGAGGAAAAGTGACTGAGGCCACAAGGCTCAAAAGTAAAAGGGATGGCACACTGAAGGAAACCCCGTCAGTAGTACTTCAGTTTGAAAAAGATGTACCAAATGCAGTACAGATGGGATATGTGAATTACCCAGTGAGGGAATATATACCAAAGCCACTCAGGTGTTATGCCTGCCAGAGAATGGGACACACAGCGCAACAGTGCAAAGGTAAACTAAGGTGTGCAAGATGTGGAGGGCCACATGAGTATGGAAAATGTGACAAAGATTCCAAGATACAATGTTGTAACTGTGGAGGAGAGCACAGTGCTGCCTATGGAGGATGTGTAGTGCAGAGGGAAGCCAGAGAGGCCCAGAGAATTAAAATAACTGAAAAAGTTTCATATGCAGAAGCACTGAAGAAAGTTAGGGGGACAGGAACAAATGATGAAAGATTTAGTGGAATGACACAAAGACATGTAGCTCAGAGGGACAGTAAAACAACAGATAATCAGGACAAAACCCAAACCCCAGTGATGGCCCAAAATGTCTGCACGCACAAATGTAAAGTTAACGATGAAACACTAGTGGTGAACAAAGTGAACTTTGTGGTCTTCATCTGCCACACCATTAATGTTACGACACAACTGAAAAGGAAAAGTGACAGGATCAAGGCCATTGTGGAAGCAGCAGAAACATTTCTGGATATGAAAGATGTGAAAGCAGACCAGATACATGCACTACTAAAGGAAAATGAAGCTGCAGGAAATACACATGTGGAGGGTTAATATATTGATGATGGTTCTACACATACTTCAGTGGAATGCAAGAAGTCTTATAGCAAACGGACAAGAATTTAAAAAGTTCATCCATGATTTAGATACAGTTCCAGATATTATTTGTGTACAGGAAACTTGGCTACAGCCCCAGCTAGATTTTATAATTCCAGGGTTCAGTTCCATAAGACATGATAGAAATAACCAACATGGAGGAGGGTGTGCTACTTTTTTCAAAGATGGACTGGCCTATAGGGAGATTCCCTCCCCTGAGGATATTGAATGTACTGTAGCAGAAATTTATAGCTCAAGAGAAGAAGGAAACATTAAGTTAATTAACTTTTATAATCCATGTAGAAACTTAACTGTTGAAAGCTTCAAGGAATTGGCAGGGATCGTAGCTAAGAGAGAAATATGGTGTGGAGATTTCAATGCACACAGCAGTTTATGGGGTAGTACTCACACGGATAACAATGGGGATGTAGTGGAAGAAATGATGGATGAAAGGTCTTTAGTGTGTCTTAACAGTGGAATAGGTACAAGAGTGGATGTGAACAGGGGTACGATGTCATGTTTGGATCTGACAATGGTGTCAGATAGACTGGTGAATGCGTGTGAGTGGTATGTTAAGAATAATTCAACCGTAGGAAGTGATCACTTCCCTGTGATAACTATTGTAAATACAAGTGTATGCCTTCAGGAAGGGAATACGTTCACCAGGTGGTGCTTTGTTAAGGCAGACTGGGAAAAATGTAAGATGTGTTGTAAAGAGTCAGTACATTTGATTACACTAGAAGGAGACATAGAGGAGTGCACGGATCAGATTACAGAACATATTCTAAATGCAGCAAACTTGAGCATACCAAAAAGAACTACAAAGGGCAGGAAGAAAGTGGTACCGTGGTGGAACGAGGAATGCAGCAGAGCAATTAAAGAACGAAACAAAGCATTCAGAGCACTGAAGAAAAATTTATCACAAGAGAATATTATAGATTATCAAAGGAAAAAGGCAGTGGCTCGTAGGATCATTAAATACACTAAAAAGAGTACATGGAGAGATTTTTGTGCCACCTTAGGCAGAGGGGTCAAGCTGGGGGATGTATGGTCTATGCTCAAGCGAATGAGTGGGAAAAGGAAGTCAGCTTTAATACCAGCACTAGTAGATGGGGAGAAAATGGCAGTGTCAGACAAAGAGAAGGCTGATGTATTAGGTACAGCATTTGCTGCAGTTCATAATGGGGAGCACATTGGTGAATTACACAGGCAGCAGAAAGACCGCATATGCAGAGAAAATGAGAAAGTGAGAGAGAAGAAAGAAGATGACATGTCAACGTTGAATATGGACCTAACAAGTCCAGAACTTAAAATAGCCTTACAAGGTACAGGGTATACGGCACCAGGACAGGACCAGTTATGTTATGCCATGTTCCGGCAGCTACCAGAGGAATCTTTAAAAATGGTGTTGAGACTGTTTAATAAAATATGGAGGGAGGGAACTCTGCCCAGTGGCTGGAAAAGAGCAATAATATTGCCATTTAATAAACCTGGGAAGAATCCTAATAATCCTAGTAACTATAGACCCATAGCCTTGACGTCTCACTTATGTAAATGGATGGAGAAGATAATTGTTATGAGGCTGTCATATGTTCTGGAACAGAGAGGGCTATTTAATAATTCTCAGAGTGGATTTAGGAAAGGACGATCCACAATGGATGCTCTAGTTAGAGTTAGTAATGAAGTAGAAAAGACAATGAAAATGAAAGAGTTAAGGATAATTGTATATTTTGATATAGAAAAAGCATATGACTCCATGTGGAGGGATGGGTTGCTTATCAAATTAAGTAGAATGGGTATTGGAGGGAGATTATATAACTGGATTATGGACTTCTTAACAGGAAGGAAATTTAATGTCAAGGTTGGAACAGAAGTTTCTAAAGATTATAAAATTGAAAATGGTATTCCCCAGGGAAGTGCAATCAGCCCTGTTCTGTTTAATGTAATGATCAATGATATTTTTACAAAGTTAGATGGATGCATCGAATCAGCGCTATACGCAGATGATGGGGCCATATGGATGAGGGGAAAAAATGTGTCACATGTCTTCAGGAATATCAGGAAAGCAATAGAAAAAGTGGAAAAGTGGTCGTATGAATGGGGGTTCAAAATGTCAACCAGCAAGTCATGTTACATGATCTTTACAAACAAGCGTAAGATTGACAATGAGAAGTTAACACTTTATGATCAGCCGATGGAGAGGGTGAATGAGTTCAAGTACCTGGGCCTATATCTAGACCACAAATATATATGGAAAGCACACAATGAACATTTGGCAACAAAGTGCAAAAAGGTTATTAATTTACTACGGGCTGTAGCAGGCTGTGACTGGGGGGCAGATAAAAAATCATTAATTGACATATACAGGGCAGTTATGAGATCAACAATAGATTATGGCAGTATAGTTTACGGAGCAGCAGCTAAAACTTCATTACAAAAAGTAGACAGACTGCAGTATAGAGCACTGAGAATTTGCATAGGAGCCATTAGGTCAACACCCATAAACGCAATATTAATAGAAGCAGGAGAGACACCACTGGATTTAAGAAGGGATAAACTGGCACTTACATACTGGATAAGATTAAAAGGGAGTGGGGAAGAAAACCTTACAACGAGGACAATAAAGGACTGTTGGGAATACTCTAAATTCCAGAGACATGGGTTTGGGTGGTCAAGGGATGAAAGGTTGAGAAGATATGCAATGGAGACATTAAAATTCACTAAATACACACCTATGAGTAACATACCTCCTTGGCTATTCCCAGAAGCAAAAGTAGACATGAGCATACTGGAACGGAAAAAAGAATGGAGAATGAACGAAGTAGGAGGTAAAGCGAGTATTTACCTGAGAAATAGTTACTACAACTACCTGGAAATATACACAGATGGGTCAAAAAATCAAAAGGATTGTGTAGGAATAGGTGTATTTATCCCTGAGTTTGATGTGAATGTCTCTAAAAGATTATCCAACCAACTATCAGTATACACAGCAGAAATGGTGGCAGTCTACATTGGGTTACAGTGGGTGGAAGAGGTTAGTCCTGATAAGGTGGTGGTGTGCACAGACTCAATAGCGGTATTAGAAAGTATAAAATCAACAACAACGTGCAGAGAAGATTTACTCATCGATATTTCTCACATTTTATTAAGATTACACAGATGTGGCATAGATGTTCAGTTCTGTTGGGTACCAGCACATGAGGGAGTAACAGGGAACGAGGCTGCTGATAAACTAGCAAAAATGGCTCTACATAAGGAAATAACATTACCAGTTCCACTAGGAAAAGGAGAAGGTAAAGCAATAATTAAAAAGAAAGGAATGGAAATATGGCAGAAAAGGTGGGAGGAAGATCAGAAAGGACAGGGATATCACATAATACAAAAGACTATAATAACAAAGAATTATACTGAAAGGAACAGAAGGGATGAAACAGTTATAACAAGACTCAGACTGGACCACACAGGACTAAATGGCACCTTGCATGTAATGGGAAAAAGGGATAGTGATAAATGTGAGAACTGTGGAATAAAAGAAAATGGTGAACATATCCTAATGCACTGTAACAGGTATAAAATAGAAAGAGAGCGGCTACAGGAAAAAGTGAGAGAGGCAGGACGTGAGTGGAATTTGAAGGGGATACTGGGAACAGAGGGAGATGGGGGTGAAATCACCAGAAAGGCACTAATTAATTTCCTAAAAAACATTAGGCTGATAAACAGAATTTAAACCGGGCTAAATGAAATAATTTCACACACTCTTGTACAGTAGGTGGCGGTATGCACCTGAAAGTTGCTTGCGATCCGCCAATAAACTGAGAGAAGAAGAAGAAGAAGAAGGAGAGGACGGTTCTGTTGTTTCCTTTCTTTTTCCTCTTCAACAATGTCTAAGGTGAATTATCTGAGAGAGTTTATCGGTCAGCGACTAACAGCAGCTGCTGTAGAAATATTGTCAGTGTTTGAAAAAAGCATCTTGGAGTATGAAGAAGAGCTCGACCGTCAGCGCAGACTGTTGGACCTCGCCTGGAAACCTGAAATCAGACTCCACAGAGTCGGTACGTAACCCTGGAAAGTTGAATGAATGAACACATGAGTATGACTCCTACAAGATCCCTTTGTTTCCAGTTAAAAGCCGTGGTGATGAAGCAAACCAACTAAATGGGAAACTCCCCAGCTCAAGCAGCTGCTGATGTGGGATTCGGAAACATCCCGAACTAACTTGTTGTTCTGTTTACTTGGTGCTGCCTTTCATGCTCCATTCAGACTCTGGACCAGACTGATATTTCACACTTTACACTTAATCCTTTATTCTGTAGAAAAGATGCAGATCACAGTGGCTCCGTGTAGATTTTCTCTTTTTTTAGAGCAAATCCACATTGGAAGAATAATAACAAAATTAACTGTGTTAAAAGCTTTGTATAAACCAAGAAAGATTCCCAAAGCGTATTCATTATTATTGATTGCAGTGAGAATTTTATCAACCAATTGAAGTATAGCCATTTCTGTAGAATGATTTTTCCTAAATCCATATTGGTGTTTATACAGTATATTACAGTCCTGCAAATGTTTCATCATTCTGTTATAGACCAATTTCTCCAGGATCTTTGAGAAACATGGGAGAACAGAAATGGGCGGGTAGTTACTAAATACACTATGGTCTCCAGATTTGTAAACAGGGACTACTTTGGTACAGAGGTGGAAAAAGTACAAAAATATTGTACTTAAGTAAAAGTACAAATTTTCTGCTTGAAAATTACTTAAGTAAAAGTAAAAAGTACCCATTAAGAACATTACTTAAGTAAAAGTATAAAAGTACCTCAACTTAAATATAATAAAGTACCAAAAGTACATGGTGTAAAATGTACTTAAGTACAAAAGTACAAAGTACAAAATTCAAAGTACAAAATTATTTTCAAAAGGATTGCAAAGAAATGAAGAATCCAAGAATTTGCTTACAACTCTAAATAATGGTGATATTATTCTGACCCCTTTAGCGTTTTTTTTTTTTTTAGTGTTTGTTTCCATTACCCCATTTTAATTCCTCCCTTTGCTCATCACTGCTGCTGTACCCCATTGGCCCCGCTGACAGGTTCACCCCCAGCCTGTAGTATGCAGTGACAACATTAAGCAACCCCAGCTGAAGGAGGATGAGACTTTTGAACTTTTAAATGCCAAAACCACCTTAGAAGGGGTGGAATCAAAGAATGGTGCGCATGGACACGCGTCGGCTGCCACTCAAGGCTGATTTATGGTTCCGCGTTACACCAACGCGGTACCCTACGGCGAGGCTCTGCGTCGATTTAACGCGGAACCATAATTCAGGCTTCAGTCCTCATCGGTACTCGACGCGACGGCGGTTCCTCCGGCCTTCCGGCCCGCCTCTGCGGCGCAACTCTCCCGGGAGCTGTGGCTCCTTCTCGGTATATTCACGCGCCCCCCTACCTTCCCGTCCGCCTTATGGTTCCGCGTTAAATCGACGCACACCTTACGCCGTAGGCTACGGCGTAGGGTGTGCGTCGCCGCGTACCCTACGCCGTAGCTCTGCGCCGGTGTAACGCGGAACCATAAATCAGCCCCCGCTGTGCTGTTCTTTAATTTGTAGCGAGTAACGACGTGTCCAATTTTAAATATAGCGGATTAAAAGTACGATTTTTTTCCTTGAAAATGTAACGAAGTAAAAGTAAAAGTACAGAAAAATGAAAGTATCAATAAAAGTACAAATTCTCAAAAATCTTACTTAAGTACAATAACGAAGTACTTGTACTTTGTTACTTTACACCACTGCTTTGGTAATTTTGAGGTCATTGGGTATTATTCCTGTTTCTAGAGATTTGGTGAAAATATGGCCGCCTAATGGTCACACAGAGTAATGCACTTGTTTTCAAATATACTACATAGATGAAGGGGAAGACCGAAGGTTCAGGACAAACTTTAAACCTCACAAATACAACCAAACAATCAACACTGGGAAGCACTTTTGACTTTTTATAATCCTATCTTTTTGTCCCTTTTTGTAATTCCAGAACTCCCACAAGAAAATGTTTGTAAGGTGGAGGAGGACGGGGTTTTCAGTGACCAGCACCTGGATAACCTGGAGAGGAGCTGCAGCCCGGACCAGGAGGAACCAGGGCATCCACAGACTACAGAACTGGAGGAAGACTCCAGCAGTCAAGAGATGAAGCACGAGGACGTAGAGGTGGATGTCTCATTGGTCAATGTCGCTGATGTGAAAGTTGAAAATGGTGAACCAGGACCAAACTGTGGCCAGCTGCTGTTGCACACTTCTCCTGAAGCTCAAAACAAAGATGAGGAAGGGACTGAAAGTTTACGCTCAGACTCCAGTAAAACTGCAGATCCGGAGCCAATGAGACGACACGGTGACCACGAAGATGCTGCTGTCCCATCAGACAGTAACTGTAAATCAAAGCCGACCAGGACCCACACGGGGAAGAAGGTATTTTCTTGCAGAACTTGCAGGAAAGAGTTTAGTAGAAGTAGTACTTTAGTGGATCACATGAAGATCCACACTGGCGAAAGGCCGTACCTGTGCAACACCTGCGGAAAATCGTTTACTAAATCATCAGATCTTAAACGCCACATAACCACGCACACGGGCGAGAAGCCCTACATCTGCAAAACATGTGGAAAAAGTTACAGGCTACGTTCCACCTTGGTGGTTCACTTGAGGATCCACACTGGTGAAAAGCCATACCTGTGCAACACCTGCGGCAAAACCTTTACTCAATCATCACTTCTTAAAAACCACATAACCACGCACACGGGCGAGAAGCCCTACAGCTGCAAAACATGTGGAAAGAGTTACAGGCAACATTCCCACCTCATGGTTCACTTGAGGATCCACACGGGCGAGAAGCCCTACATCTGCAAAACATGTGGAAAAAGTTACAGGCAACGTTCCAACCTGGTCATTCACTCGAGGATCCACACCGGTGAAAGGCCGTACGTGTGCAACACGTGCAGCAAAACCTTTACTCTATTATCAACTCTTAAGCGCCACATAACCACGCACACGGGTGAGAAGTGATATTTGTGCAAGACGTGCAACAAAGGTTTTAGTCGCAGAATTGATTTGCTGAGTCACATAAAAAGTCACCCGGAGGAGAAGTCTGGTGACTCGTGACAAATGAAGCTCATGTTGTCGTCCTCCGGGGGCAGCTGTCCACTCCTGTCTGACCCACAGAAGAAGAACCCGCAGAAGTCCAACCACCACCTCCTGTGGCTGATGAGCCTAATCCCCTCCCCACAATGGTTGCAGGTTCAACCCGGATTTATGCTTCTCCGTCAACTTGACGCAGAGGGAACGATGTGGTTGTTTTTTTAAAGTTCTGCATTGAGGTTGTTTGAATCCCTGTTCCTTCTTAAAATCGTATTATTTGTTGCTGTTGGTAACTTGCCATCTCCACGATGCAAATAAAGAGCTGTTAGTATGTGCTGAAGTTTCTTTAAACGTGACAGTTTATTTCGTTCATCTACAAAGCCTCTCTCACACGTCCTTTTTCCCGTCTGTTTCTTCTTCACTCACATTCTCTTTGTAAAGTTAATCTGCAGCTCCATGTTGTTAAACTCTCTCCATCTACTCCGTTCAGAGGTTATACAGTATATTGTGATGTTATACATAGTTCGCTGAAACCTGTTAAAGGCTTTATACATTTTAAAATCTGAGCTGCGCGTACATCAGATTATCGTGATAATTCATGGGACAAACTAAGTCAAAACAATGTAATTAAAATGATCCATGCTGTGTTATTGTAACTATACGTTACAACATTTGTGTACGTTTTTCATTATTATTATTATTATCATTATAATCATATTATCATTATTATATTATATTATTTAAATAATATAAAATTAACAATATTATTTAGTCACATGTATACAATCAAGTTGTACTAGATTTACAACTCGTCTGACACATGATTTATAATAAAGCTGATGTTGAGATCCGTGTTGAAGCTGCAGATCTGCAGGTTGGAGAGCAGGGGCCTGTACTACGAAGCGGGATTTGGGGTTAGCGAGGTAACTTCAGGTTTAACCCTGGGTTTTCAGGACTACGACGGTGGTTCACTTCTTAGCGGGGCACATCGCCATGGTAACTTATGCTGAACCGCTAACCTGCTCCGGAGCAGGTTATGTTCGAGATACAGATCGCCGGGTGTAAAAGCACCGCCCACTGACCAATCAGCTCTATGAACGATCCAAAAAAAAAGGAAAAAAAGAAAAAAGAGGTGGAGGAGAAAATAAAAAATAAATCAATCAATGAATAAATAAAACAAATCATCACCCAAAATCCGATGTACAGTCAATCCAAAACTAATACCAATTAAATAAATAAATCAAGAAGAAATGAAAAAGAAGATGCATTTGTAAGGGGATAGCAAAAAAGGGATTTTCAATTTCGTCCCTCGAACATTCTGAGAAGTCACTTTAAAATACTAAATACCCCCCTCCTGAAAAAATAAAAAATTAAATAAAATAAATAAAAAAACCCAATTCTTTGGTACAGCATCAGCACAAGTTATCGGCCAACAACAATAGTTATAGAACCAATATATACAGACTGTCTCAGAAAATTAGAATATTGTGATTTTCTGTAATGCAAACACAAAAACAAAAAAAATGTCATACATTCTGGATTCATTACAAATCAACTGAAATATTGCAAGCCTCTTATTATTTTAATATTGCTGATCATGGTTTACAGTTTAAGATTAAGATTCCCAGAATATTCAAATATATGTTTATATCCCTATGAATTTACGCATTTATACAGTCAGCGATCTTTTGCCAGCTGTCTTTCCTGCATTTTGCAGCTGCAACTGTGTTGCTTTTTGCCTGTATTATATGCCTATACTCATCATATTTCCGTAAAATTATTGTTTGCTCTTTGCTACTGAAATAAGCGGCTCTGACAGCGGACTTCTCCATGCTTGCGATTGGTCATGCGCTGAAAACACTGCCCCTTTTATGTGCACGCGCTCATATCCAGATTGGAGAAACCTGGGTTGATATACCGAGTTGATAACCGCCGTCGTGTGACCGCTTAGCGTGATTGCAATTGTCCGGGTTAGTGAATCTGGATAAGGAAAAGATATCCTGGATATGTTGAACTTGCTTCGTAGTACAGGCCCCAGGAAGAAGAGGGAGGATCATCGGGATCAGATTCCAGGAATAGGACACACTTTGGATTTAACCCTTTTATATCAGACATCCGTTTAGGAGTAAATGTCTTTTTACCTCAACTCATATTTAGTCAGAAACAATCATGAAAATGTAATTAAGTTTTCATTTTAGATGGATGACTTATATTGTTTATAATTCTGGAATATTACACTCTCCATATATAGAAAGAGCAGCAGTGCCCCCTGGTGGTGATTTATAAAAGCTCAACATAAACCCAAGAATGAAAAATCTATCATAATAATAATAAAAACACAAATAAAAAAAGACTTTAGTGCATCAACAAGAGGAAAGTTGTCAGTGATTCAGATTATTGATACAGCGTGATCAGTACAACCAGTATTTAGCTCAGAAAACAATGTGGAAAGAGAAATGTCATCAAATGAAGTTGAAAAGTGGAGATGCACTTTTGTCCTTTATCCTCAACTTCCTCAATCACGTCATTTTGATCCAGTTTGTTATTTCACTGGTCTTGGCTTCATCAAATGACACATCCAGGGACAGAAGCCGTGCATAGGTGTTCATCCTGTCCAGGTGTTGGAAGGTGAAGTGAAGCCGAAGCCATCGCTTCATCCACTGATCTGTTGGCACGGTAGGAAAACTGATAGGAATCCACTGTGTCAGGAACCATGGAGTTGATGTGGGTTAAAAAAAGAACATCTGCTCTGTTGGTCTCTGGAGAAGGTTTAATGAAAATGTCTCTCCACATTTCTAGTCCATGAAAGAAGCAGATTTTATGTCCATCAAATGCAGTTGCCATTGTTTTTGATAACTTCCTGCCACAAGGAGCCTCAGAGACTGAAGCACAGGTTGGAGATTCCTTCTGTAGCAGAAACTTGCACTTCCTCAAAACCTTGTGCAACAAGCCTGGCTTTTGGTACCAGTCCATTTTCCATCTCTTTCAAAGTGCAAACTCAACGAGTGGAGATGCACTTTTGTAATAATAATAATAATAAAATAATATGATAATGGAGGGAGGACTTTGAATGAATGAAAGAATTAATGAAATGAAAACTGCAAAAGTCATCCCACTGTACAGAACTGGAGACAGACACCAAATCACTAATTACAGGCCTGATTCTTTACTCCCAACATTTTCTAAGATCTTAGAAAAAGTATTTATTTACAGATTGGACAAATTAATGCCAATCAAAAGGCCACGCCCCTAATTACGGATTAAACTTCTTGCTTTATATAATTCCAACCTGCCACAATACGAGGAAAAAGAGGCTTCAAACCCCTGCAGAAAACCTGTGGGTGATTCATGCATGAATGAACCGTCATTCTGAGTTTGGGGGTTAGTTTGGGATCTTTATTCCCTCTAGTGGTTAAATGTTGGAAACTGCAGCTTTAAATGAGTCTTGTATATCTATATATTTCACACCAAAATCAGTTTGATAGTTTGATATTTAAATGTTTTGATGTCTCAAAGACTTACCATGTGTATTATTTTGAAGCCCATTGCAATAAAAGTTTAACAACATAAATGTTTCATGACAAATAATAAAGTACACATGAATTCAAAAATATTTCTTTTTTTTATTGATATTAACAATCAGAAGCTTATCATACGAGACTTTCTCAGAAAATTTGAATATTGTGATAAAGTTCTTTATTTTCTGTAATGCAATTAAAAAAAACAAAAATGTCATACATTCTGGATTCATTACAAATCAACTGAAATATTGCAAGCCTTTTATTATTTTAATATTGCTGATCATGGTTTACAGTTTAAGATTAAGATTCCCAGAATATTCTATTTTTTTTAGATAGGATATTTGAGTTTTCTTAAGCTGTAAGCCATGATCAGCAATATTAAAATAATAAAAGGCTTGCAATATTTCAGTTGATTTTCAATGAATCCAGAATGTATGACATTTTTGTTTTTGTAATTGCATTACAGAAAATCACAATATTCTAATTTTCTGAGAGAGTCCTGTATAAATTGCGTCAGCTCTCATTGTGTCGGAAAAAATAAAACTCTTTCTAAACCTTCTTGCTTGTGTTGTTTTCTCAGATGTAAATCACTTTGGATAAAAGCGTCTGCTAAATGACAGAAGTCGTAGTAAACCAGTGATGAAAAGAATGTTGTATGCATTTTGTTCTAATTACTTTCGTTGGTAAATGAAATACTGACTGTAACTGCGAGAAGGAACTATGTCATTTGTTCAGACTCCACTGCAGCCCTTCAGATTTTGACTTCAAATAAAACAACAAGAGAAGATCTAGTGTTGGAAATATTAATGGTATTGTGGAGGTTATGCAGAACTGGAATTACTGTGCAGTTTTGTTGGGTTCCTGCCCACATGGGTGTTGATGGCAATGAGAAAGCAGACAATATTGCTAAAAGAGCATTGAAATTGAGTAGTGAGGTAATTATGGAAATTCCTTTTGGTAAAGGTGAAGCAAAATCATGAATTAGAAAGGCAGTGAGGGATTCATGGCAGAAGGTGTGGGACAACGGTGTAAAAGGGAGACATTTTTATAACATACAGAAGTCAATTAACGTGAAGGTTTTCAAAGGAAAGTGTAGGAGAGAGGAAGTCATCATTTCTAGATTAAGATTAGTGTAGAGCCTGTACCAATAGGCTATACTCAGGGCAACAGGTTGATTTTGTTTGGACGCGTGCTTCTCATAAATGCAAACGCTCAGACTTATGATCCGGGTCGGATATGCCAATCCATTTATTTTCTTGATCAGCAGTAGTCAAAGCAAAAGTAATTCCACTATTTAAAGTAAACATAAACTTATGACAGAACGCCACTCTCTGTCTTGCACGGTTGCACGGTTGCACGGTCAAAAACTGTTTGTCTTCCCCCTGTCGCACCTGAGTGCAATCACCACCCAGGGGGCTTATAATGGTTACCAGGACAACCACCCACCTGGCTGATTGACAGGCTAATCATGACGTAACAAAAAAGGGGGTATGACAACTCATATTCAGCTAAATAAATAAAACAATAAATCAAAGTATTTTGGCTCCAACACACCGGCCCCTAATTGAGAACTGCAGGAAGCCGTGAACAATTCAATTCAATATACACAATGGAGCCAATATTTATACAAAAAACTCAAAACAAAACAATCCTCTCGTAGAGGTTTAAGTGTCTGCTGTTTGAATCAAGCAAAGCTTGGTTACTGATATGTCCAGTGTACTGGTTCTGGTCTTTGATTCTCTGATGGATGATGTCTTCCAGCTGTAGTGTAGTCTCTTCAGTGATGGCGGGAGCCATCCTTGCTGTCTGCTCAAACTCCACATCTTCCTCAAGCATGCTGTTCACAGGACGGGTCTGCGCCATCACCTTTCCCGACAGCTGCCACGGCTTCTATGTGAGAGCTGCTTTCTCCAGCTCCTCCATCTTCTGCCACATCTTTTCTTGCCGCTTCTCAAATGAAGACTTTACTTTAGGCTTGTCTGTGGTTGGTGCTTTTCCTCCAAAAATGTCCCTGTCATCATCATTATCATCATCATCATCATCATCATCATCATCATCAGAAGGCAGGTCCCGAAAATAGTCCAATCCATCCTTGAGCTTCCTGGTGAAGTTTCTGTCAATTTCCTTTTCCTTTCGGTCCCAGTTTCCCTTCCCCCCAAAGGGATCAACGTGGGAAACCTCAATGTAACGACCCCCTATGTAGTCTTTATTCTTCTTCTTTCCCACTTCTTCTTCAGAGCGTAAATCTACATAGACGTAACCTGTTCTATTCCCACTTTCATTCTTGCCAATCCTGACTGCTATAGGCTTCAGCGGGGGCATGAATTCTCTGATTTGTTGCCTTTTAATACTGAACAGGATTCCTCTGGGCTTCACTGTTAAACCTGTCGTCGGCTCCATCTCCTGTTTGGCCGTTTTCTTCACTTTGCTCTGCTTATCATCAGCGGCAGGGTTAGTTTTTGAGATGGTTTCTCTGTCACTGCTCTCATAGGCACTATCCGGTTGCTGAACAGGATCGCCATCCTCTTTTTCATCATCACCGTCCTTCATCTCATCTGCCTCCTCTTTGGTGTCCTCTGTTTTTGTCATCTTAAAGTCATGGTTGTACTGATTCTGTAGCAACTCCTTCAGGTGTGTTATGGAGGTCCTGTTGACATTAACACTTTCATGCTGCTCACTGTAGCTGGAAAGGGGACCATTAATGACCCACCCCAATAGGGTCTTAATGGCGTATGGCCCACTGCCACGACTGTTCACAACTTCCCACGGTTCAAGTAGTTTAGAGGCATTGGTACCAATCAATAGCTCAACGTCAGCTTGAATGCGTGGGAGAACAACCCCATTCAAATATGGCCACTTAGCCAGCTCCTCTTCTTTAATCATGTTTCTGGTTGTCACAGTCATTTTATTTTGGGTGTAAACCGTTTGCTGTTCCATTAGCATGGCTGTGATTTCATTCTGCTTTTGCAAAAGGTCACATACAGTTGAGGTTTCATTGGGTTGAGAAGAAATTTGAGGCTTTGTCACATCATGGTTCAGGTAAGTAGTGGGTTTATTGGCCGGTGCTGCATTCCAGGGCAAGTATTGTTGGTCAGATGTATTATTCGATGGTGGTGGTTGTTCTTGTCGAGGTGGCTGTTGCGTTTGTATGCAGACTTGCTGCTGCAGTGGTTCTATTTGAGTTGGAGTAGGTGTTTGGATAGATGGTTGTACGGATGGTACATACTCTGTGGCTAGGGGGTTGAATGAGACTGAAGGTTCTTTTGGTCTGGCTCCTTTCCTATAGTATGAGTCCATTCCATCAGAGTGTGTCCGTGAAGGGGTTGGACTAGGAGATTGTAGAACTGCTATTTTGGCATTTGCAGCTGCCAGTTGTGCATCCATTTCCATTTTCTCCTTTTTCTTTCTTAACGTTTCCCTTTTTTGTGACATTTCCCTGTGCAGCCTTTCCTCCTCTTCCTCAATGGCATGCTTTTCTTGTAGTGCTGCAGCACGTATGGCTAGGGCAGCTCTCTCTGCCTCTGCCTGCCTGCGAGCTGATGAGGTGCTGGACCTGCTGGACCTGCTTGTTGCAGACCTGGTGTGACTTTGATGAGTGGATTTTCTGCTTTCAACATTTGAAATGCTGTCATTGGGACAGATTTCATCCTCATCACTTTGCTGCAGAGTTTCGCTGCTTTTGGTCCATTCATTCACCTCCTCAATGAATTCATTGACGTTTATCATTTTGGCTTGGAACCATATATCATGTTTTCTCTGTTCTTCTGGAGGGATTAGTGGCAACAGAGCATTCTGTGCATCTCTAGCATCCTTGCACAGGTTAAGATATTTCCTGAATTCCTCTTGAACTTCTTGTTTGCATCCTCTTCCTCTTTGCATTAACTCTCCAATTGTTTTCTGCAAGTGGGATGCTTTGGTGAACTTAGATTTTCTATCCTTTTGCAGTGAGTCAATTTTCTCCATTAAGGCCTTGGGGGTTAATTTTATCTTTCGTTTTGTGACAACCTGTGATCCAGTCTGTGATTCATGTTCACTGTGAGCACTGCGACCTGCTGTGGTCACATCGGACTGTTTTTCAGCCTCTGAAGGTTCAACCATTATTTGCATTGCATTACCATTAGAGCGCATAACGTGCGCGTCAGCCACAGAGGGCTCTCCATACACGTTTGGCTCAGTTTGAACCAGAACACCATTATCTGACTCATTTGGACCCAGAACACCATTATCCGAGTACATCTTGCAATACAAAAAACCAACCAACAGTGTAAAAAGTAAAACAGTACCTTTGCTATTTCAGTAAAACCCACAGTTGTTCATCACAGTTAAACCCAGTTTATTAATTCCAAGTCCTTGAAACCATAAAACCACCAATGCATTGGATTTTTACCAGAGCGCTCGTTTTTGAACCTTTTTTTTTTTCTAGTACCCTTTGTGTGCACACAGTGTTTTACTATATGGCCATGTAACCAGCTGGTAGCGCGCTACATACCTTGATGTGTATGCATTTCTTCGGACCGGTCCACTTTGAGCTGGTGGAGGCTGCCAATGCCACGATCAAGCACCAGGATGCTGAGGTGATCCTCCAACTCCTCCGAACAGCGTGTAATCCCCCCGCTTGCCGCCGGGTAGAGGTGGTGATCCAGCCAGGCTCTGCTCCAGGCTCTGCTCCGCGCAGCGGGTAATCCAACCGCGATGCCGCCGGGTAGAGGCGATGATCCAGCCAGGCTCCGCTCCGAGCAGCGCGTAATCCAACCGCTGTGCCGCCGGGTAGAGGCGATGATCCAGCCAGGCTCCGCTCCAGGCTCTGCTCCGCGCAGCGTGTAGACCCTCCGCGGTGCCGCCGGCAGCCGGGGTGGTGCGCTGCGCTGCGCTGTGGTCCTCCGAACGCCGCGTCTCAGCAGCGGCTGTGGCGTTGTCCTGCACACCTGATCCACTTCCAATGCAGGTTTTAAACTTTCAACTATAGTCCCTTCCAAACGAAGACTAAAGTTTCTTTGACAATAGTCCGCTCCAAACGAAGAGTATAGTTTTTGACAATATTCCGTTCCAAACGAAGATTAAAAGTTTTTGACAATAGTCCGTTCCAAATGAAGACTAAAGTTTTTGACAATAGTCCGTTCCAAATGAAGACTAAAGTTTTTGACAATAGTCCGTTCCAAATGAAGACTAAAGTTTTTGACAATGTAGAGCCTGTACCAATAGGCTATACTCAGGGCAACAGGTTGATTTTGTTTGGACGCGTGCTTCTCATAAATGCAAACGCTCAGACTTATGATCCGGGTCGGATATGCCAATCCATTTATTTTCTTGATCAGCAGTAGTCAAAGCAAAAGTAATTCCACTATTTAAAGTAAACATAAACTTATGACAGAACGCCACTCTCTGTCTTGCACGGTTGCACGGTTGCACGGTCAAAAACTGTTTGTCTTCCCCCTGTCGCACCTGAGTGCAATCACCACCCAGGGGGCTTATAATGGTTACCAGGACAACCACCCACCTGGCTGATTGACAGGCTAATCATGACGTAACAAAAAAGGGGGTATGACAACTCATATTCAGCTAAATAAATAAAACAATAAATCAAAGTATTTTGGCTCCAACAATTAGGTCATACTAGTTTAAAATCAACTCTGTATTTAATGTCAAAGTCCGTGTCTGATAAATGTGATGAGTGTGATGTCACAGAGAATGTAGAGCATGTGATTCTTAAATGTGGCAAGTATGAGGTAGAAAGGAACGCTTTAAGAGACAGGATGTACGAGCTGGGACGGGAATGGAGTTTAGTAGGTTATTAGGGAGGAGTGAGGTGATGAGGGATTGTTATAAGGAAATCCTTGTCTTTCTTAAAGATGCAGGGATAGATAATAAGATTTAAATGTGGTTATCTTATTTTATTTAGGTATTTCCCTTTTTTTCCCCCTTTAAGTTAGACTGTAACCTGGTGTAATAATGATCCTGATGTTACACACTCCGGTACAGCAGGTGGCGGTAGAACCTAATAACGTTGGTTGTGATCCGCCATTAAACCTAGAGAAGAAGAAGGAGAGGACGGTTCTGTTGTTTCCTTTCTTTTTCCTCTTCAACAATGTCTAAGGTGAATCATCTGAGAGAGTTTATCGGTCAGCGACTAACAGCAGCTGCTGTAGAAATATTGTCAGTGTTTGAAAAAAGCATCTTGGAGTATGAAGAAGAGCTCGACCGTCAGCGCAGACTGTTGGACCTCGCCTGGAAACCTGAAATCAGACTCCACAGAGTCGGTACGTAACCCTGGAAAGTTGAATGAATGAACACATGAGTATGACTCCTACAAGATCCCTTTGTTTCCAGTTAAAAGCCGTGGTGATGAAGCAAACCAACTAAATGGGAAACTCCCCAGCTCAAGCAGCTGCTGATGTGGGATTCGGAAACATCCCGAACTAACTTGTTGTTCTGTTTACTTGGTGCTGCCTTTCATGCTCCATTCACACTCTGGACCAGACTGAGATTTCACACTTTATCAATGAATGAATGAATGAATGAATTTTTATTTCGAACATGTATATACAAAATAAACAGTTAAATCTTCAGATTCACGTATGTTGGAAAAAAAGGATTAGGAAGAAGTCTACACTTTTTCCTAATTCCTACCCCTTTATAACTCTATGAATTTACATTATTGCTATTATTATATCTACACAATATCCATATAAATATAGTCTATATAAATACTACGTAAACATGCTTATTACCACATAGTTATCCATATAAGTATATAGCTAAAAATAAATGTTACATGAATATTATATCAATATATAGAAAATACAAATATTTTATAAATCTATATAAATATACACTATATAACTACATAAATATCCCTATAAATATATATATATATGCTACATACCTAATAAATATATAACATATATTACATAATTATAACTATCCCTCTCAACATATAATATATACTACATAAATATCCACATAAATATCTAAACATATCTTAAGCAAGTATAATATACAAGTAGAGGTAGACGAGATTGCTGTAGGTGTTCCATAACTGTATCTGATGGAGAACTGACACAAACCAGTACGGAACTTCAGGAGATTTAAATGATTAGCCTGTCTTGTATTAAAATGGTGCATATCACTGTTGAACTGGAAACAATCTTTACATGGCAAAGAAAATGAAAGTGGAAGGAACAATACTTTGAAAAACAAATTGCAGGTTTGATATGTATTTAATCCATCGTAGGAACAAAGGGTACTGGAAATGTAACTTTAAGTTTATTGAAATGCCAGGCCTTTCATGATGGAATCGAAATCTTAATCTCAGATGTAAAGTGTGATGAATCAATAATATCTTATGTTGCTAAATGGGAATTCTTAAAATTTTAAATTCGAGAATTTGATATTAGTTTTGGAAAATCACGTAACAGAAGTAACAAATTATCCGAAATTATTAAAGAAATAAACTCCTACTGCAATAAAACTTCACAGACTGATGGGGATAAAAAAATTACAAATTTTGCAAATTAAGCTTAATGAAATCTATCTCAGGAGAACCGAAGGTTCTTATATAAGATCAAGAGCAAAATGGATAGAGGAAGGAGAAAAAAGCACATCATACTTTTGTCGATTAGAAAAAAGAAGACGGGAAAGAAATTCAATCAAATCACTGGTGATTAAAGATCAAACTGTCACAGATCCAGCTGTGATTGCCAGATAAATAGTTTCCTTCTACAGTAAGTTATATTCCTCATCTTTCTCTAGAGATGATGCTGACAACTTTTTTAACTATATCAAAGATCTTATTCCAACTATAGAAAAAGAGTTTGCAGATTTATGTGATGCAGATATTTCTTCTGTTGAACTTGACCAGTTAACAGTTTGTCTTTGGACAAATCCCCAGGGAGGGATGGTCTTACTGCAACTTTTTATAAACATTTCTGGTATTTATTAAAGGAACCATTCTCTTATGTTAAAAGAAGCAACTACCAATAGCATGGCATTAAGTCTGCCCTCATCAAAGAGACCATTGATTTTATACTACCACCTCTTACCCATATCTTTTCATTATCCTTTCAATCTGGAATCATTCCCCAGGAATTAAAAATTGCAAAAGTCGTCCCGATTTTTAAATCGGGTGACACTAATGAATTCGGAAATTATCGACCAATATCTATTCTTCCCTGTATATCTAAAATTCTGGAAAAGCTGGTCTTTCATAGAATATCTCAACATTTTGAAATTAACAATATATTATATAAACACCAATATGGTTTCCGAAAAAAATATTCCACAGAACATGCACTCCTCCAGCTTGTAAATAATATTTCCAACGCTCTTGATGATAAAAAATTTGCCTTAGGAATTTTCCTGGATTTAAGTAAAGCTTTCGATACGGTAGATCACAACATTCTTATCTCTAAGCTCTACAGGTATGGTGTGGCGGGAACCGCCCTTAACTGGTTCAAAAACTATCTGACCAATAGAGAACAATTTGTCCATCTTAATGACTTTTCTTCTAAAAAATCTAAAATCTTGTTTGGTGTACCCCAAGGCTCAATCTTGGGTCCCTTGCTATTCTTAATTTATATCAATGATATGCCTATGATGTGTAAAACATTTCTTCCTGTCCTGTTCGCAGATGACGCTAATCTCATCGCTGTTCATGAGGATTTTCCCACTCTGATTAAATGTGCCAATGATGAACTTTCTTCAATTGCCCACTGGTTCCAACTTAACAAACTGACCCTCAATGTCAATAAATGCAACTTCATGGTCTTTTGTAACATTAATAAGTTCTATCCCAAGGAGTTAGCCAAAATTCTAATAAATGGTAATGAAATCCTTCAAGTCAATTCAACCAAATTTCTGGGGGTTATTCTAGATGAACACCTCAACTGGTGGAATCATATTAGTGGGGTTGTTTAAGGCTCAGTCATTTCAAATTGGTGCTAAAGTTTGGTTTTCACTTCCAAGTTGAAGTTTAGGGTCTATAGAACAATTTGAGTCCGAGTGTCAAACAAATAGATAAAAAATGCCCCCTAGGGGGCGCTCTAAAATATGTAAACAGCTACAACTTTTGATTAGATTATCCAATTTTAACATATGAGGTATGTATGGATTCAAAATTAAAAGGAGAAACAGGTATACCAACCATTTGGTGACCAGATTAAAAATAAATACACTTTTAGCCCAATATATTAAATGGACACAAGAAAAATTGTGCTTTTTTTGAAGATAAAGTCTGGGAATGTCCTCAAAGTTGCTATGAAACATGATTTTTTTAAATTATTGTAAATAAATGCTGTTTAATGACTCAACTGGATTTAAAATTGGTGTTCAGAATATCCCTATAGCATAAAGATAGCTAGGATACACATACACAAATATGGCTGCATATAGCCTACGTGATATGAAGCACCCAAATTGCAGGCCTTTTGTTATTGTTGCACTTCTTAATTATTTTACTGTTTTCATCCATATAGATAATACTGTGATTTAAAAAAAATAAGGTTATGGTAGAGTTAGGGTTAGGATTAGGGTTAGGGTTAGGGTTAGAGTCCTACTTCGACAAGGTCTTCTGCCCAAGAGTTCAACGTGACTTGAAAAGATCAACAGGAGTGGACATTGTCTGGGACCAGTATCGTGCTTTGACAATTAAAGGAGGAACAAGAGAAAAACGAGGATCAGGCACCCGACAACGCATCTCTGGCACTGCCAGAGTCCCAAGAGATTGGCAGGCATTTCTGGCAAATGGAGATAATAAGACAGAACTGTATTCATTCTTGTCAACTGCGGTTGTAACAAATGGACAGTTCCCAGATGACAAAGATGTCTTCATAACAGCAGATGATTGTGTCCACCATTTTGGAAACAGTCCTCCAATGGATCGCTGCAACCACGAGGAAACTGACTCTCGTGTCCTAGTGCATCTTCCCCATGCCCTCCAAACAGCATCAGTTGGGATGGTCTATACTGGAGACACAGATGTTGTCGTAATCCTGCTGAGTAATTTCCATCATATCAAGGCTTTGAATGCAACTGCAGAAATCTGGATCTGCTTCAAAACTGGAAAGACATCAAGAATGATTTACCTGAACACTCTTGCCACAAAACTGGGTACAGAAACATGTAAAGCCATGGCTCTCTTCCACGCATTCACTGGATCAGACAGCGCATCTTCTTTCAAGTTCAGGGGTAAGCGATCCTTCTGCAAATTGATGCACGAAGTTCCACACTTGACAGAGGAGTTCGCAACTATCGTTGATACTCTATTCCAAACCTCTCCAAGGCTGAAAGAAGTTGCAATAAACTTTGCCTGTAGGCTGTACTCCAGTGAATCAAATGAGGAAAATGATGTTGATCTTCTTCGAATGAGACTATTCTCACAGAAGACGAGGGATGTTGAAAGAATCCCCCCAACAATGGATGCTTTGGATCTACATCTCAAAAGGAGTGTCTTCCAAGCAAGCATCTGGACGGCAGCCCACATGTAAGTATGCACCTGTATGGATTTGAGTATTGTACTATATAATCACAAAAAAATAATGCATTTATTTATTCATTCATTTAGGTCAACAATGCCTGTCAACAACTACTGACCATGGGTGGAAAGAAGAGGACAGCAAACTTCTTCCCATTTGGACTACACTACCACTTGCAAAAGACGTATTCCAACTAGATGTGAAGTGCGGTTGTACAAGTACTTGTACAAGTCGACCTGACAGTTCTCGGTGCAAGTGCATGAAGGCAAAGTTGTGCAAGTGCACATGTCAGAACTTCTAAGACTGACATAGAATAAATCAAAGAAGTAAACCATAGTTATCATTGTAGAGTGAAGTTCTCAGAATAAATGTTAGCCCTGTTCATTTTTGAATGCCAGAAAAACTATTGTTTCTCTTCTTAT